>NC_059425.1:42207298-42513370 GCF_021028975.2 Sphaerodactylus townsendi | reverse complement strand
CCCTCCTTAACCTCTGTGAAATCCCCCTATGTTGCACAATGGTGCCTCTGCTTCCAGGCTTGAGCCCTTCAATGTTGGTGTGGGTGGGCTTTTGCGCTGAAGGAGCGCTGGCACTGTAGTTTCATTGGTGGGAGGTTTCCCAACATGGACATAAGTGCCTCTTATGCCGGTGTAAAGGGCTTTTATACTGGTACCAGAGTCACACTACCTCTTCAGCAGTTTCTCCCTCTCCCCACCTTTCGATTGAACTATAAAACAGCTATCCTCTGGATTTTTTCCCTTGAAAGAACAGACATTGCAAGTGAAGGAGAAAGATGTATTCTCAGTGGAAACAAAATAGACACAGTCCAACAAATTTTAGTCATGAGTGAGCAATGGAATGGGATTTTGCCTGGTTAAACTGATTTTAATTCTATGAATTATGCTCAGGGAGCTAGTTGTGTCATTTGTGAAAAGTGCCCACTTAAATAAACTAGCTTCTTAAATAGCAAATAAAGAAGCTTTTAAACAGGTTTTTAGACAGACTACAATAAATTATTTTACATAAGGAAATTGCAAATTTGTATATATACAAGAAGAGGAGCTATAAGAGTTTCCTCATCTCTATCAATCACCATGCCTTCACTGTCTATGCCAGGGGTAGGCAACCTTTAACACCCAAAGAGCCATTTGGACCCATTTTCCATGGAAAAGAAAACACTTGGAGCCGCAAATACTTTTTGACATCTAAAATGAAGATAACACTGTATATATTCTCATGCAGGGAGAAGTTCCCTTCTTTGGAGCCCATTTTTACCCACCAAAGCAAAAAAGAAAAGAAAAGGGGGGGGGGATAAAAAGCCTGTTGTTTTGTACATGATTCGAATGACCAGCAATAGAACCCCTGTTTCACACATTTCTCTTTTCTTGTGTTGAAAGACTCTGATTATGCCCCCCAAAAGAACCACCTCAAATTCCACTTGGATGGTGAATCAAAATTGGTGCCTTTAATGGGGTTGTCAACTTTCGGGGGGGCTGAACTTCTGCCCCCCCCAGAAAATGTCTGCCATGGGGGGTGGACTTGACAGCCATATTCCTCACTGAGCATGGCCCCCGTCCCAGTCCCAAAAGCCACAGCTTCGAGAATCTACCCCAAAATGTCCTAGGATTTGCCCACCGGGAGTTGGCAACCCGCGACAACCATGGCTGAGGGCCTTCCTCCCTTCCACGATCTACAAGCTTACCCTCCACTGGCTTATTCTGGAAGTAAAGCTTCCAAGATCCATGTGCAAGGCTTTCCCCATGCGCTCCTGGCCTCCTTGGCAATGCAGAAGCAAACAATTCCCACCCACCCCCGCCTCCCCATCAAACAGCTTTGACAAGTACAACTTTGCAGGGCTGCAGGTAATAACTCCTTTAAAATCTGACATCGTCTTTCTCACCTGGACTCAGCCAGGCTGCCATCCGCCAGGAAAGCCACTGGAGCTCAGTGGGGCTGCTGGGAGGTCTGCAACCAAAGTGGCGCTGCTGTGGTCCTCCATGTTGTTCTACCCCCCATGTTGTTCTACCCCCCAGGGGAGAGGGAAATGAGGCCACCCAAAGCAGGGTCGACCCCTGACCCTCCCATTGAAGGGGGGCTGACTGAGGTTAGGATTGTGCTGAAAATCTGTGCTCCTGCAACTCCCTCACATTTCCCCACCTTTGCCACTCACCTGTTCAAGAGGATCCACCAGCGGTACTCCACCCCCACCCCACGCCGTCATCACCAGCATCAGCCAACCAGGCAGCTGGGACAGGGAAGCCAGAAGTGGCTTGGGATAGCCGTCTCAGGATGTGCCTCTCTAGGAACGGGGACTCTTTCCCATTAACCCTTAGGGCGACTCTCCGAAGAAGGCTGAGAGGACCCAAGCCACGTGGAGCCGCAGTGGAAGGACGAAAGAGCTGCATGCAGCTCTGGAGCCGCAGGTTGCAGACCCCTGGTCTATGCTTTTCCTTTTTTCTCCCCATGGAAACCCCAATATCCTATTTGTTTTCCCTATTTCCTTCCTCCCCATGTATCTTTATTTGTAACCCCCCCCCCCCAACTTGGTCTTCCCTCTTGTTCCTCCTCCACTTCCATTCCCCTGCTTCCTTTTAGAGGTCTTACAATGGAAGATTAAATATATATTTAAGCTGCCATATCTGAATTTTCACAAGCATCACTTCTGTGATAGGGGAGTGGGGTTTAATGATGTTGCTCTTTGGTTCAATGGGTGTTCCTACAGAAGCATTTCTCTATATGTACATGGTCTTGTTCAGGCTTTTTCACCCTTATCCAGAGGCCTAGTTTGTAATCCAATATGTTACCTTTTTGAGTAGGGCTATTAGTTCTGCAGGGAATAAGGGCAGTGGAAGACATTTAACTTATAACACTTATGCTTCTTCACTGGAAATGTTGGTATAATTTTTTGTGAGAATTATATAATTAACATGCTACTAAGATTTATCAGCTAGTACTTATACCTGCCAGGCCTACCTGTGCTTTGACAGCAAAACAAGATCTTTCTTATTAGTGATCTAATTCAAAACACATATTTGTTTTACTTGCTGTTCAGTGAGTTATATGTCCCAAAATGAAATATTAATCTCCCACTGGATGGAGTTTCTAGCTTCCAACCTCTTTGTATTTGGGACATATTAATTAATCAGTGATGACTTCAGGCAGCATTTATCAAGACTTTTATCAGAGGTGGGAGTAGAAGAGGAAATGGTCAAAAACTGCACATTGGATCAGATACCACAACTTAGTCAAGAGGGTGCATAATAGTGTTGCCAGCTCCAGGTTGGGAAATATCTAGAGATTTGGAAGTGGAACATAAGGAGGGCAGGGGTTTGGGGAGGGAAAGGAACCTCAGTGGGGTAGAATGCTACAGAGTCCACCTTCCAAAGTGAACTGGTTTTCAGGTGAACTAACCTTTGCTGCCTGGAGTTGTAATAGTGGGAGATCTCCAACCACCACCACCTAAAGCTGACCTGGTGGGCAGAAAGGGAGGCAGCATTAAAATTTCTGGCCCTCCTTTCTCTTTTCCTGCAGGTCCTTTCTGGACTTCCATAGTCCCTCCAGGCCTAGCCTGTTTCTCCTGGTTGCGCTTCTGCTGGGATGGAGCTTATGGGTCTCTTTTTTCTCTCCCATCCCCATCCCGCACTTGTGCTATCATCTCCTACCAAGTAGAATAAGGAATGAGGAAAGAAAGAGGGCTGCTGCCCCCATGGGGAGTCACGGGGGGGGGGAATCCCTTCTTTCTTCTGTGTGTGTTTGTTTAATCCTTGCTATTCCTCCAACCTTTTCTTTCTTTCTTTCTTTCTTTCTTTCTTTCTTTCTTTCTTTCTTTCTTTCTTTCTTTCTTTCTTTCTTTCTTTCTTTCTTTCTTTCTTTCATTTTTTAAGGGGAGTTTTGGTTCGTGTTGAATTTGAACAGGCATTTGTGAGCAGTGCTCTGCTACGAGGAAATTGTTTTGTTTTACACTGCTTTATTCTCTTTCTCCCTTTTCTTTGTTTAATTTTAGCTTTGTTTTCAGATAGGGTTAAATTGAACAAAGATTTAACTATTCAGCTAGTTTATCTAGTTATTTAGTTATTCTTTATATATATTCTCCAATATTTGTCCCCAACCTTTATTATTATTACTATTTTTTATTCAATTTTATACTGCTCTCCCTGTTGCCCCAGTCTCAGAGTGGTTTTGAGCAGAGAGTACTTGTGTTTTTAATGAAATAAAATAAAGTCAGATAAAAATAAATATGAGGTAAAGATGAGATAAAGATTAGGTAGGTTTTAGCTACATTGGAGCCTCATCCAGAAGAGGGGGCGGGGGAGCAAAATCTGCCTGTGGAAGCGGCAGTGCCCTTCCCGAGGCATTTACCAATGTGGAGGGACAATTCTTCTGCCATGAGACCACCCCACCCCTCCCTGGTGCTGGAACACAGTGTCAGATGTGGCACCAGCATCCCAGCACCCCCACTGTTGGCGTAGTGGGAGCAAACCAGGGGCATGGCCAGGAGAGAAGCCGGTCCTAGTCAACTCCCTCCTGGCCTTTGCTGGAATTATGCCGGTGGGCCACAGATCAGACATAATCCACCTTTTGTGGAATTGTATGACCATTATGACCTATAGAGGCTTCTCAGTTGTGGGAAGGCTTGCACACTTTGCGAACCTCCCAGTGCGGCTGGGAAGCCTCTATGGAGGCAGCAGGGCAATGCCACATCAGCATTGTGGCCTGCTGCCTCCCATTTGGATGGGGCTGCCTGAACTCCTGAGTTTTAGATTACGCAATATTTATGTATTCATTTACTCATTTATCTATCTATTATCTATTGCAATTGTACGTCTGATGAGAAAACAGGGTTGCCCTTTTGAGGATGGATTATCTCTAATTAGTAAACAAAGCCATCTTTATGATTATTTGGGCCAGATCCTATCCCTATTGAAAATAAACATGAATGCCTGGTGGAAAATGTGCCTGCCCCTTCTAAACCAATAGTTTTTCCTCGGCTGTCCCTCTTTGGTAGTGTGGGCTGAATAGTCCTAATCAGCCACATTGGACTCCTATCTAGAAGAAGGACCACTGGAGAACAGTAATTAGGCATTATTAGCTAGACAGACAGTGCTGATAACCCAAACTCTTAAAAAAATTATTAGAAGCTGAGTTTTATTGCTCAATGGTGTTTGAGGTCAAAACAATTTATTCTATTGGTAAAAAGAGCTGTTGACTATATACGTGTACTATACACATCAGTTATACAGGCAAATGTAAAGAAAAATGTACATAATGTATGGGGGGGACATCAGTTTGTACTTTTACCTCCCTTCAAAAAAAATGTAGATCTGGCACTCGTTGGCAACCCTAGTTCATTTCCATGTTGTTCAGACAGAGGACAAGAAAAGCGGTCACTGAAATGGAATCTTTCTTTTCCTGCCTTGAACAGAAGTCACTGACATCTGTCTTGTGAATGATCTAAATGTGCCAGATATTGTTTCATTTTTGGAGCTAAGCAGGCACAAGCCTGGACAATATTTGAGCAAGAGAAGTCCTGAGAGTCACACTGATGTTGTTTTGAGCTGTGTGCAATTAGAAACAAAAGGAAATGCTGTCTGCTCCACATATTCCTTTGTGTTGTCCAGTTAGGTCAAGTTAATAGGTCTAGTGGCCAGTTCAAGCCTATTTTCCTTTGAGGTGGTAAACCTTGCTCTCAACCATACCGCTTCAGACTTTACATAGGGACTCGTGTGATGGAATGCTCCTGTGTGGGGAAAAAGTGTCATACTTGTAGAAAAGTCAGATGTCAGGGATCCTTTTTTCTTGACATTCAGTTTTCTTCAAGCAATAATATTTTTGTACATGAAAGAGAATTCCTCACTTATAGTCTAATATACTTCAGACACTCTTCAGTACCCTAATAAAGGCCTAAGTGGAGGAGACACTGCTGAGATAGCACTGCTTGGAAATTTCCATAATTTAAAAAAAATATAAGTTCCAGTTGTGCTGGTGTAGGGTTTGGTTGTCAGTCTCCAGGTGGTGGTTAGAGGTGTGCCACTATTACAACTGATCTCCAGGCAGCTGTTCGCCTGGAAAAAACAGCCACTTCGGATGGTGGACTCTGTGGCATTATATCCCATTGATGTTCCTTCTATCTCCTTCTTGTCCTCCTCAGGTTCCACCCCAAAATTTACAAGTAATTCCAACCCAGAACTGGCATAGTGTACTTTTCCACATAGTTTCCCCAATAGAAATCTGTTTCCCATACTGACATTAGGATAGAACGATATCAAATGGACACTTTTTATTTTTTTCCAGAGCTAATAACAGTGTATGGGAGTTTCATTTCAATTAGTGAAACCATGCAGGGATGAAAGAGCTAACCCCCTATGGCCCCAGTAAGCAGTAGGTTCTCACATGGCTATTATTTCTGCTTTGTTTAAAAATTAGGATGATCACAGATCTCCTACTTGTCTGGTTAGAGGCTGAGAAATAAACTTTGTTTGTTGCCATGCCAATTGTGTGCAGAAAATAGTATGTTTCAGTGTGACCACATGTGGTGAGCACCTCAGATATTTACCTCCTATGTTGAATTCTCATTTCCAAGAAGACTGCTCTCCATCAGTTTCCCACACATCTAGCTACTGAAGCTCAATAAAAATTCACCCACTCAATTGCAAAACAAATTTGTTAAAACTCATTGTAATTCTAAGGGAAGTCAAAAGTATTTATGTAAACATCTCAGGAAAGTCCTGTATACTCAAAGTCCTGCATACTCAAAGCCTGATTTCATTCCAAGTAAAGATCAAATTTCTCAAAAGAAAATTGGAGATTCCCTCTTAGGAATCTACCTCACACTTACATTGTTGTGGTTTGCTGAGTCAGCAATGCTTTGTAAAATGACTTTCAGGAGGGGGTCACATATCATAGGAGGACATCATGCCTACTGGCAGTTGTTTATGCAAGGAAAGTGCACAATGAGGTTACTTGTGTTCTGATGATGTTGTGACATTTGAGAGAACGGTCTTCCACCCTCTATTCACTGATTCTCAGTTTGAGTTGCCCTAACCAATTCTTGTAAGATCCTAGGTTTACAGTCTAAAACTCAGAACCAATGAGGAAATTGGCTGTTGTGGGTTTTCTGGACTGTGGGGCCATGTTCTGGTAGTTAGCATGTACCTGTTCCAGTTTGTCAATATCCTTCTTGAATTGCAGTGCCCAGAACTGTACACAATATTCCAGGTGAAGTCTAAACAATGCAGAATAGAGAGGTACAATTACATCTCTTGATCTAGACACTATACTCCTATTGATACAGCCCAGAATCACATTGGCTTTTTGGCCGTTGCATCACATTGCTGACTCATGTTCAGTTTGTGGTCTACTAAGACTCCCAGATTCCTTCCGCATGTAGTGTTGTCAAGCCAGGTGTCACCCGTCCTATATCTGTGCATTTCATTTTTTTCTGCCTAAGTGGAGTATCTTACATTTATCTCTGTTGAAATTCATTTTGTTTGTTTTGGCCTAGTTCTCTAATCTGTCCAGGTTATTTTGAATTCTGACTCTGTCCTCTGGGGTATTACTTACCCCTCCTAATTTTGTGTCATCTGCATATTTGATTAGTATGCCCTTCATTCCATCATCCAAGTCATTGCTAAAAATATTGATGGTGAGCACTGGGCCCAGGACAGAACCCTCTGGCACCCCACTAGTCACTTCTCTTCAGGATGAAGATGAGCGATTTATGAGCACCCTTTGAGTTCGGTCAGTCAACCAATTACAAATCCATCTAATAGTAGCATTGTCTAGTCCATATTTCACTAGCTTACTTGCAAGAATATTATGGGGTACCTTGTCAAAAGCTTTACTAAAATCAAGGTATGCTACGTCCTCAGCATTCCCTTCATCTACCAAGCTTGTCACTCTATCAAAAAGAATGGACTACCCCACTTAAGACTGCCAGTTACAAGTGTTGTTACCTACAGTCGGAAGTGGAATAGCTGCTTCTTGAGAAGGCCAGGAGAAAACCTGCACATCCATAACTGTTTCAAATGAGGATTTATTTTTCAGAACAGTTTTATAGTGCACAATTTTTAAAAATTACAATCCTGTATGCACCACAGAGTTATTTAGTATACTCTTTTCTGCTCCCATTATTTGACTTTTAAATAGCTGAAATTTATTGGAAAAAAAATAAACTTTTCCTCACTTGTAAAGTGTGATAATTCCAGGTTTGTAGGAGGTGATGATCATGGATGACTTGCTCTAAAGGAAATCATCAACATTATTTTTTTTAAAAAAAGATGGGGAAAATACGTAACTCGTGTATAAAGTTGAATATTTAATGTAAGCAGCGTGCAGATGCACACACACAAAATGCATTGAAGCAACAGTCTCTCAAAAACTACTGCAAGACTAACAGGTTGGTAACATTTATTTAGGCACAAATAACACTTTAAATTTGAGCCCAAACCTGTCAGATGCTGGACAGTTTTATCTCTTTCATTTCAAGGATTTTTTTCCTTTCTCCTCCATGCAGTCTCAAGTGTGAACAAGCTCTTGCAGTTTTGTATATGGTATAACCTGTTTTCTAACATTTAATATGTTTTATTTGCTTGTATAATTGTTAACTAAACTATTTTTATAAACTTAGTAATGTAATTACTGGAGCTCCATGGTACAGAATGGTAAACTGCAGTACTCCAGTCAAAGCTCCACTGACAAACTGAGTTTGATCCCAATGGAAATTGATAAAATGAGTACCCAGCTAACTGGGGGTAAAGTGTACTCTACAGTGGGGAGATACAGAAAACAGTAATCACAAGAAAATACTGTACCATATCAAAGGACTGAAAATCTAAACACACACTGAAATAGAAAGAATGTTGACTAAAACATTTCCTGCTTAAAGTCACTAGTTTAGCATTCTCAGGAAAAAAACATTTTGAGCACAAATAAAACATTTTGAAAACATTTGGAGGGAAAACTTTGCAGAATTCCACCACAAAACACTTTTATGTCTGTCCTGAAAATGTTTTATTTGTGCTATGCAGAATGGGCCAGAGTCAATTCATACTGGCATGTGGTTTCACACTTCCCTGAATGGTAGGAGTTTCTAAGAGGTATTTGGTAATAGCATTCATTTTTCTTCTAAGGAGAAAGTACTATGGCATTTTAAAATATCTACTTATTTATCAATATGTACATTGAGCATGTTGGATTGGACATCTAAACAATTTTGCTCTGTAAAGAAGTATCAGTTTCACCGAAAACAAATATATTTTATCTACACCCTCCCTCTGAGGACTGATTCCTTTGTATAAAGCTATGGTGCAGCCTCATTTGGAATACTGTGTGCAGTTCAGGTAACTGTATCTCAAAAAAGTTATTGCAGAACAAAAGTACAAAAGTTATTGCAGAACAAAAGCTATTTCCCTCTTTCCCATAATACTAGAACTTAGGGGCATCCCACAAAATTGTTGGAAAACAGGCTCATAACAGATAAAAGGAAATAACCAGCAAGGCATAGGTGGGAAAATTGGTGCCCAGGGGAAAATGGCAGTCAGGCCCTGCACCCCGTAGCCCTCCCACTAACTTTAGTTCAGCCAGCTGAAAAAGCAGCCTGGCTGAGCCACTGCCCAACCTAGCCCAGCCCAGCCTAGTCCAGCCCAGTGGTCCGGCCCACCAAGCTGCTCCGGGCCACGGGGCCTGCCTGGTGGGGCGGGCCCAGGGGGCATCCAGCTGCAGCTTCTGCTGGGCCTGGTAAGATGGGGTGAGAGGGGAGGGGTGTGGGGCGATTTTCCACCCCCACGTGACCCCAATGGCACATGCCCAGGGCACGCCCCCCCATGACAGCTATGTGACTGTCAACAAGTAACTAATTAAAATATGGAATTCACTTCTAGGGAAGGCAGTAATAACCACAAGTATATGCAATTTTTAAAAGGCATTAGATCTATGGAGGAGTGAGGTCCATCAATAACTACTAGCCATGGTGTCTACTCTAAAGGAAGCCTCCATATCCTGAGGCCATAAGCCATTAGATGATAGCAGCATGGGAGTTCTCAGTCTCTGTGCCTTGTTTGCCCTTCAGGGAAACTGGTTGGTTACTGTGTGAAACAGAATGTTAAACTGGATGGATCATTGGTTTGATCCGATAGGGTCTTTAAAATGTTCTTAACACAGAGAGCTAAAGTAGACATGATGGCCAATGCATAGCTGGTGGCTGGAAATAGCAGTTCTACATGTAGTTCTCCATTCCGTATTGTATAAAAAATTTTAAAACAAGTATAGGAGAATTTTGGGCACAAAACCAGATTTGTTTAAAGATCAATGCAAAGCTCAAAAATCCTGATATGGTTTGAGTCTCAGATGGCCTTTCCTGAGGGGAGTTTTGTGTGCCAAGAAGACATTGGCACCAATCCTATGAAGAAGTTCTGTGCGCACTTGATAGTCACTGCCACAGAGCAAGATTGCTCTTCCACTAAAACTTCCTTTTATGTGAGGGTTCCTTGAAAAGCATTGATCTTCTGCTAACTGAAGTTTTAGCAAAAGAGGAAGGGTACTCCATGGAAGAGACTATCTAGTGCACACAGAACTTACTCAAGCCACAGTCAGAAGAATAAAAAGTTGTGTCCCACAATGAACCATTTTGTTCTACATCATTGGCTATGGCAAGGACACAGGGCAAAGTGGGAGAATACATAATTACAACGTTAGATACATTCTGCTAGATGTTATAGGGGTAGGTTAGATATATCGCTACCATTTTGTGGCCCCAGTTGCATGTTTGGGAACAGAGGCCATTTGGAATGCAGGAAACAGAGTGGTAATCTACAATCTGAAAGCCCATCAGGACAGGTGGTCAAGAGACCAGGTCAAGAGACCAGGGTATGGTTCCACAGTCACTCCAGCTGTTTCATTTGATGAGCTAATGCATGCAATGTTCTGCTCACTTTTTTTGATCAATTGGCTGTTTATCAGCAGCTCAAGTGAGTTGCTTTCCATGTATTAGGCCATGTTATTACATTTATTTCATGCTCACACACTTTATCACAGCTTTATGGATGTTGTAGTTACATAACCTTGTTAATGAGAGTATTTATTTATTTAAAACAGTAGCTTCAAGTAGTTCTCAATATAAAAGTTAAAATTAACCATTAAAACCAGTCAATAAAACCCAGAAACACACAAAGATTATTTTGTAATAAGAATATCAGCCCAATTATTGCTGTCATTTGTGTTACAATTGTACTGTATGTGATACTTATCCATGAAAGGAATGATGATTATTTGAGGATTATTGTTTATTTAAAATTGATTTATAATTTAAAAAGTCAGAGATAAACAGATATATGTTTGAAAACATTTGTTTATTGATTCTCATTAGAGACATATACAGTTGATTGGTGCAGGAGTACTTGTAACTGAGCATGCAGTATGGTTTATTCAGTGACTACCTAGAGGTTGATAACCCTATGGTGTTCAGTTGGCATTTACCAAAAGCAAATACAATGCAATGCTGAAACTGGGCTGAAACTGTTCTTCCATTTTCCATTTCATTGCTCTTGAAAACTGCCGCACTTTTAGAACTTACTTCACTGCCCTTTTCACAATATGCATTAATGTTCATCAGCTGTTTGAACTGCACTGCTCGTCAATAATACCTTGACATTTAGTGATGTCTAGATGTCATTTGTTATGACATATCAGTATTCTCTGTGCTGCAAGGTATTTTATTGGCTCTATTGACCCATGGGTTCTTTTTTAATTACTAGAAGTATCATAGTATCAGTACTGTCATGTAATGTCAGTCTGCTTATGGGCACTGAATTGTATCTATAGATCTTTGGAATTTTGTTTGTGAAAGTTAAAAAAGTTTTAAAAGGTGAAACAAGCATTATAAAATCCACACTGATTCTTCTGTGGAGCAGTCAAATAGTTCTGCATTGCTGAAAGCCTGACTTTGGAAATAAAATTGAACACCAAGAAATTCTGGTTCTCCCATTAATGTCATAGGAGCACATAAGCCCAGTCACCCATACTTGCCACAGAAAGAAAGTAGAGGAAATTAATGTGTTGCTCTAAATATATAAAACTCTAGTTGGTACTTCAGCTGAGAGAAAATGACCTCCTGGTACCTTCCTCAGATGTTATTTCACAAATCCAAAGGCCAAGGATGAGAAGGTTTCCTTTCTTTCATTCCTTTATTCTTGAATTTCACTCTGCCCCTTATTCTATTCTTCTTGATTATTTTTGCTTAATTAGGGGAATGTCCAGAATTGATTCTGGAATAAGAACATGTGCAATCTGCATGTTTCAATTCATTTGCTCACACACACACACAGACACCTTTGTTAGCAATGTGGTTAGATAAAGCACTGCAAAAAAAGGCAATTTTGATGTGACTCTTCCTCATTCACAGCTCATGGGGAAGGAGAATTTCATCATCTTGTTCCTCCTTACCCTGCAGCCTACATAGCTATTCATGTGTGTGGGCTCTGCAACCCCAGGGATGGCCTTTCTATAGATCAGAAGGGGCTGAAAAAAACAAATGGAATGTGGAAAAACTACATGAACCTTTTGTGCGTGGATAGTTGGATACTATTTATTTATTTAAAACATGTATAGTCCCACCTTTCTCCCAAATAACTAAGATTGGAGGCAGGTAACAACGACAAAATCCCCCACCTGTCCTCTTTTCATCTAATCATCACACCTTGGTTTCTGGGATAACTTCACAGAGCCCTCAGAATACCTTCTAACATTGTGATAAGCAGTGCAGATTCTAAAATCTAAAGGCTCTCCGAGGAAGGCATAATAGCTGAGTGTACACATTCAGGATAGCTTACGTTGTGCCATTTGAATTAAACAAGCACATTAATTTGCTAGTTGTTAAAAGAGATAAGCACCACGGAGCCATTAGCTCCGGCTTCAATAAAAGCTCTTATTATGGAAAGCAGCTAGTCTGCTTGTTCCCCTTTGTGTATTTATCTTTGTGGTTTTTACTTCTTGTCACATTATACGGAAAGGTAACTTCATCTTTGGAAATAATTGATGAATGTTACTATCATCAATTCTGAGGCCAGTCTACAATAAATTACAAATGTAGCTGCTTCCCCAGCAACCATGCCTTTAAATCCCCCCTCTCAGCCCTCTCCGATATACAGAATAGTTTATTGATGTCTCAATATTACAGTGTAGTTTGTTTCCCTGTCTCCCACTATGGGTAGCCAATGATGTGGAGCATCACTAAAGAACAGAATAGCATCATTTGGTATTGTCATTGTTATTTTTTATTATTAAATTTTATTTATTATTAAATTATTAAATGTTAGTTAATAGGTTCATGTTCATTCCCTGCCATCTTAATGTAAAGGTTCTTTGTTGTCTCTATTGAAAAGGTCACAGATAGAATGGCTGGGAAAGTCCTCTGCTTACAACCTTGGTGGTCCTGGAGACCAATAGGCTGACAGCAAAAGACAGCCAGTGGTAAAGGCAGGACTTGGACATAAATGTTAGGCTGGATGGCTGGTATGAGAGTATGAAGACTTTTAAGGAAACAACAACTGAATGAAAAACTGCTGGTGACTTTCTACCATTGTGCTATAGAGAGTGTTCTAACATACTGCATCTGTGCATGGTTTGCCAGTTGCACAGTGGCAGATAGGAAGGCGCTCCAAAGGGTGATCACTACTGCCCAGAGGATTATTGGCTGCCCTCTCCCGTCTTTGGAAGAACTTTATATTTCCCACTGCCTAAAGAAAGTTACGAATATTCTGAAGGACTCGTCTCATCCGGCATACTCTCTTTTTGAAATGTTACCATCTGGCAGACGATATAGGATTATAAAAACAAGGACAAATAGGCTCAGAGACAGCTTCTATTCTAGAGCTGTGGCTATGCTGAACTCCATGGTTTTGTGCTGATGTGGTTGGGGCTGTGCAGTGATGGTTGGAGGAAGGGGAATGTGAGGATGGGGCGTGAGGTCTGAAATAGTGTGCATTGGGGAATGCTTGTAATTTTCGTTGTGTGTGCACAATGACAATAAATGCTTATTGTTGTTGTTGTTGTTATTATTATTATTATTATTATTGATACAGAAACAGTAATACACAGCAAACAAGATCACTATGCTGGATTTTGTATTAATTCACACGTCGGACACTTCCCAAGCATCTAGGACTGTGTGATGTATTGACAAATAATGCGTGCAGAGCTGAGTAGGGTGGTCTTTTGCAGCTGACATATGGTGATCTTGTCAGTGCCGATTGTTTTTAAGTGCCGTCCAAGGTCTTCAGGCACTGCACCCACTGTGCCGATCACCACTGAGACCACCTTTACTGGTTTGTGCCAGAGTCTTTGTAGTTCAATCCTTAAATCCTTGTATTGTGTAAGTTTTTCCAGTTGCTTCTCATCAATTCTACTGTCACCTGGTATTGCAACATCGACTATCCACACTTTCTTTTTTCCCACAATCGTAAGGTCAGGAGTATTGAATTGTGTTCCAAAACTTTGTCAGTCTGAATTCGAAAGTCCCAGAGTAGTTTTACATGTTCATTTTCAGTGACCTTTTCAGGTTTGTGATTCCACCAGTTCTTTGTCATAGGCAGATGGTAGTTATGGTACAAGTTCCAGTGAATCATCTGAGCAACAGTATTATGCCTCTGTTTGTAGTCTGTCTGCGCAATCTTCTTGCAGCAGCTAAGTATGTGATCTATTGTTTTGTCTGCTTCCTTGCAGAATCTGCACTTGGGATCTGTAGTCGACTTTTCAATTCTGGCTTTGATGGCATTTGTTCGAATTGCTTGTTCTTGGGCTGCAAGAATCAAGCTCTCAGTCTCCTTTTTCAAAGTTCCATCATCATCATCATCATCATCATCATCATCATCATCATCATCATCATCATCATCATCATCATCATCATCATCATCACTGTTTATTTACAAGCACCATTTTAACAATCAGTTCTGCAGAAGTGGTGTGAACCTGCCACCACTGGCTATACCAGTTTCCCCAAAACATACTGGATGCTGAGCACTGAAACTATAATTTGCAAAATTCACTGCACACTGAAATTATTAGGTACAGGCTGTAAGAAATGTGTACATTATTGTTCCAGTCAAATAAGTAAGATTTGGCAGATATGTTTCAATATGAGGGGCAGATTTACACAGTGTGAAAACAGCTGCTGATCCTTTTTTCAGCATGTACAACTGAAAGATATGAAAGTTATTTGTGGAAGTTATTATTTAGTCATTGCTAAATGTGCACAGTAGTTTACAGTCTGGATGTTGTTCTTCCTCCCAATACCCTTGTGGGGTGAGTCACTATTTATTTGTTATTGGTGAGAAATGCAGGCTGAAAGACACTGGCTTATCAGATCCCTTTCACAGTTCTGATCCACTTTGAACTAGGTAGAGGAGGTCCTGGATTCACTTTCTGACCTATGGAAACCAAACAGAATAACCATCTTGGGTCCTCTTTGTACAGGAAAAAAGGTGAAATAGAAGCATATTTAGAAAAATTAATTCCCCTGAGGACAAGGTTGCCCTTAATACAAGAGGATAACTCACCTAGAAGAAGAAGAAGAGTTTGGATTTATATCCCCCCTTTCTCTCCTGCAAGAGACTCAAAGGGGCTTACAAGCTCCTTGCCCTTCCCCCCCTTCACAACAAACACCCTGTGAGGTAGGTGGGGCTGAGAGAGCTCCGAGAAGCTGTGACTAGCCCAAGGTCACCCAGCTGGCGTGTGTGGGAGTGCACAGGCTAATCTGAATTCCCCAGATAAGCCTCTGCAGCTCAGGTGGCAAAGCTGGGAATCAAACCCGGTTCCTCCAGATTAGATACATGAGCTCTTAGCCTCCTACGCCACTGCTGCTCCTTACAATGGATCCTGTGAATCACATTTTCACACTCTTGTCCTGGTGTGTCTAGGGTGTACACCAGTTATGCTCTCCAAAGCCTTTCTTTGAACTCTTTATAGCAGTGGCCCAATGTACTGTTAGGTGGATGAAAACCAGAGCACCTAGTTGACAAGGGAAACATTTTAAAACAGTGGTTCTCAACCTTCCTAATGCCGCGACCCTTTAATACAGTTCCTCATGTTGTGGTGACCCCCAACCCTAACATTTATCCATTTTACAGATGGAGAACACTGATGCAGAGAGTCATAGGCGACCCCTGTGAAAGGGTTGTTCGACCCCCAAAGGGGTCCTGACCCCCAGGTTGAGAACCACTGTTTTAAAACCAGTCATTCTTTAAGGTGTCCCATCTAAAGTCTATTATATTTATTTCCTAATATCTAGAAAAGAAGGGAATGGGGAAAAAACTTGTATGAGAGGAATGCCTACAACTTATCCAAGGGTGCACTTTTTGGGACCTGTTTGAAGTTACTAAACAAAACTATTGTTTACATTCTTTAAAGCTACATTTTATGAATGGTTGGCACATTGCTAACTATAAATAAAGGAATGAAGTTAATATTTTCTACCCACAGGCATTTCAGCATTCAGATGAGAAAAGTTTATATTTACATTCATAGGAAAACCTGAACCATTTACAGAACAAAAACCAATCTGTTTATTCCTAGAAAAGCTGAGATTCGCATTCAGAAAAGAATAAAACAATGCATTTTCTGTTGTCATTTCATTCTCAAAGATGACCTACAGTCCCAAAGAATTTAGTGGAGTTTATATAGTTCTTTCCTCCTCATTCATCTCCCCCCAACAACTCTGCAAGGTAGGTTGGGCAAAAGGAAAGCAACTGGCCCAAGACTATGCAGTAAATTGCAAGTTTGAAAAGGAGTCAATATTTTAAAGAGTTGTGATCCAACTTTCTAATCACTGTACTGTACCAGATCTGAACAGTGAAGTTATTTTAAAAAATGAAATATGCAAATCAGCTTAGATATATAAATTTCCATGAGAATCCTCCGTTTCCTCCCCACTTATATTCTAAAGGAGATGGCATGATTTTATGGCGACAGGCTGACAGTGGAATTCCAGAATCATTGGGAGGGGGAAGGAGGATGATAATCAGGAAGGAATCTTCTCTGCTCAGTCCCCAGCTTATCTATATCCCAGCTTATCTATATCCATTGGTTCTTAAATGCCTTAAAATGACTCAGATAACTTAAATCAGAGGTTTTCAAACATGAACCTTTTCTACATTAATTAGCTTGCTGAGGGACCCCAGCACGATCTGCCAGAAACTTTGTATACATACAGTCAAGGTTTTTTGGGCATCTTCCAAAGGTGGTGGTGTTCGTCTGGGGAAAGGGCTGAACAGAAATCCTGGGCTTCAACATCCCTCTGCATCATGGAACAGGATGGCTGCTTAAGTTAGTGATGCAGCAAATAATGTTGGGCTGCATTGTGGTTCAGAAACAAAACAGAAAATGGGACCTTGATGCCAGCATCCATGCCTACCTACAGCCTTGGCTTCCAACAATGAGAAATGGTGTTGGTATTTGCAAGTGTCTATCACAACCAGTCATGAAAGTGTTAACTATCTGTTTGTCTGTAAACAGGATGTTGAGGTCACATTCTAATAAGCTGACCTATTGGTTAGCTATTGATCAGTTTGATAGGCAACGTTTACATTATTTATTTATTTATTTATTTATTTATTTATTTATTTATTTATTTATTTATCTATCAAATTTATAAACCGCCCACCCCCGAAGGGCTCTGTTAACTTGTTAACTTTGTTCTTTGCACAGTTGCTAAGTCCTTGCCATGTGCTGGGACAACTGTAAATAGGTAACAGTACAGTATACTATTTATTGCTTTTCTCCATGTTACCCTACCCTTTTAACTAGTAATCTTTTTATACTAAGCAACTCACTAGTATCTGGGTCTTTATTGGAATCTGCTAAACTTTGCTAATAGCATATGTCTACCAACAAATGGCTTGGAGGGCTGGAAATATGGAGGGCTCACCTTATCCAGTGAGAACCAAAGATAGAAATACAATAGGCTTGGTGCTACAGTTTGTTGACACATGAATTGCAGCTCTTTCCTGCATTCCTTTTTCCCATTAATCATTTCAGACTTCAGGAAAGTTTGTTCCTGAGTTTGCTGGACCCATGTGGTCTAATAGCCATACAAGTCGGAAGCTGTGGTGGGGAGGGGAGTAATTGCTCTCTCCTTCCCACCCCACCCTCCATCAGCACAGCTGAATTGACAGGAGAGGCCAAAAGAGCAATTTCATTTTACTCCCCTTCTCCCTACATCCCACCCATAAAGCACATTAAATAAAAAGACACAAATGCTTCAACATTTGCTCTGTTCTCTATAGTACAGGCCTTTTCTGCATAAGTTGTTTACAACTATACTCTTTTCCATCAAAAGGTTAAAGTGTGGTCAATAGGGGTGCAGCAGAAGATAAAGTAATGTGCTTCTGCCGTAGAAAATAGTCCTGAACAACTATGAGCACTATAACTCATTTTTAAGCACTAGGACCCAGGCAGAGCATTCTACAACAAAAGAGGTCCAGGAAGTGGCAGTGGCTGGATATACAATTTTATTTTAATCTTTTACTGGAAAAGAGTATAATCTTGCTGCCAAATGCCCCATTTTTTCTTCGCATTCTGTGCATTTTCCCTCAGTTTGCTTCCAAAAGCATTTTTTCTTTCATTTTCCTGTTGCTCTCTCAAGCACTTTTACCTCAATTTTTTCTATCCATTTTCAAGCCAGCTTCCCTCAAGCATCCAGTCATGCCAAAACAGTCTATTTCTTTGCCCCATGAAACATCTTTTATCCACGCCCTCATATAGCTCCCCAAGCTCCCCTTCAGTCATTTTCCTCTCCTCCCACTTTGAAAATATTTTTCTCTCTCTGTCATATTGAACTTGTGATGTAACATTGAAGCAGAGATAAGAAGCAGGGCATTAGATCATCTTTGTCAATTGTACATAGAGCTTGTTGTGTTAGCATTCAGGCATAGATACAAAGAGGCAGGGGGTGACTGGATCAGTTTTGTCAATTTCATATCAAACTAGCAGTTAGGAGCGAGTGAAATTGACAAAGGACTGTTGCAGTAATGGTTGTGCATTGTTGCAGCTCTAATTTGGCTGAAAATGTATTTTTGGAGGTAGTGGGCTGTATGTTTCTGTTCCTTTAGATCAGGGGTTGGCAACCTACAGCTCCGAAGCCGCATGTGGCTCTTTCGTACTCGAACTGCGGCTCCGCAGTGGTGATGTCAATGACGGCAAGTTGCACTTGGGACATGGCGAGCGCGCCTCCTTCCCCACCCCTTTCTTCCTTCCTTCTTCCCTCCGGAGTCCTTTCCTCTCCTTCTCTCGTCTGGCACCTGGGAAGGAGAGGAAAGGACGCCAGAGGGAGGGAGGGAGGGAGGGAGGGAGGGAGGGAGGTGCGCTCGCTGCATCCCAAGTGCAACTTGCCATTGTTGGTGTCGCCGCCAATGTCTATCCCGTCCGCTTGGCTGAAGGCAGGACTTGGGGAGGCCAGGGGCAGGGCTTGGGGAGGCAGGGCCAAATGGCTCTTTGGTTGCTAAAGGTTGCCAATCCCTGCTTTAGATAATGACACTTACTCCAGTAGTTTTCTTTGGCTCCCATTTTGTGTGGGTAGTTCTCAGTGGTAGAAATTGAGGCTGAGACATTTTTTAATTGTTGCAGCAATGTAACTGCTCAGTAACCCTAGAGCACCTGCACACACACACACACACACACACAAAGGGGAGGATTGTTCTTCTGTGACACAGATGACATCTCAACACCATTAGGAATAAAACATTTTCTGCAGTAGCATCTGGAATAAATGCAACTGAAGAGACAAGGGAAAGATAGAGGTATGCAGATTGATTTAACAGAAACGTTTCCAAGACACAAGGTTTGTCCACTGGGAAAATCTGTGCTAAGGTGTGCATGTGAACAAGGCTACAGTCAGAATTGCCAATTGGTCTTCCAGAATTTTTACATGAGGGTTCTTGGCGTACTTCTCAGCTTCTTCCTGTTGGAATAGCTCCTTGCCTTATTGTCTGCTCATCAGGATGCACAAAGCATAAAGCTGGATGCTATCTCAATTGAAAACATTTTAGCAAGAGTGTCATTTTCCCTTGAGTAAACCCATAAAGAAATTATTGCAAAAGGCACAGGCCTAGTACAAATTACCCTCTCCTAATGACAAGCATCCCATTTGCTATGTGATCAGAGGCAATAAAATAGCGAGTCTCTTGCAACTATTTCACATTCATTCTGGCCACTGTGGGATTTCTTAAACTGACAAGGGTTTCAAGAATTATTACTTCCGAGCCAGTGTTTTCCTCTCCATTTTTTATTTCTCTGCTTGGAATAGATACTTAAACTTGGAAAGTTTTTCCTTTGCCTAGTTAAACTTCAGCATTAAGCTCTAAACGCCTTTCACAACTTTTTTGTGAAAGTTGGTGGTTAAATTTCTACACTAAGAAGATCACTCAGCAAGTACAAATGTAAATCACACAGAGGAAATGTTCTTTGATGAAAGATATGGATTGTTTTCCACTGTCTGCCATCAGTGTCGAAACAAGGATTTGGAATGAATTTGCTCCAAATGCTTATCCTCAAACTTAATGGAAAATATTTGGCAAAGACTTGATAATCAACACTGCCTTTAGGCTTCAATTTTTTTTCAGCAGCAGTCAATATTTAACAAAGTCTGACAAATGACATGCAGTTTCAGTCAGGAATTGACAGTCTGTAGTTGCTGACTTTTCATTTTATTTTGTACATTTTGTGCTAACTTCATTCATTTCCTCAACTGGAAAGAATCACCAATTCTATGAAATCACACATCCAAATCTTAATTTGCTAAAAAAAATGTTGAGTGAAATGCTGTTTCATTGCTAGTTGATACAAGTATTTGTGGATAACGCACAGATCTAATTTAGAAATAAATATTTGTGTAATTTTTTAAAAAAAGATACAGAAGTTATGCTAGTAAACTCCAAGGGCACTTTTGCACATGCAGAATAATGCATTTTCAGTCCACTTTCACAATTGCAAGCAAATGGATTTTGCTATTTCGCGCAGTAAAATCCAGCTGCAAAGTGCACTGAAAGTGGATTGAAAGTGCATTATTCCGCATGTGCGAAAGTGCCCTTAGTCTGCTATTTGAATGGAAAACTGAGCATGTGATGCAGCTGAACAAATCAATGAACATTTTTTTACACTAGAAAACAAGCAGTGTCAGCTTTGTGCCTGGTGGGAGAGGGGGGATGCAGCTCAAGTATCTTGACATTCCCTAATAGAATTGGAGTACTGAAAGTACATTGGACAGGAGAGAAGTGCATATAAGTCTGCTTCGGCTTACTTTCGAAACAGTGTCTGCATTTTTTAAAAACTGCTTCAAGTGTCATCTTTGGAATGTTGTGTCTCTGTTTATTGACCCTTCACAGCACTTTCACAGTTTTCAATCCTGACCCCATAACCTATTTTTATTTGAAAAACATCTCGTATTGTTCCATCACCTTGACATACAAGCAAGAGACCACACACTCAGTATACGACCCAGGATCATTGCTTACTGAAGCAGCCAAGTTTACCAGACTCAACTTCCAGTTCACACAAACTTTCATTTTCTCAAAGGTCCCATTTTCTCTTCCTGTTGTATTTGATTCTACATGGCACAGTCATTTGATTCTACATGGCACAGTCATGTTGTCTTGACATTCTGGTCAAAATATCCCGGGGTAGAACTGGGATCTTACATACTGTGGCTGATTACCCGGCTGCACAGGGATATTTTCTGTGCTCACCCCGGGATATTTTGACTGTGCAAAAACAGCCTATATATTAATTAAAACCCACCATTTAAAATTTCCTGTCCCAAAATGTATAAAAACACAGATCATAAAAATAGACAACAGACCATCAAAAACAACAGTTTCCAGACTAATGTAGGTAGATTCCACACTGCACAAATATAATGTTTTTAGGACAGTATAAATAGTGTTTTGAGGAAGAACTTCACACAGCTCTCTTCCCCAAAATGAGTCCAGTCCATTTTATTTCTTTCAATCTGGGTCTTTCAAAAATAGCTAAACTAGTGATCTTTTCCCCCCAACCCAAGTTGAGGACAATTCCTGCCTGCTGAGCGAACACCAGCAGACAAGAAATGCTTTATTTCTCCCACCCAAATGACTTGACTAGAGAAGCTGCAATATGCACATATTTGTGTTATTGTTGCTTCACAGACAGCCACAGCCCCATCAAAAAAAAAAAAGGAAAAGTGACACATGCATGGGATTGCTGGGCTAAACAAACTTTATTCATCTACTTTTGACAGTGAAATAGCAAACAGATGAGCCGTGAACAGAGGAAACTTCCATTGGGAATCTCTACAGAGAATATCCTGCAAACACACAAAATGGCGGGCGCCACTGTGAAACTGCCAAGAGCTCTGTGCAGCAGGAGGAAAAAAAAATCTGTTTTGGCTGACAATATTTATGTTCTCCCTTGCTGTGGGAACACAAAATCCCAAAATGAATCTTTTTGTAGCATCCTAAAGATGTTATATTTATGCTGTGTAGAATTCACCATAATGTTAAAAATCTATGCTGAGTCTAGCATGCACCAAATGCCCTAAAATGCAGATGTAACCCCTGTGTAAGAATGAGATGACCCAGAAAAGGGTGGAGTCTGAAAAGAAGCAGAAGGCTGCAGAACTCATGAGGTTGGAGGAAGCAAGGCTACCAGGCTGGGACCTGGATTAATTTTATTAAGCCCTTAACACCTTGTTTAAGGTAACTGCAATGTTGTGGGGAACTAGTGGGAAGGGAGTTTATTTTTTTGCTATATTGTAAACGTTAGAATTTATTGTTTCAAGGTTTTTGTGTATGCAAATGCTGAGAGTTTTCTGGGAACCTTCAACACCTTGAATCCCGTTCACCAAGCCTCTGAAGTCTTCAAAACCAACCACCAGCAAAGAAGAATTGGACTTGGCAATATCAGTAGACTGTAAATATAAGGACTTGAAAATGCAAACTTAACAGGACTGTAAAGTGTAAATGTTAAATGTTTTAAAAGTGTTATTTGTTAAGAGAAGTAAACTGTATTTGTTTAAACTTAGTTCTTTGCAACTCCTTCCAAGTACTGCCCCACAGAATCCACAGAAAGAGGTTACACAGACATAGAAGATCTATCAATATGTTACATGTACATGTGTACATCTTTTAGTATGGAAAATGCAACACACACTCATTTTACAAATGGAGCTGGAAATTAGTACCTGGATAAATGTGGGATTTGAATCACAAGTTACTATGCCAGACTACACAAGAGGGCTATTGAAATTCACAAACACCAAGATAACTTCAACAAGAAGGAAGAGACTCTGATAATTAACAAAACTTGGCTACCAGTCCTTAAAAACACCAGAATCAAAGGCCAAGGGCATGCTAGGTTCATGGACAATGAACTCCACCCAGACACAGGATTTGCATTCACTAATTCTGTTTCTACTGCAGGGAATGCAAATGTGAATACAAATGTAAATGGACTGAAAACCTCACCCGCAATACAGTGCAGTCAATCAAACCTTTGCATAGCAAGTTCCTCCCCAAACCCTTACTGATTGGTTCCCCACCCTGGGACATGGACAATATATACCCCACTAAACATTCCCTTCTCACTGGACACAGTGTGCAACACACTTCTCTCTGGTGGATTTCGCATGGACCAAAAACAGCAGTGTGAAAATGATATGAAAATGGTGTAAACCCTTTTACACCGATTTAAACCATTTTACACCGTTTTCACACCGTTGTTTTTGGCCCATACGGAATTTGCCTCTGTGATACACCTCTGAAGATGCCGGCCACAGATGCAGGCGAAACGTTAGGAACAAGATCTACCAGTCCATGGCCACACAGCCCAGAAAACCCACAACCAGTTGAATCTGGCCTTGAAAGCCTTTGACAATATTGCCTTCGATATTCATCTCCTTCGCAACAATGGTGGACTCTTCTGTAGTGAACCAGATTTGTTTCCCCACTCCTCCACATGAAGCCTGCTGGGTGACCTTGGGCTAGTTACAGTTCTTCAATCACCTTCCCTTCCCTCCCCACAACAGAGACCTTGTGAAGTAGGTGGGGGCTGAGAGAGTTCTGATAAACAGCCGGGGCGGGGGGGGGGGGGAAATACCTGCTTTCCCTAGCAACACTTTTTTTGTCCATGCTGTGCAGACAAAAAAGCCAAAACATTTTTTAAAAAAATATTGCAGAACATTTTATTTGTGCTTTGCCTAAAGGGCCATGGCTACCCTCTGAAACTGATCCTATAAGTGTCTGAAGGGGCAAAGGGAATGCTTGTCTCCTGGAATCTTAAAATCTATTGATTTTTAAAATGTACTGTGACAAATACTTCCAGCTAGTTAGCAGAGGTCTACAGAGATCCCCATTACTTCTGCAAAGTGCCTGATACTTTCAATTGGATATGCTGGCGACTGAACCTGGGACTTTCTACATGCAAAGTAATTATTCTACAGCCATGGCCCCTGCCTAATTCAAAGCATTTTTTACAGATTGTTAAACAGGGATATACTATTTAAATGCAACCCAGATTCCCAAATTACTGTGACTATCATAGGATCTGAATTGTACATGGGCTAGGAATTCCAAGCTTCTCAGGCATGCAGAGTATGGTTTGAATTAGACCTAACCAGCCTCAGTCCTGGGGAGTTACTTTAAGGAACTTCTGTGTAGCCATCAAGAAAACAGCACAGATGAAAGGCTGAGGCTTGACCCTGCTCTGGATTCAGCACTGTATGTTTAATTCACAGATGGAAGACATGAAATTGAAACAGGGATTTTTGAGTGTGTCAAACAGGGATAAGAAATTCAGTCGCATCCCTAGTTGTACTGAAAGGAGGTGTTTTTCAACTGCTTTCTCTTCAACCTTTGAAACTCCCTCCCCCTGGCTGAAGTTGAGAGAGGTGGCTCAGCTACTGGCCTTTCAAAGCAAGTCATAGATTTTTTATTATTCCGGAAGGACTTCAGGCCACATTGAGTGATGAGTGGTACCAGCTGCTCTGTTTGTTTGTAGTATATTTTCACAGTTGATGTTTGCATTGGATTTCATTGAGCATAAACTAGGTTTTCACATGTTTTGTTAGCACTCTGAGGACTTGAGAGAGAATCTAAAGCAAATATATAGAATAGTCCTGGGAGGATTTTTTTTCTCTGCGCCTGCCAGCCAGAAGAGAGAATTGCAATGCCACACCAGCCCAGGAAGCCTCCATGCACCAATGAGTCAAGTGATGCTCCTTGACTTCTACAAAAACTTCCACATTATTCCTTTGAACTGGGCCAAGTGCATTCAAGATGTCCTCCTACTGGTTACAAACCATTTGCATCAGGGCCTGAGGCTTGTACTTTCTCTTCACCGACCTCTTGATGCAGTTTCAAACACCTGTGTGACAGACACACACTGCTGTCTGAAGCCCAGCTCTAATCAATCTCCGAGAGATGCCACATTGCTTCATTTAAGACAGGTTGGAAGGGCAATCCATTAGAGAGAGTCTGGAGCATTATTGACATGCTCTGTTAATTTTAATTAAATCCACCACACTCACAAACATGCACAGACCAAAACAAAAAAACCCCCAAAACACACCACCCTGTGAAACATTTTAATTTCTTTTACAAGAGGGGGGGGGGCAAGGAGAGAACAACAAGCCATTACCACCTGTAATGGCTTCCGACTAATGTCCAAGCACAATGCCAAGCACCAGACGCTCATTAGAGTTTGTCTAATTAGGCATAAGGAGGGCAAACCGTTGGGGCGTAGGCTCTGTTCTCCCAAGTGACCCCATTACAGGATTGGACTTTGCAAAGCACAAATAACATGAGCAGAAAGCAGCAATTTGTTTGTAAGGTGACGGAAGTAGCAGCTAAGACCAGTTGTCCTGGATAAAAGAAAAGATTGATCATTCCTCCATTCTTCTTTGGAATCGCCAGTGAGATCTTTGTCATTATAAAAATCCTAGAAGTGCTTTGATACTGGAAACACTGGGGCTGGAATAACTGGAGCTGTCATAGTGACTGCCCCCTCCTCCCAAGGATAGACATGTACAAAGGTAGATTGTACTGTACAACTTCTCAAGGTCACTTCAGCATTAATAAGAAAGCATCCAAATATGACCCAGTGGATTGGCATCGCTGTGCTGTTACAAACTGAAGTTTGTGCTAACAGTCACAGTGCCAACAACTGTCAAAGAAGAATCCATAGTAAGGGTGTGCATTTGGCAAAGCCAAACCAGTGAGGTATTTTGGGGATTTTTTTTCCTCCCACCAAAATGGCGGCAATATATGGAAGCTGAAAAGGGGATCCTGAAAAAGGCTGATTTGGGGGGGGGGCATTTTTGGGTCTGCTTCAGCCTGTTACCTAGCTTAGCAGGGGGAAGGATTTCTTTTGGGGTTAGCAATGGGGAAGATTAGCTCTGTTTGGCAAATACATTTTACAGACACTTCTGGATCTTTTAAACACAAACCTGAAAAAAAGGAAAAAATGGTGCACAGTCCTAATGTGTAGCTATTCAGATCTGTTTCCTGTCTTATCTAAGGTCAAAGCAGACTAGGATGCTCAGTGAAAACCTCAGTTCTTGTGCATATGTATAAATTCAGAGGGATCTGTTCTTGCCTCATAATAGAATGAGGCTTTTCAGATGAGGGTGGTCCTTTCATATTCCAACCACCACAATTCCAAATACACTCTACTCACTAGTTATTAATATCTCTCTACCTGTCTGTTATTTCATATTTAGTTATTTATTTACTAGATTCATATCCCACTTTTTTCATGAGTATAGCTAACTCAGGGCAGCATACATCAAAATTTATATGAGTTTAAAATCCATATAATAATTAATAACCTTATTAACTCATTCTAGTTTTAAATTCTGATTGGTGCTTTTAGTGGAGCTCATTAAAATTTGAACGCTTTTTTTATTGAGACTTCATAAAACTGCCTGTCTAATTTAATTAAATATTCCACACTGTTGGGATTACAACTGCCTTCCAGTCTTCTACATCTTCTAAGTTATCAAATGCTATGTATTCATTTTTACGAGCTTGTTCAATAAGACCAAGTGACATTCCTACCCTGTGGCACAAAGAGACTTGGAAGGATTTGCAGTGTCTGTGAATTCATATGGAAGCATCCAGTAGAGTAGCACCAGGAGTTTTTCAAAGCTTGTTTGCGGGAAATGTTTGCTTTCAGTGCCAAAATACACATTACATTTTCTGAAGAGCTGGGTTCAAGTTCCCCCTACCATGGCTGATTTGGCACATGAAAGCAGCACCAGGAGAAGAGACAGAGTGAGACCTCTCCTCCTCTGATCTATCCAACTAATCTTTCTTCTGTACTATCATCATAGACTGTAGTTGGATAGATCAGTTGTGCTATCAATGTTGTTTGGGTCAGACTTGGAAGCACAACTGGCTGAATGGTAAAACTAGATAATTTGATTTTGACTGGTAAGACATCTGTAAGATGTGAAACATAGGTCCTACATCACCATCCCTGGTTTTACTGCCTCGGTGTCAAGCTTCTGCTTTGTTTATGGTTGAAATTCAAGCAAGTCTCCTGTTGCATATTTAAACTAGTTTCAAGGCCATTTCATTTAGGGTGCAAAGTTTTTAAAATACCAACTCCTGCTTTTTAAAGGTAGAGTTTTTGCCAGGGGAATGCATGATCATTGGTGCTACTACTGAATTCCCCGCCCTCGCCCCCAATATCACTCTTCTATACTGAGTCACTTCATTCTAAGGATCCAATTAAGATCACATTTATTAAAGAGTCAAGTCCAGTTTCCCGCAGTGCTATTTTGGGTCAGGGAAAAGCAAGAGCTTCTTCTTCCCTCACATCTGTGTTCCTAGGTCATTTCGTCTCTTCCACAGGAACTATTTGGCTGGGCAGAGAGACAAGGATCACCCAGACTCAACTCTAAAAAATATATAATGTCTGGTTTGTCCCAAGCCCATTAAAATCAGTAGGCCAATACAGAGGGCAACTCTGCAAACAACTGGACCTCAAGTTTTAGGCTTTTTTTATCCTGGCCACCCTCCAAAGTGCTCAGAGTGGCATATACATTTCTCCATTTTATCTTCACAATGACGCTATGAAATAGGTTAGGCTGAGAGGAAGTGACCAATCAAAGGTCATCCAGAGAACTGAAGGAAAGTTTGAACTTGTCTTTTCCCAGTTCTAGTCTAACATTTTGACCACTGCACCATACTGACTCTGGAAAAGGCTTCCCAACATCTCTCATATGGCCTTATGATTGTCTGTATAAGGAATCCATGAAGGTTTGCTTGTAAAATAAACATTTTTTTAAAAGTCTTCAGTCATATGTTGAAATGTTTTGAGATCAAAAACTATATGTGAAAAGAGTGAGAACGGTACAATTGCAATGAATGCGTTTATACCTTAACTGTGATCTTTGTTGGCTATGACATCGAGTCTGCTACAGTGGCCATACTGCTGGGCCCTATTCAACAATGCCGGTACACTGCTTGCCAGAATACAGAAATCGCTGTGTGAGATACTTAAAAATGGCTCAGAAATAAGAGATCACGGAGGCTGACCATTTGTGAGAAGGCCAAGTCAAGATTTTCTATTTTTCCTCCCTTCGCCTGAAGCGACTTTTAAGTGCAATAACATATCAGTGACAAAGGATTGCTATAGCAACCAAGCTAATGGAGGAGACAGTACAGCTTTTAAAAGGGGGAAGAAAAAAGATGAAGATATCTAGCTAAGGAAGCAGCCGTATCCCCCAGAATGATGCAGTCACAACAAGACTAGTTGGAGGGCCCATGGCAAAATACTGGAAAATTTCCCACCACCAACTGCCCTGGTGACTTCACTGCTGTTTGCTTGTTGCATTCCAGCCCCACATCTTCCTGAAACCTCCTGTTCTATCCATCAGGATTAATGGGGTGAGTTGCAGAATGCAGCAAGCAGTTACTACCAGGAGCCCACTGATGGAAGCATGTGTTGCCCATTGTGAAATAGCTATAATGGCTGCCAGTTTGCTTCCAAGTTCAATTCAAGGTGGCTGTGGGAGAAGCCTAGAGATGGGAGTGGATGTTCCCTGGGGCAGTGGACCACTGTTAGCAGCTCAAGGGTCTTGAGCCCTGAAACCTACCCTGCTTTCATTAGTTTTGGTTAAATTATTAAATTAAATTATTCTATGAATGTAAGTGTGCATACAACTATTTGAAATAAATACATAAATCGTAGTAGATAACAAGCACAAATCCATCACAAAATTTTATACACACTGCACCATCCTAAAACTCTTGCACTGCAATCATAAACAGAGTTATACCCTTTTAAGCCCATTGACTTCAATGAATTAACAAAATTGTAACTCCACGCTCCGTGTAGTATTGCACTGTTAGTTTCCTTTCTTTTCCTTTTTTAAAAAAGAGATCATTTCTAATCTGTAGAACTGTTTAGAAGCAGAACGAATGTTCAAGAAATGGAGGCAAGGACATAGTTCTAAAGAAGAGCATCAGAGAGTTGCTAGGCACTACAGGTATGCCACCAGAGAGGCCAAAGCACAAGGTGAGCTGAAGATGGCCAGGGAGGCTCACTGCAATGAAAAAAAACCCCTTCAGATATGTGAGGAGCAAACTCAAGGTAAAAGGAGCATCAGGTCCATTGTTAGGTGAAAATGGAGAAACTCTGACAGAAGACAGGGGAAAGGAGAAAGGCCCAATGTCTATTTTGCCTCAGTTTTTTCCCTGAAGAAGAGAACAATCTAGAGATGGTACTAAGCAAGTCACAGCATCCAGGCTGCTTGTTGACAAGGGTAGAGAGGTTGTTGAAATGCACCTGGCTGTACAAATCCCCTAGACCAAATGATATGTTCCCAAGAGTGGTCAGAAATCTTCTAGAAAGCTTGAAGATGCAGAGCCATTGTCCATCATTTTCAAGCCCTCTTGGATGATGGGAGATGTGCCACAGTCTGGAGAAGGGCAAACATTATCCCAGTTTTCAACAAAGAAAGGAGGGATGACCCAGGAAACCACAGGCTAGTCATTCTGACCTCTGTCCCAGGGTCAGTCTGCGAGCATGTGAAGGACACCTTCGTGCTCCAGGTTAGCCAGTATGGATGTGTCCCCAACAAGTCCTGCCTGACCAATCTCATTTCCTTTTTTGACTGAGTGACAAATTTACTGGATCGTGAGAACATCCACAGCGTTTACTTTGACTTCAGTAAAGCTTTTGGCACAGTCCGACATGATGCTCTGATAAGTAAGCTGGAACACTGTAAAAACTCTAGGATTGTTAGGTGAATCGGGGACTGATGGGAAAACTGCACCCAATGAATTGCTGTCATTGTTGTCAATGACATTTTTTTCTGATTGGAGGAAAGTATTTCATGGGGGGAGGGGCGGACTGTATTTTTCAATATTTTCATAAATGATCTGGATGAGGGATGGAGGAAATACTCATCAAATCTATCTGTCTGTCTGTCTGTCTGTCATCTGTCTGTCATCTATCTATCTATCTATCTATCTATCTATCTATCTATCTATCTATCTATCTATCTATCTATCTATCTATCTATCTATCTATCTATCTATCTATCTATCTATCTATCATCTATCTATCTATCTATCTATCTATCTATCTATCTATCTATCTATCTATCTATCTATCTATCTATCTATCTATCTATCTATCTATCTATCTATCTATCTATCTATCTATCTATCTATCTATCTATCTATCAAATTTACTATACCTCCCACCCCCGAAGGGCCCTGGGCAGTGTACAACCAAACAAATAAAACATTATAAAACTTTAAAACAAACATAATCCTAAAAATCTAAAAACAGATCAGATGGCAAACTCTACTTCCTGGGAGCTGCCCCATTCTACCTTAGTATAGCGCCGGGTGGCAAACCTTTGGCACTCCAGATGTTATGGACCAATTGGCCATGCTGGCAGGGGATGATGGGAATTGTAGTCCATAAAATCTGGAGTGCCAAAGGTTTGCCACCACTGGTATAGGGAATGACACACACACATATCAGCGGCTGTCTCCCCCAAAGGCCCGGTGGAACAACTCTGTTTTACAGGCCCTGTAGAACTGCCCAAGGTCCAGCAGGACCGGGATGATTGGAGGCAGAGTGTTCCACCAGGTTGGGACCAATGTGCTGAAGACTCCACCTGGCCTGGCTGGAGGCTAGCAGCATCACAGAGGAGGCAGGGACCACCAGCTGAGTGCAGAGGCTGCATGGGGACATAGGGAGAAAGATGATCCTTGAGATTTGAGGGCCCCAGGTCGTGGAGAGCCTTAAAGGTAAGCACCACCTTCAAGGTGACCCGGTATTCAATTGGGACCAGTGCAAGCGGCACAGTTTGGGGGAGATATGATATCAAACACTGCGGTAAGATCTAACAGTACCAACAGCGCCGATCCACCTTGGTCAAGCTGGACACGGCGTGCATCTATGACAGCGGTAAAGACAGTCTCCATCCCATGCCCAGTATGGAAGCCGAACTGGAACAGATCAAGTACTGATGAGTCATCCAGAAAGCCCTGAAGCTGCTCCAACACCACTCTCTCAATTACCTTCCCTTAGAACGCTAAGTTCGAAACGGGTTGGTAATTGGCCAGATCACTAGGATCTAACTATGCTCTTTTTAAGAGTGGGCGGACCACCGCCTCCTTCAACCCGTCTAGAAACACCCCTTGTTCAAGGGAGTGATTGATGATATTCAACAGTAGTCCCCCCGGCATGCTTTAATAAGCCAAGAGGGGCACGGATCCAGAGGACAAGTAGTAGGTCTAATAGCGGCTAGGTTGATATTCAGGGATAAACTCTGAACCCAGATAACAACCATCACTAATAGCCACTGATGGACCTATCCTTCATGAATGAGAAAGGTGACAGAAAGGCACAGCAGTTATAAACCTGACCACTGCAGCTCTTTTCCCCACTTCTTTGGAAAAAAAACTCTCCCCGCACTCTCTCTTTCTGTATATACATAGCAAGGGGAATGTGCGGACTCAAGAAGTTTTCTTGAAAGGATTTATTTTTTACCCAATAGAACAAAGGTCCTTCCAGGCATCATTGTGCAACAACATTCATTATATGCTGTCCTATTTATAACTTGCCTATCTCCCTAACAAGCAATCCCTTCAAAGGCAAAAAGGAGAGTGTTGTTTGAATGCAACAGCGTATCACAGTTTGATATTGCTGTTATGACGACAATTTTCAACAAAAACATAGCAGTATGGGTCAAGCAGCAGTGAGGGACATTAGGCAGTTGAGAAAATGGAGCATGTCAACTTTCCATATTCATAAGAAATACTTTTTTTCTTGCATTCTGCTGTCAAACAAAGAGGGAGAGAACCATAGCTCTAACAGGTGAGTCTAGCCAGCCATCTCTTTTCTGTTTTCAAGGACCTGTATATTATGCTCAGCTTATAGTTGAGTTTTCTGGGAGAGCAGCAGTACTGGGTGGGAAGATAACGGTTCTGCCCTACCTAGGGATTATGTTTTATTTCTTGCTTGGGTTACCCTGACCTCCCATCTGCTGGTGCGGGATGGGGGTAGGGTTGTCAGATTGCGGTCAAGAAACTCCTGGAAATTTGTGGATGGAGCTGGGGGAATGCAGGGACCTCAGGGTGAAATGCCATAGAGTCTATTTCTAAAACACCCATTTTCTCCAGGGAAGCTGATCTCTGTAGTGAGAAGATGAGCTGTGATTCTGGGAGATCTCCAGGTGCCACTTGGAGGCTGGCATCCCTACTTCCAGCCAAGCCTGGCAACTGCTGAGATCTTCTCCCCAACAACCCCTGGGAGATCTGAAAAGTTAGTGCTGGCATTTTCAGGTACTTTGTAGACAACAAGACACAGGACATGATGTGCTTCATGTAGAAGGAGGCTGTGGAACCCTCTGGGCTCCTTGTTATCTGCTCTCTCCTTTCCATCTCAGATCAGGCAATGGGCGAAGAGCTTTGGAAATATTTATTATCTGTGTACATTCAGTGGTGTCAATATGACAAATATCTCAAATACCTGTGATAAATTTTCCATTTTTATTGGGACTGAAATTATTTGGAAGTTTCAGTTTTTCCTTTTTGAGTCGTTCGATGCTTTGCTTGGTGCAAATATGAGACAGCCAGTTGCACTTGCCAAAAGATGGCTGAGAATTGATTTAATGAAGAGATTATTAGTGAATTGGGAGAGTATATTCAGCATGGCTGAACTGCAAGAGACCCTGAAGATAAAATCATCAAATCCCTTTGCCCCAGGCTTATTTATTGTTGATGGGTGGCCACTGCCTCTGGACCACTGTCCAGTAGGTGTCTTAGCAATGTTGGACTCTCCCTTAACTCCCCGGACCTCATCAGCCACTGGTCATGGCTCTTTGGGCTTCAATAAAGACATTGAGTCTAAGTCACTGGACTGGTCAGTGGGGATTATGACAGATTGAAAGATAGTTGTCTCAACCCAGTTACCTAATATTTGTCCAATTTGGCCTACACCAATTAATCCTCTGAATAAAGTTTACAATATTTTCTCTTATCAAAGACCTAAATTGTACGTAAACTGATGGTTCATAAAATTGCTGTAGTGTAGTGATGATACTGCCATGCCATAGTTAGCATTAAAAATTCAACATTTCAGCAATGTTTCTACACAATGGCTCCTGAGATCATACAGTTGCCTCCCTAGAGTGTAATTATTGCTGATAATTCCAGCGAAGAGTATGACAATAGTATAGCTAATCCAAAATGTCCACTGGATTGTTGGTAGTGAAGGTGTTTTATTACAAACTGCTGTCACTTTTGTAAGTGTACATGGGTTTGTCTTCAAATTATTGAAAATAGTGAAAACTATGAATTACACCACAAGAGGCTGTGGGTGAAATTTTACTGCTGCATTTATTCTTTTCTCTTTACTTAGGATTATAGGAACGTTTGTTACAAGGAATTTGTATTTTATTTCTACTTGTTTCAGCCTATTATAAAGAATTCATGCCTTAACTTTTGAAGGGCAAGGTCAGTGCAGAGAAGCGGAATTGATCTCTTTTTTCCCCACTGGCTTTAGGTTCAGCTCACAAGCTTTGGGAGTTTTCTTTTGAAATGAAAGCACTCGTTTGCCAAGGGAAATTTCCCAAATTCTCACAAGCTTCTCTCTCCAATGACAGGCAGCACCAGAAATGATTCAAAGATTAAACAATGAATGGCATTGTGAACTTTCTCTGTATGGAAAACTCTTGCAGAATTCCAAGGGGGAAGGAAACAGAGAGGAGCGCTATAGAAATCTTGCCAAAACCTATATATCTTGAAAGCCTTTTGATCATCTGACAGAATTTTCTAACAGGGATGCAGTTGCTCTATATTTAGTTCTATGGAGAGTCTAGGAGGAAAAAAGTAGCAATGTCTAGTAAATGTTCTATCAAAATAAGGGCTCTGCAGTTGGCTTTTGCTATCCTGCATAGCAGACACAACATGGTACCCTCTGAAGAATTTGTTCTGTACAGACAAACAAGCTTCCTCTTTTTGATTAGAGTAGCCACTTGTTTTATTTATTTGTGGTTTTTAAAAATTCCTATCCATCCTGTGGACTCAGAATGCTTCAGTTTTGCTCTAATGCAACCTTTGGGTTAGAATACTGGGGTTAGACCAGAGGTGGGATCCAGCAGGTTGTCACCAGTTCCTGAGAGTGGGTTACTAATTATTTGTGTGTGCCGAGAGGGGGTTACTAATTGGGTCTGCTTTTCTGTTAGAAATTCTATTAGGTCCAAAAATCATAAAGTCCTGTTGTTTCCTATGTGGCTGGTTAGTGAAGGTAGAAAACGGGATGATGTCAGCAAATAACGGGTACAGTGTCAGCAAATAAGGGAGGAAGATATATCTGTGGTAACTTGGTATGGATAGATTGACACTTGTTAGGACTGCAGCCCCCTGCTTAGACCACCACAGACTACTGACTAGCAGCCACCCATTTCCCTCTGACCAAACAGCCAACAGGCAGTTGAGGCCAGATGCTGCAAAGTTCTGTGCATCATGAATGCTGCCTGGAATCTTGACCACGACTTCTGTGAAAATGTCTGGATGATCACAGGTCTCCTGGACCTTGAGACTGTGGAAGCAATGGAGGTTGCATTTCACCCATGGCTCCACCCAGGGGGCAATGAGAGCAATGTGGGTGCAGCCCACAACACGTACTACATCCTGGAAACCTGCAACTGCTGCAAACCCTGCCCAGATAAGTGCCAGCTCCATCTTTTCTGTGGCGAATACCTATGTGAATATTTATGTTTCTGAAGGTAAAGACCATTTGCAAAATCAGAATTTTTTTGATTGCCCAGCCGCTCTGATTAAGGACTAGGGTCATGGAAGGAACCACACATCTGTATGGATGGCTGATCCCTCCCTGGTGCAGTCCAGGGCACCTCCCTCTCAAAGTGTGGCCACTCCTAGCCCTGAGGGCACTGGGTCCCAGGTTAAACAGTGATGCCTGGAACCAGGTACTCCACCCACAGCAACTGTGCTGTTTGTGGTGGTCATAATTTTTCCCACACTTCATCAGCAGGAAGCCTAATGCATGGAATAGCCATGCCAATGTTCTCTTCCCCCACCCCCTTTCCTTTTCCCTGTTTAGTCCAGAATCTTTGGCTTATTTTTGTTCTCCTATTGATTAGCATACTCAAATGGCTTCAAAGTTGCTGGGAACTAATTGGCACTTCCAGGCCACTGTAGGCTGAGACCACCACCACACCCCCCCCCCCCCCCGGAAACTGACCAACATTGATTTTTGCTGTGGCAACTCAGTCATAGTTTGAAAAATCCAAACTGTTGGCAAATTGTTTTCCATGATCCTATTTAAAAAAGGGGGCACATTGAAGGGTAAAGTCACATTGAAAATATCTTTTTTTTTTCAGTTCCCAAAGCCCCTCCTGTTGGAAAAGATCTATCAGCACAATCAAGTCGAGCTCCACTCCGGCCCTGACACCAATAACTCCATACTTTATTTGGTTGCCACTCTCCAGACCCATTATGCCCTCCATACTTGATGGTTTAGAATGGCTGGGGGCAACCTATTCAGAAACTGACAGATTAGCATCTTTGGTCCAATAAATCTGAAATGTTGGAGGAAGATTTGAAGGATAGGCACCAGCAGCTCTGGTGCTAGTACTGTGATAAACAACCCCACCGCAATCACCCAGACACACAACCCTCACACAGACAAAGGCCATTTATGAACATAAGAACATAAGAAAGAGTCTGCTGGATCAGACCAGAGTCCATCTAGTCCAGCACTCTGCTACTCACAGTGGCCCACCAGGTGCCTTTGGGAGCTCACATGCAGGACGTGAAAGCAATGGATATGCATGCAGTACAATGGATATGCATGCCCAGGGCTCAGCTCCTTCAAGGAAACAAGTTTGAGGGTTGTGTGGCAGCCCACTCCACTTAAAATATTGCCCCCCCAACACACAAAGTGGGGGAGGCTAGCAAATGAATGGGTTTTCAGCCCTGCTTTGGCAATTCTCAGGACACTCCCTGTCCACCCATGTATGTGAGGGGGAATAGTGGTGAGAGGGTGTGGGTCCAGCTGCTCCCAATTGACTGCAACACTGTTGGGCTCAGGCTGGCTCCCAACCACAAACAAGGAAAATAGGGAAGGAGGTTTGGGACCTGAATGCCCACTTATGGTCCCATCCACGCATTTGGGTCCTGCCTCTGGAGATGCCGCTTTGGGCCCCATGGACATTGCTGTTGAAGCAGCGGATTTACTCAGAGTAGACCACCTTGCAGGACGCAATGTAGACAAGAACTGACAGACACACAGTCACCAGTGCAGTTCTATTTATTGCTATCTACTGACAAAGTGCTTCACCAGACCACAGGTGTTTGCAGGCACACATCACTCTGCTGTCTGTACTATCTATATACAAAAGTGGTACCAATCAGGTGCCCTTATCTTATCAGGTTTTGCACATGGTACAAGCTGTGCACTCAGTCCTAATCTGCACATGGCACCTGCTAGAAGGAGGGTCCAGCTGTCATTTGGATTTTGCTCATCTAAACACATGTTCTGACAATTGCTACAGCAGTGGGGAGGGGGATTTGGTTTTTGCACACAATTGGTGCTTATGGGCTACACAATTATTGGCACAATTTTGCTCCTCTGTCCTAGCACATTCGCAGGCTGAAAGGGTTTGGGGAGCTGCCTATCTCCAGCCATGTCCTCAGAACCTCCCACAATCATAGCAACACATCAGTTTGCACCTCAGTTGCAATGACAGGCAGTGATGCAGTACTATGTCTGCCTCCAAGAGCTGTGCAACAGAGCTGGAGGGACGCATTGGTGTAACTGGACCTTACCCCAATGTAAAGATCATTTCACTCCCTGAGCACATTCAGCCTCCACTCCTTAGGATTGCACTCTTAAGTTTATTTGTTAGCTACCATTGCCATTCACATTTAGATGCCTGGTTAAAATATATCTTTCCTTCTGTGCATATATAGCAGTATTTGATTTGTACTGCAGTCCAAAACAGAGGCACATCCTTCTCAATTTATTGGCTTCAGTTAATATAGCAGGGTATAGCTCTGCTTGGGGTTTCACTGTGGCTCTGCTGTGTTTATGCTGATTCTTGCTCAGGGACTTATGTTGACTATGCTGACTATGGATTTTTGTGACATTTGACTAAACTCTTAAAGTTTTCTTTTGAAAGCTTCCTTGGAGAATTGATAACAGAAATAAAACATTGTAAATAAATAACCTGAAGGTTACTTGAAAAAAATCCTTGACTACTCAAAATTTCTCCTTCTTCATGGAGATCTTCTGAAGATACCTGGCTCTGAATGCCAGTCAAGAGGTGATGATGACATTGAGGGCCTTTTCAGCTCAACATCCTTCTCAGGCAGACTCACCTGACTTTCTCTGCCTTAGAAAGATTGGTAAAAATGACTCTTGTTAGATGGGCATTGGCTGGTCCAGAAATGAATTGAAACAAAGCAAGCCTTTATGTTACTGTCATGTTACAAGATTTTTATTGCTGGCATTATGGTTGTTCTTTTATCTGACAATGTTTTACAGTTTCACTGTATTAATTTTTATGGTCAGTAGCTTCAAAAGCCTTGACTAGCAAGTGCATAAAAAAGAGAAAGTAATAAAAAAGTAAATAAATACATTTTTTCTTGTTCATACATTAAATTCTTCTTCCCCAAAGATAGATGACATCTAAAAAGGATAGTCAAAATGGTCCTCATGACAGGCCTACACACTATCTTCTGGCCTAAACTATAGATTCTAATAAGTCTATTGTGAGACTCAAGCTCAATTATATTGTTTTTAAAATCCTGCCCTTCCTTCAAGGAATTTAAAGCCTCTTTCATAACATTATCTCCCTATATTTTAACTTTGAAAGATGAGACTTGGATGGAGACAATGGCTTTTCCCACCCAGAACATTAAAAAAGTTTTGTAAACAATTTGAAAAGAACCATTTTAGCTTTTTTTGTCTGCATAGCACAGAAAAATTGAGTGGTTTTTTTTTAAAAAACCAGCATCTATCTTTGAAGCAGCAAAGACTTGAAATCTGGGCAGCCTTGCTGATTCTCATATGGTGTCTACATAGTTTTGAATATAGCTCACACAAAATTTTTAAAAACCAGAAAAATGGCATAATCAGCAGGAAATACTGAGTTTATTAGTGCACAACAATGACAGAAATGGTGGGCAGCCATGATACTAGATAAGAAAACACCAGTAGGAACTTCAGCAAATGGCAGACAGCACAGAGAAGTGGCAGAAAATTGAGGGCAGCAAGTGGCAGAGAAACAAAAGTTAGAGCTTCAAATCCAGGTGCTCAGGAGCAACAGCCGCAGAAGGCCAGTGCTTTCACAGCCTGCATGTGAGCTCCCAATGGCACCTGGTGGGCCACTGCGAGTAGCAGAGAGCTGGACTAGATGGACTCTGATCTGATCCAGCTGGCTTGTTCTTATGTTCTTAAAACAGTGTGGAATAAATAAAAAGTTTCCTGATCTCTGCATAGCAAGCAGAAAACGTTTGGAAATGTTTCAGGAAAAAAGATCACTTGTTTAGCATTTCCAAATAAAACCATTTTGAACTGAAATGAAATGTTTTGAAAATATCTGTAAAGAACTCATCCTCAAAACATTTCTATTTCCTTCCTCAAGACGTTTTATTTGAGTTGTATAGAAATGGCCTCTGACTGGTTCAAGGTCAAACAGTGGGGACTTGCACAAAGGATTTCCCCAACTACCACTGCTCTTCTAGGCTGCATGTGTCTTGGCAGTGGGTGTCACCAGTCAGGAAGAATAGTGTCTCATGCACTCATTATAGAAAATAAAGCACGCCATGGATTGGTCTATGAGATGTATATCTAGATCTCCTTCTGAGTGGTGTCATCAAAGTGATGTCATTTCACATTCCCCTAGCACCACCAACTGAAGGATATTGTATTCCTGCTGTGTTCCTTCAGCTGAGTATTCTGGCAGTCTCTTAGCCTACTCTGCTTTTACTGAAAGTGTTTGGGAATTGTTCAGTGGGAAGGGTGGATCCTTTTTTTTGGTTGTTCCCAACATATATCATATTTGACAGTTTTCAGGTGTTGTGATAGAGCATGGGCAGAGGAGATTTCATGGTAGAGAGAGTGAATGCAATCAATGAATGAGGAGACATAGCAGTTCTCTTCTCGCAGTTCATCTAATTGCTTTCCCTTCTAGAGGAATATGGGAGTTGACATTTACCTTCCCTACAACCTTGATGTTATATTATGCCAGTCATAAAAACTCTGAAGATCTCTGAAATTCACAACCTATTCTTGAATTAGCAGATAGATTTGACAAGTTTGGCTGAGACCTGGATGGATTAATATGATAGTGATATTATTTCTCATTTGAACCCAGCCAGGGAAATGATTCTTCATAAACCCCAAAAAGGAGAACAGGAAGGGGGATTTGTGGACCTCCATCTGCATCTGCTTCTGTACATTGCTAGAGTTCACTGTAGCTCATATCAAAAGTAAGTGCCTTGTGTGGGATACTAGGGATAGGTACAAGCGCCTGTTGGTTTATTGTGTGTTTAACTTGGCTGCGGGTACCTTGGGTGAGCTGGCAGTGTGATCTAGACTTGGAGTTGGAAACCACTGACAGTTTGGGGGAACTTCAGCATTCATACAGAGGCCCACTTATCTAGCCAGGTTAATGACTTAATGGTTGCCATGACAATAATGGAATTGTCCCGTTTTATTATGGGCCCAGCACATGAGAGGCCACATACTATCTGGTTTTCCTGAGCTGTTGTCTGGTGATCTGGTAAGGGATATTAAATCATTCACAACAATCACAACATTTTCTACTGAAGGCTTGCGTAGTTCTGCCACTCTTTCTCTTCAAGGGTTGCCTTCTGAGGTCGAGGGTCAAACTGGTTTCTACAATGCTCGGGGTGGGGTGGGGGGTAGAATCTTGATGGCAACAGAGGCTTTAGTAGAAGACTGGAAATACCAGACATCTGGGTGTGTTGGAAAAGGTTGTTCCATGGTATCCTCTGCTTCACTCACATAGAACCCTGGTGCTAAAGTATACTGACAAGTTTGAGAGCTCGGGATAGTAGAGATGGTTTGAGTGATGCTGGCAGAAAGCATGCCAAAGAACATGTTTGAAAGTCTATGAGGTGGCAGTGACAGTGACAAAAAAAGGCTTTTTTCTTTGCTACTATTTCATTCAATGAATTATATTCAACATATTTTAATGTCAATTTTGACATCCAAAATAAGATCTTGCCTTTCTCTAACAAGTGTATTTCTCAAAGAAGGAAGACTTGTAGGGATGAATAGCTAATGGCAGAGTCACTCTATGGCAAGCCGGACCCAAATCTGAAGCCTGGGCCTGGTTTCTTATGAAAGAGGTTCCAATCTCATAGATTTCACATTGTGATCTGCTTCGATTTGGAATTTAGTTTCATTTTGAGTTTAAATGCTTCTGTAAATTACTCAAATGAAAGGTGACAGAAAGAAGTGTCTTTTTAAAAGCTAGTGAAATAAATGGTGTGGTGAAGTATAAGAATTTTATTTATTTATTTATTGGTTATATTTATATACCGCCCTCCCCTGGAGGGCTCAGCGTGGTGAACAGCAAAACATAAATAGAGCACATAAGACCAAGACTAAAAACCGTTAAATTAGCTTTCTGGCTCTATATAAAATAAAACCCCATCCCATTAAAACGCAGCATACTAAAATCCACATGATAGATGGCACCTACTATCAAATCCCCTGAAGAAAAAAAGGGAAGGGGACGGCAGGGTTCACTGATGTTATAAAAAGAAGGGGGGGCCATCAGCGACCAGCCTCCCCAAAGGCCCGGTGGAACAGCTCAGTCTTGCAGGCCCTGCGGAACTCATTGAGATCCCGCAGGGCCCTGACAGCTGAAGGGAGAGCATTCCACCAGGTCGGGGCCAGAGCTGTAAAAGCTCTGGCCAGGGTAGAGGCTAGCCGCATCATTGAGGGGCCACGGATCACCAGTAAATTTGCCTCTGCTGAATGCAGAGACCAGTTCAGGACGTATGGGGTAAGACGGTCCCGCAGGTACGGAGGTCCCAGGCTAGCATAAAGGAGCCTTAAAGGTTAACACCATCACCTTGAAAATGATTCAGAATTCAATCGGTAACCAACCAATTTTGAATGATAGTTCTCAGAAATGGTGCATTTCCTTCAAGCCAATTGGTAGAGACAGATGTCATCACTGTGTTCCCTGGAAGAGGCCTGCTCTTACAGAGGCATAATCTTGGTTCATTACTTACAAGTAGATAGATCCATAGGTATGGAGCAGCTACCCAGAATATATTCGTTTAGCAAATTTGACATTGATAACCATGGACTATCCTGAAGATTCAGGGTGGGGAACAAAAGCACAGCTTCTTCACGGTTTCCTGATTTCAACTGAAGGCTCAGGCAACTCCATTCAAGAAGCCAGACAGCCAGCTGTGGCCCCACTGCTCTCAGGGAGGTTTTCTGGTGGTGTGGGGAGGCTCAAAAGTGAAAAAGCCTCCCAAGAGGCCTTCATTGGGCTTCATAGACTGATGCCACCTATTTTGGTATTGTAACTCTGAATTCTCAGCCCCCGGAACAAAGGGGTGAATAACCAGGAGGAAGCGACTAACATAGGCTCCTCCTCCGGCCATGCCTCCAGCCTGCCCACACTACTCCATTGGCAGCAGGGACACTGGCACCACATCCCAACATTGGGGAGGGGCGCAGCAATCAATCACCAGTGGATTCACCCAGTGGTGGGATTCAGCAGGTTCTCACAACTTCAGCAGAACCGGTTGTTAAAATGGTGCTTGTAAAGGACCAATTGTTAAATTATTTGAATCCCACAACCAGAACTGGTTGTTAAATTATTTGAGTCCCATCACTGGATTCACCCCTCTGCCAAGGCAAGTGCCCCAAGGAGGCCAAATCTGCCGGCGCAGCCACACATCGCTTCCACAGGCGAACCCCCCCCCCCTTGGATGGGACCAAAAGTCTTATCCAAATAGGTACATCTTATAGAGCTTGTAACAGGCACTCAGACTTAGGCTTTGGGACAGCACTCAATAACGATTGTACAGGAGGTCACTATCAATAAAGTACAAGTACAACATCCTGAGCTTGTTTTTCTGAATATGATAACTAGATAGTATCTTTAACAAAATGCCCTTGGTGGATTTTTCTGATTGTAATAAAGCACAAGGGAGGAGGTTGTCTTCTTGGACCAATTGTGTCTTTCTGCATGACTTTGTTGAATGAACTTGGCAAATAGATGTTACCATCAAAGAAACAGTCTGTGGTGGTGGCAGGCTCCTTAGAGTCACTTCGTATAGATGTTTTTTTAATTGATGTTCACACAAAAAATGAAATTTCCTACATCAAAGTCACTTCTCAAAACAGTATGACCTGAGGGGGCCATCCAATGAAATTGATTAACAGTAGCTTCAGGACAGGACAAACTTAGAAATACTTTTGCTCCTAACATGAAATTATGGAAATTGTTAAGCTGGATATCACGATAGCCAATTCCTTCCTCAGGAATCCTGAGAACTTTGATGAGAACATGAGAACATGAGAACTTGACTGAGCTCTTTGTTCACATGTGAGTTGACAGCCCTCTTTCTATCACCTTGTTGTTGTTGTTTGATGTTTGCCTTGAATGCAATGCTAAGCAACTTTAAATCTGCACAGTGGCTGCTTGTGCTATCAGGTATATAAACTACATTTGAACTTATACATGGCAGTTTGGGACCACTATTGCTCCTGCACAGTTGGCGAAAGAAATCTTATTGATACCTGAGATCCCATTCAGGGCCATGGTTGGGTTATTAAAGTAAAATTCTTGCGGGAGCAAATAATTATATATAGCTTACTCCCCTTGTTGCGCCTGCATATTTGGATGCATACTTTAAATGACTGACATTGGCTATACTGCTGCAAATTTATTCTCAATAAGGACAGTTCAACTGTCTTTCTTTTTAGTTGTTAAAGCCAGCACTGTGTGCAAGAATAGGAATAATGCACTGTGAGTGAAACATGGCCTGAGATGCAACTCTTTTAAAACCAGGGGATTTTGTAGGTGCAGAAGGCACTACAATTCCTATGAGGCTAGAAGAATCGATGTGTGCAAAATTATTCATGTTTGGACAGACCATTAATGGGCACCATGTTAGGCACAGGAACATGAAAGTAGTATGTCTCAGTTCAAAAATGTAAAAAACGTTTTTTCTTTTAACACTGTGCCTTTAATTCATTTTAATTTATTTATAAATTATATAAATTATATAAAATATATTAATTTATTAATTTATTTGGGTACTTCATATATAATCACATAAAAGAACAACAAAACAACAATAAAAATGTCAATATCAGTTCCGACCTCCATCTCCACATCCATCCAAGAAATAACTATCTTATATTCCATCTCTCTGACTAATATATGTCATTACAATAACAAATTCATATCCTGTACAAAATCAAAAATATGAGGAGGAACTGAGAGGAAGCTAAAATAATATCCTCTAGAACAGGGATCTGCAACCTGTGGCTCTGGAGCCGCATGCAGCTCTTTCAGCCTTATACTGCGGCTCCACATGGCCTGGAGGTTGGAGGGTTCTGTAGACGTGTCCCTCCAGCCCTCCAGAGCAGCGCTGGAAGGAAAGGTGAGTGGAGGGGCTGAACCAGAGGCAGCTCCATGCGTGAGGGTGCCACTTTTTGTGTCCCCTCCACTCACCTCTACTTCCAGTGCTACTCTAGAGGGCTGGAGGGACATGTCCACACTGCCCTCCGACCCTGGAGGTTGGAGGGTAGCATGGGCATGTCCCTTCAGAGCCGCCACCATCCCCCCTCTGCCATCCCTGCAGTTGTCACCCCCCTCTGCCCCACAGAGCAGGCGGCTGCCTGCTCAATCAGGCAGAGTGGGTTTCCCTGTCTGGCACCGCTGCCTCCCAGTGCTGGAAGGAAAGGTGAGTGGAGGGGCCAAACCGGAGGTGGCTTTGTGTGTAGTCGCCTCTCCGGCTCGGTAGACCTTCGGGGCTGTGGAAAACCTGTCCAAATGGCTCTTTGGGTGGAAAAGGTTGCCGACCCCTGCTCTAGAATTACTATCCCTTTCATTTTAAAACGTAAACCCAGCTGAGAGTAAATCTCAGCCATATTTCTCTTCCATAAATTCTAAGAAGACGATATTCTCCCATATTATACTTTTAACACACTTTTCTTCTCTCAAGGCAGACTCAAAGCAGCTTATTATTTATTTACACAGTTGATCTCCTACCTTTCTGCCATCACTCAGGCCATCAAAGTGGCTAACAATTTAAAACACGTGTTATAAAACCACATTTTAAAAGCATTAAAATCAATCCCAAATACACATTTTTAAAACAATTAAAACCAGAGTAAAAATATATGCAAGATATAAAAACAGGAATTTAACCATTGGTTAGGAAGGAAGGAACACTGAGGCAATGCTAATCAAAACAGGTCTTGATTTGAATAAAATAAAATAAGATTTTATTCAGAATACAGACAAGGAAGAAAATAAATTAATCATTAAAATACATAGGATATTACTAAATTAGGGTCGAACTCCAGTGCAAATAATTAAAAAGAATTGGGAAATAGAATTAAATACTAAATTCAATTATCAGGATTGCAAGCAAATATTCCAACACTTCCCTTTCAAATCAATCTGGTCACAAATCATGAACATAAGAACATAAGAACATAAGAACTAGCCTGCTGGATCAGACCAGAGTCCATCTAGTCCAGCATTCTGCTACTCGCAGTGGCCCACCAGGTGCCTTTGGGAGCTCACATGCAGGATGTGAAAGCAATGGCCTTCTGCTGCTGCTGCTGCTCCTGAGCACCTGGTCTGCTAAGGCATTTGCAATCTGAGATCAAGGAGGATCAAGATTGGTAGCCATAGATTGACTTCTCTTCCATAAATCTGTCCAAGCCCTTTTTAAAGCTATCCAGGTTAGTGGCCATCACCACCTCCTGTGGCAGGATATTCCAAACACCAATCACACGTTGCGTGAAGAAGTGTTTCCTTTTATTAGTCCTAATTCTTCCCCCCAACATTTTCAATGAATGCCCCCTGGTTCTAGTATTGTGAGAAAGAGAGAAAAATTTCTCTCTGGCAACATTTTCTACCCCATGCATAATTTTATAGACTTCAATTATATCCCCCCTCAGACGTCTCCTCTCCAAACTAAAGAGTCCCAAACACTGCAGCCTCTCCTCATAAGGAAGGTGCTCCAATCCTTCAATCATCCTCGTTGCCCTTCTCTGGAGGTTTCCAAGAACATACATTAAAGATGTCTCAAAAGTGGTTAGGATTATTTCACTTAGGTTACTTCAGTTAAGATGTCCCATATAATGAAAATAGATAATAGAGGTTGCTGGAAAGGCTGAGATAGGGGACACTTATTCACATGTGGTGGTTATGTCCAGTTTTAGCAAACTTTTAGAGAGTGCTAAAATAACTCAGAAATCGATACATCTCACTATTGAACTAGCCTTACTCAATTTATTTATCAATAGTAACACCAACTGCAGACAAATAAATACTTATTAACTTTTTATTCGTTGTAGCTAGAATAGTTATTGCCCAGTGTTGGAAAAATGCCAAAAAGATTTCCTTAGACAGGTGGCATGATAGAGGAAAGAATATAGTTGCACTTGAAAGTTTAACGAATAAAATTAGATTAATTCAGGGAAGAAAAAAGAGAGATGACTTTAAGGTCATTTGAAATAGTTTTATAATTTATTTAACAGAATTTCAAGAGCATAGCTTATTAAAGAATTTTCTTTAATGGTAGGAGAGCCTTACATGAAATTTTTAGATAAGATATTGAATAGTTATCAGAGTATGTAAACTATTCCATATACATATATATGGAAATATAAAGTCTTAGCCATTTTAGTGGAAAGCAGAAAGAGATTCTTTTCTCCCTCTTATTCAGTGCCTATCAATGGGGACATTGGATAAACCTTTGCCCTGTCATATGTTTACAATGTATCATTATAGGTATCCAAGGGCAGAGCTTTAAACACCACTGAATGTCCCACTCCAACCCCAGTGCACACACTGAAATATCTTCCCTGTACTTTAACTAATGTTGAAATCTGAAATGGCACCTTTGGCCCTTACTGACCCAGTCAATTAGCAATTTGGCTCTTCTTGGACTCAGTTGATTGCTCTGCCTTTATCAGCAATTCTGGCTTCCAAAGAGGATTTCCTCCACAATTACATTCCTCAGCATCCTGGCATTCTATAACAAGTTTCTGTTCCTGCTTGTTTTAGGATATTTGCCCTTACTTTCCCAGCATGTCTTGTATGCCTCTTGAAATGATCACCTATCCAATAGTTTTATTTTGGACCTGATCCTTGTACTTTCCTGTCCTGGATTCATAACTATTGGCCATATTCCTATTAAAACCTCATATAAACTTCTGCCATGAAGTTTAAGTGATATGGTGTCTGTCAATTTCAGACTGGAATTAGTGGCAGTAGATCCATGCACTTGACCTGGTTCAGTCACATAGGAAGAGGAGGGTGTACTGATCTATGTTATACATTCACATTCAAAACTGCACACTGGTTTTGGCATCTAAATTTATTTTTACACTGGTACAACTTGAATCAATATCACAAAAAGAGCAAAAGAGACACTGTTAAATAATGTCAATTTTATTGTCTTTAATGGGGATAGATGAAGGAAATAAGAGAAGTACAATTAAAAATGCAATTTAGTCACAATAATTACAAGTGTAAGCAGTTGTACCATTCAGATGTGCTCCACCCATCTGGATGGTCCAAAAGGAACCCATGCATAAGTGTATGTATAGTATCCCCTGTGATGCTGAGAGATAACCTGAAAGAAGGGGCAATAGATGGAAAGAGATAAAGTGGATAAGGGAGAAGTAGAGTACTAGATGGCTAGAGATATGGGGTTATGAAACAAAGTTGATAGAAAGGAACAGGATATAAGAATGAAGGGAAGCTAGATCAGAGGAAAAATTTAGCTGAGGTGAGCTAGGCATTCTCATGAGGGAAATCTGAGGAGCAAATGAGGAAGTCAGGAACGGCAGTTTATGAGAGAGAAACTATAAGGATAGAGACTGCAAGACAGGGTGAAAGGGAACAAGTCATGGAAAAAAGTGAGGAAGGAAAAAGACTGGGAAGGAGAATTTATTTACCTTATTTATAATTCTGAGACTCGAGGTGGATTGCTTAGTATTGAAATAAAAAATGCAAGCATACAACATAAGATAGGCAATGAACAATGCAAATGAACAATACTGCAGAATGAGGGTGCCAATACCATAGGACTAGGAATACAAAATTAAATGCCAATGTAAACACCAAACTGTGTAAGCTGGCTTAGTTTGAGCAATGCAGAATATGAGACTACAAAGGAACGAGGCAATGCAATGTTCATTCCCCACTCCCATGTGAAGGCACCCTTGTGGACCATTCTACCCCACTATTGATCAATTCCATCTTTTGAACTTTGTTCGCAGGGGTTCTTGGGTAGCAGGAATTAGTCCACTCAGGTCATTTGAATTACATTAAAGGTTAAAACTTTCAAGAGTCTTTGGAGATATGAATGCTGTCTAGAGCATTCTGGTTAATAATTCATATTCCCTTCAATATTGATTTGACCCCATCAGCTATTTTTGAACAAGCTTGACTCTGCTTTAGAAACTTGGTTTTTTGCTAATTCTGAAGAAAATATGGAATGACCTGCATGGATTTTAGCATTTGACCTCATAGAAGTCAAAAAATTTATACCTCATCAAGCTGTCAAGTTCTCCTTCTTTGTGACTCTGGTAAAATACAAATAAACCGTGATTGTTTGCAACCTGACTCTGTAACTTTCATTTGGCTTGAATTCTTAAGAAGCTGGTTGGACAATTTCTTCCTAGACACTGATGCACCATATCCAACAATCCTGCCTTGCCCCCTTTTCTCTTCTGCCTTATCTCATGCTGTAAAATTCTCTGAAAGGAGACTGCACCACTGGCATAAAAACAACAAATTTATTCTAGCTCCGTTAAAAGTCTTCTAAACAGCAGCAGCTGCCAGCAAAGAATGGAAAGCAGGAACCAACAGTGGTTCACAAACTATAACACCCCTTATTTAAAAGACTAAATTCCCACACAATTGAGTATGGCAAGCCAGGGAGGCCAATACACTACATGTGCCATATGCCAGCCTTATTTCAGACCTTATTCCAGGTGCTATTTTTTTTGTCTTTACGCACTAGGTTTTAGGTGTGTACACAAGTGTTTTGAAGTTTGCATTTTAGAATGTGTGCAGGAGCCCCAAACACGGTACAGTTAACAAGCACTCACAAAAAATAAAATAAGCAAATATATTACAATAAAGCATTGAACTGATGATGCCCTGACTGGGTTGGCAGTGAATCAATTGCCTGGGTTGCAAAGAGTTGCTAGGCAACCAGAAACTGCCCCTCTAGGCTGATCCTCTAGCTGCTTCTACTGTTGCACCTCTTCTGTAATGAAAGAACACTTCCTCATGCAAGTAATTTGGAAGCTCTGGGTGAAATATTAATCTGTGATAGTTTCACGTTATATGTGGCACACACATTTCTAAACATGTATCTCATACAGGTACTAGTCATCAAGGAAATAAGATTATCTAACACCACCTGGCCAGGTTTGCTCTATGTAATATTTGAACTGACCGTCTGGCTAGTATCTTAGATCTAATTGTGAAGTGTGTCATCCACTTATTATTTAAACCAATTTACAGCTGTTTTTGTTTATTTCCTTCTCCCTCTCCCCCCGCCCAACACTTTTCATCTACACATGGCTCCTTCAAGGTATCTAAACATCATCATAATAAAATAAAACTCATAAAATTACTCATCTATACAAGAGCAAACCAAGAGCAATGAATAGCAGATCAATAAAACTGAAAACAGCCAAGATCAGCAGAAGCACATGAAATTCAGAAACCATCTATTACCACCCAGGTTGGGAAAACACACACACACACACACACACAAATAATAGCATCTTGATCTAGTGCTTAAAAACAAATATGGTGGCAGGTCCTCTACTTGGTACCCATTGATGATAAGCAAGTGTTCAAAATTGTCCCCGCTGTTATTTAATATCTATATGCGACCCCTTGCTCAGTTGGTACGGAGCTTTGGGCTGACTTGTCATCAATATGCCGATGACACTCAGCTCATTCTGTTGATGGAGGGGGGAGCGGTCGCCGCCCCTGCGGCTCTCCAGCATTGTTTGGAGGCAGTTGCTGGTTGGTTGCAACAGAGCAGGTTAAAACTGAATCCATCGAAGACGGAGATCCTTTGGCTGGGGCGCGAAGGGTGGGCTGGGGATTTTCAGCCGCCGGTGTGGGAGGGGGCTACATTGGCACCGGCCTCCTCCGTCCGCAGCCTGGGGGTCCACCTGGATTCGTCTCTTTCAATGGAGACCCAGGTGGCCCATGTAACCCGGGTTGCGTTTTTCCATCTTCGACAAGCCCGGCGGCTGGCCCCTTTCCTCTCCCAAGCTGACCTAGCTACTCGCTGATCCATGCAACGGTCACCTCCAGGCTAGACTATTGCAACTCACCTCTATCGCGGGCCTGTTCCCTGGCGTCCTGATCCAGAAGTTAAGGCCTGGTCCAGAATGTGGCGGCTCTGTCTGGCTCACACAGGTGCCTTCTCGCCACAGACCACATCTCCACCTGTGTTATATGCTGTCTGCACATTGGTTACCAATAGAATCTCCGAATCATTTTCACAGGTGTTGGTGCTAACCTTTAAGCCCCACGCGGCCTGGGGACCTCCGCACCTGCTGGACCGTCTTGCCCCATATGTTCCTGAACCGGCCTCAGCTTCTGCAGAGGCCAATTTGTTGGTGACCCCTGGCCTCTCCATGATGCGGCTAGCTCTCTACCTCGGGCCAGGAGCCTTTACAGCTCTCTGGCCCCTCGCCTGGTGGAACGCTCTCCCTCCAGCTGTGCAGGCCCCAAGCGGGATCTCAACGAAGTTCCGCAGGGCCTGTAAGACTGAGCTGTTCCGCCGGAGCCTCCTTGGGGAGGCTGGCCGCTGATGGTCCCCCGTTAACATCTGTGGATCCTGCCGTCCCTCCCCTCTTTTAGGGGATTGGTTAGTAGGTCGCCTCTTATTGTATTATTTATTGTATTTGATATTAATACGCTGCTTTTAATGGGGTTTTAATGATTCAAAGACTATAGAGCCATTTACTATGATTTATTTGACGATTTGAGATTTGTTGATTTTATTTTGTGCTCTATTTGTATGTTCATGTTCATTGCCCGGAGCCCTTCGGGGGAGGGCGGTATATAAATGTAATAAATAAATAAATAAATAAATAAATAAATAAATAAATAAATAAATAAATAAATACGAAGAACAACTTCAACACCTGGAAAAATTGTTGCATTTTACAAATGCTTGAAATTGTTCTTAACTGTCCTGCATGTTCTGCACATGCATGATCTTGCACTGCTTTCTCATGGCTCTCCTGCCCACCCACGCACCCACTCCAGCCAATCCAAGCATTGCATCAAGATGCCATTATTTCAATTATTTCAATCGCATCATAAGTGACCTGTATTATATGCCAGGTCTGCTCTGTAGTGTGGAGATGAGCTGTAATTCCAGGGATCCCCAGGTCCCACATGGCATGAACAAAGTAGGAACTTACAGAAGATATCTTTTCCTTGGCTGTTTCAGCTAGGAATGCCAGCCTTCAGGTAGGACCTGGAAATCCCATGGAATTACAGCTCATCTCCAGACGACAGAGCAGTGGCATATCTGCCCAGGGACAGGGGGTGCCCCTTGTCCCTGAGTGCCAGTAATCTGGTCATGTGGGGGTGCAAAATTGGCCCCCCCATGTGACTAGGTCCAGCACAAAGACAATGAAGTAGCAGGAAGCCCTCATCAATATGCGTGGGGCCAAGGATGCCTGAGCCCACCACTGGGCTCCCAGGAGCCGGCAGCCCGGTTTCTGCCCTCCCCTCTGGGTAGAGAAGAGACTGCCATCCTCCAACAGGTGCTTTTATAAGCACTGAGGCTGGGGGCAGGGCCATACCTCAGGGGCCATACCTCAGGGCCCCTGTGAGCCCCACCCCCAGACTCAGCGTTTATAAAAGGACCTCTCGGAGGATGGAGGACGGCAGTCTCTTCTACTCTCCCCAGTGGGGAGGGTGGGGTGCAGCTTGAGGGCAGGGCAGAGCCCCGCCCCCAGTTGCAGTGGAGAAGATTTTTCCCCATATGTCTCCACAGTTGCAGTGGAGAAGATTTTCCCCATATGTCTCCACATCAGAGCAGACCTATCTTCAAGTGTGTGTGGGAGGTAACAGATGCAGTACCCTACCCATAGTATCTTGATATCATGCACAGTCTGGCCACATGGAGCAGAGCAAGGATAAGATGAGTGCCAGTCTTGATTCAGGCAGAGGTGGAGCTTCCATGGGGACATATAGGGACATATGCCCATGGTGGGCCGATGTTGGATCACATGGGGGATGGAAAATCGCCCTCCACATCCCTCCTCCTTCCCCCCTCAGCCCAGCCTGGCCCCAGCAGGCTGCCTGGGACCGCTTCCTAAGGTAACTGGGCCATCGGCGGGTGGCCCGGGCCCACAGGGGAAAGATCCCTGGGCAAAGGAGCCCTCCTGCACTCCCCCATGTCTAGCAACCCTCCCTGACCCAGAGATCCAAATATTCATGTGCATAGGAATTCCTGTGCAAATATTCCTGTGCAACCCTCCTGCACTCCCCCCCCCCCAGCAACCCTGGGCAAAGATACCTGGGCATAGGAGCCCTCACGCACTCCCCACCACCCCCAGTAACCCTGGGCAAAGATACCTGGGCATAGGAGCCCTCCCGCACTCCCCACCACCCGCAGCAACCCTGGGCAAAGATCCCTGGGCAAAGGAGTCCTCCCCCACTCCCCCACCCCCAACAACTCTCCCTAGTCCTCCGACACTCCCCCCCAGCAACCTCCAGAAACAAGATCAAATTAATTCAAATTAATCGTATTCCTTATTACTGTGTGTGGATGTGAAAGTTAGACAAGGAAGAAAGCCAACAAGTAGTTTCCTTTGAAAAGTGGTTTTCCAGGAGAGTTTTACAGATATCATGAATAGCTCAAAAAACAAATGTGGGTTCTAGATGAAATCTATCCTGAACTGTCTCTAGAAGCTAAATGACTAAACTGAGGCTATCATAGTTTGGCCACATTGTGAGAAGACAAGGGTCCCTGGAAAGAACAATAATGCCAGGAAAAGTCAAAAGCAGTAGGAAAAGAGGATGACCCAACATGAGATGGATTGACTCTATAAAGGAAACTAAAGGAAACGTTGATTCATAGGGTCACAATGATTAGTAAGTGACTTGACCCCTTGAAATCCATGAAAGAGTCCAAAATCCATGGAAGAGTCCAAAGAGAAGCCAATCAACCCAGGAGTCAAATGCCAGGAATGCATACAGCAACCAGGAATGCATACAGCAAGCAAGAATCAAGGTCAAAAGCCGGTCCGTTGTCAGTCAGGTCTGGAGACAGCAATGGTATGTACCATTGAATCCACTTTGCAACCACAATTGCAGTTCCTGCCCAATGCTTTTTATTCCTCAGAGCTACTTGTTTGGGACTGCTCCTGCAAAGGCTCTGGGTCATATCTAGCCTCTGGTCTTGCTGAGTGGCATCTCTCCTTTAAGACCAGTCTCAATCTCCATCTGCTCCACGGGTTTGCATCTAGAGACTCAGAGATGCTAACATTGACTTTAGCTCTGCTGATTAGTTCTGAGCCAGAAGCCTGTGTGGGTTCAGGTGCTATGGGTTGAGCTGGCTTCTCTCTGCAAGGCTCCATTAACCCTTTCTCAGGTGAGATAACAGGTTAGCACAGGCTTCTTCAGAGGAGTTGTCAGCCACATCAGGGGCTTCCTCAGAGGAGATGTGAGTTGCAGCGGGGGGGGGGGGGCATGTCAGTGTGACTCTTGCCACCCACCATTATGTGTACACTGTGGGCTGATTCCCCCAGCCCACCATTTCCCAAACATCCCCCAAGCATGTTTTCTCCCAGTGCCATTTCACCCATATTTATACAGGAATGCATTCACAACTTTCCTTTTTGGTTTTTTTGGTGTTCCAAATATGTAGCTACACAGATGCACACCTGTGAATGGACATTTCTCGTGGATGGGGCATATTGCTTTTCTCTCTATTTGAACAAATTTTATTATTTTGTATATCACAGCATTAAGGGGGTGGTTGCATGCTTCATGTTTACATGTGCTGTGGTTTAAATGTCATAAACTTTTTTTTCACACTAGAGAAATGGGATGGGGAAGTCCTGCTTGGGCTCCTGGGGTTGCTGTAGATTCTCCACTAATTGGAGGAGGATGGAAGCTGAAGGGAATGGCCCAGGCTGCCACTAACCAATCAAAATGCCGGAGGCATGGGAAGCTGGAAACAATCCATCAAGCTGCAGCTAAATAGGAACAGATAATCAGAATGCAAGAAAAATGAGATGGCTCCATGGATTCAAATGTTTGCACAGGTTTTAGTGGGTTCATGCAAAGGGGCAGAAAGAAAACGGATTACTTCCCCTCACCTCAACTCAATTACTTCATGGAAAATGGCACCCATGCAAAGGAAAAAAACCAGACTCATATTCAAAAATAACGGCTGCACACCATGGTGCAGAATCCACCTTACAAATATCAAGAGGGTCTGCCTGACACATAACATCATTTTTCCTGCTCCTGCTTCAGACAATGCCCTTCCTAAGAGCACAGCCACTCACAACAACTGCCTAGCTTTGAGAAAGCAAACCTGACTCTAGTCCTACCATAAACTTTCAAATATCCACACCTTAATCTCATCAGCAAGCCTCCAGTACTGCCCTTTCCCTCCAATATTAATTTAATCATAGAAATCTCCTGTCCAACTATTAAGGGTTGTCAACCTTCCTGAGTTTCTTTGTTTTAATCTCATCAGTACAGCCCCAAACTCATCAAGTCCTGGGCTCTCCCAGGTTTAACCTCCTCAAATAATTTCCAATGGCATTGTCCATGCCTGGGAATGGAACTGGGTTTGATTCCCTGCTGTGATGCTTGAGCTGTGGAGGCTTATCTAGGGAATTCAGATTAGCCTGTGCACTCCCACAGATGCCAGCTGGGTGACCTTGGACTAGTCCCAGCTTTTCGGAGTTCTCAGCCCCACCTACCTCACAGGGTGTTTGTTGTGAGGGGGGAAAAGAAAGGAGTTTGTAAGCCCCTTTGAGTCTCCTTACAGGAAAGAAGGGGGCGGGCTATAAATCCATCTCTTCTTCTTCAACTCTTCTTCATTAGTCAAAGAATTCACTGCTAGGGGCCATAGTGACGGCCACAAGAATAGATGGTTTGAAATGAGGATTATACAGATTCATGGCTACCAACCATGGTGTCTAAATGAAAGCTCCACATTCAGAGGCAGTACATTTCTGAATCCTAGTGCTAGGAGTCAACATCAAAGAAAGGCATTGGCCTCTGTGTCCTTCAGGCCAATTACATGGCTTAAAATAATCTGGCATGGCTCTTTTTTTTTAGCATTTTTTGTTTTAGGTCGATTCTGCACGGTCCTAAAAAGGTTTTGTCCCATGAAATTTCCCTCATCCCAGGTTTTTCAAAAACCGCTAGAATTGCAATCTTTTCCCAAAATCCCATGTTGAATCTGCTTCTGTGGGAACACCCTGAGAGCAAAATTGATTTATTTCCCCCCCACCACCACCTGATCTCCTCACCTTACATCATGTCAGTTTTATTTCTGCTGAGTTGTAGCCCGCCCTTTCTGCAATGTTCCCCAAGAAGGTTTTCTATTCTTTGACAGCTCTTCCAGGAGCCAGCCAAGCACTAGTGCTCGCCCCATTTTGGCTCACTCTCACCAAGCGCTACTCACTAGCTGAACCACAGTCTGGCCAGACCAGTCCTGCCGCTCCAGGCTCACGTTCTCAATGGGGTCCTGGGTGGGGCTAGGAAGCTCTTTCAGGAGCCAGTCAAGCAAGCCCATGTGGGAAAACATGAGCGCTTGCCCTGTCCCCGCTCACTCTTACCAAGCATAGCTCACTAGCAGAGCAACAGCTCAGAGAGCCCAGCCATGCAGCTCCGGGCTCACATTCCCAATGGGGTCCTGGTGGGGAGGGCTGGGGAAGTGCCTGCCTGGCAGAATGCTCTCACCCCATGACAGCCCCAAAGACCAGTCAAATGTTATTTGGTACATCAGGGCAGTGAAGAAAGTATAGAATTTTTATGGGGGGTTGGGGGTGGGGCCACGCTCCCACCCACCCCTGGGGGTGTGGCCATGCCTCCCCAAGCCCCACCCCCACCCTCAGTGCTTATAAAAGCAGCTCTCCAAGGCCAGGGACGGCAGACTCCCTGCTCTGCCACCCCGCCCCACCAGTTCCCTCCAACACTGGCAAAAGATGATTCTTGGGGTTATGGGTCCCACATGGAGTAATATCCATGCAGTTGGCTGCCATGAAGAAAGGGATGCAGAGTCAGGAAAAATTATTTTGCCTCCTTCCCCTTCATCACTGTAACTTACTGACATACACAGCTTTTTTTTTTCAAAGGAGTTTTATGACCTTGCAGTATACCCTGGGCTATAATACTTATTCAGGCACTTGTTCTCAGTCCATTCAGCAGAGATAAGCTGGTCCAAAATAACAGCTTTCTGTTTACAAGAGGACAACTCTTGCAGCCATCAGCTTTAGCTAGGATGCAAGAACTGAGAACTGAAACCAAGAGTTCCACCCAATGAGGTCAAGCTAAATCATACTGATAATAGAGGAGGAGAAGACTATTCTATTACATACATATATCTGCAGTAAATATATCATAGAGTTTAAGAATCAACATTCCCAGGAATTGAAGAAATTGCTTGGAGAAGGGAAAGGAAGGAAGCTGTATATTCATCAGCATGTTCTGCCGATAGATTGCTGGTCTAATTCCACTTCAGTCAATGTTCTAATGGCTTATATGTGGAATACATGGTAATGATTTGTCATAAGTAGACATTACCTGGTAAAGTTTTGCTCTTAGAGTTTTTGGGACCTCTGTGTTCGTGGGGGACATTAAAATGGTCTGTCCTTAGATACAGGTGTATCTGCATGGCAGTTTAAGTTGACTTAAACTGTCAAAGCTCAGGCTGATGTATGGAATTCTGTAATGATCTGGAAGGTTGACATGATTGCTTCTACGTCTTCTTTGACTTGGTGTAGCTCTTTTGGCTGTCTGGTTTGCATAATGGCTGCGGAAGATGAAATGGGTCAGCAAATGTACTGAACCATGTGGAAGAAAACTCAGTCTATGTGATAGTACGCAAACTACATTTTTTTTCTGCTTTGTGCTGTGATGGTGATGAATGTAACCATATTCCTGATACCACCACGTAGTTACAGCAAAGTCATCCAGTAGAACTTTTATAAAAGGTAAAGAGATGGAAAAAAATATTTTAAGGAATGCTTTGAAGCACACTGTTACTTATCTACACCGTGGATTTCATGTACAAAAAACTCAAAATTCAGACTCCATAAATTTGGCATGAAAATGTAAAAATGCTGATGGAATGGCTTCATCACAACTAGTGATGAGTATTCTTTGTTTATTTTGATGTTACAAGATGAACTGTTTGGGACGGTTACTTGAGACATTATGCTCCATTCCAGTGCAGTCAGCTGGTATCAGAAGGTGTGGCAGACTTCTTCTCAGCCCCATGGCCTTTGCATGAAGGGGCTTCACAGCATTCAGCCTCATCCTTTATGACTTTTAACAGCTACATGAAACTGGGAGATATCAAGTTGAGATCTGAAGACAATATGCTGCTTTGTCTTTCCTTTACAGTCTAGCCAGATAAGACACAGTTCTTAAAAGATATCAGGAAGTGGCAATAGGCTGGGAAAGGGCCAGTAATCAAGAATGAAGTCAGTGTTATGCAGTGTTATAGTGCATTCCTCTTGAAACAATAGAGTTGGAGCTTGAGGAACTGACAGGTCTCTGACTTCACATCTACACTCAGCTCTTATCTAGTCCATCCAGCATTTTGCTACTCGCAGTGGCCCACCAGGTGTCTTTGGGAGCTCACATGCAGGATGTGAAAGCAGTGGCCTGCTGCTGCTGCTGCTCCCGAGCACCTGGTCTGCTAAGGCATTTGCAATCTCAGATCAAAGAGGATCAAGATTGGTAGCCATAGATTGACTTCTCCTCCATAAATCTGTCCAAGCCCCTTTTAAAGCGATCCAGGTTAGTGGCCATCACCACCTCCTGTGGCAGCATATTCCAAACACCAATCACACGTTGCGTGAAGAAATGTTTCCTTTTATTAGTCCTTATTCTCCCCCCCAGCATTTTCAATGAATGCCCCTGGTTTTACTATTGTGAGAAAGAGAGAAAAAAATCTCTCTGTCAACATTTTCTACCCCATGCATAATTTTATAGACTTCAATCATATCCCCCCCCCCCCTCAGACGTCTCCTCTCCAAACTAAAAAGTCCCAAACGTTGCAGCCTCTCCTCATAAGGAAGGTGCTCCAATCCCTCAGTCTTCCTCGTTGCCCTTCTCTGCACTTTTTCTATCTCTTCAATATCCTTTTTGAGATGTGGCGACCAGAACTGAACACAGTACTCCAAGTGTGGTTATATAAGGAAATGACAATTTTTGCAGTTTTATTATCAATTCCTTTCCTAATTATCCCCAGCATAGAGTTTGTATTTTTTACAGCTGCTATGTATTGAGCTGACATTCCCATGGAACTATCAACTAAGACGCCCAAATCCCTTTCCTGGTCTGTGACTGATAGCACTGACTCCTGTAGTGTGTATGTGAAGTTTGGATTTTTTGCCTTAAACCAAACTTGGTTTGTTTATCAACTCCATCCTTTCCTGGAGAAGCAGGATTTGCCCAGTTACACATTGCACACAAAATAGACTACTACAATGCAATCTATTTGGAGCCGACTTTGAACACTGACTGTAAACTTCAGTTTATAGAATTTTGTTGCTACTGGTGGCTGTTTTTTTCAGGAAGCATCCCTTCACAATGTTAAAACAGTTGAACTGGCTGCCTATTCATTTCCAATGTTGTGCATACCTTTAAAACCCTAAACAGACCAAGATCATGGTACTTTTAAAGAGCCACCTCATCCTACATGAAACTGCACAAGTATTTAAATCTGTATCAAAGATCTCCATTCTCAAATCAGGAATGCATGGTCATGAGGGACTGAGCTTTTTTAGTGGTGACACCTCATGGGTAGAAAGTTCTGCTAATATTTGCCTGGAACCTATATTTAAATATTAGACATCAAGGGAAAATTCTCCAAGATTCGTCTATTAATAATATTAACTTGGATTAATCTGAGTCCATTCCACACAGCACAAAAAGACATCTGTGGGACATCTTAAAAAGAGGTGACTGCTCCTTTTCACTCTGCACTACCAAAATAAGACGTCGGGGGACATCTTAAAAAGAGGTGACTTCTGGTTTGGTTCTGGACAGCAAAGGCATCAGAGTCTCTTTTCCCATCTGATGATTTCGCCCTCTGGTCAGTATCACCCTTTGCTTGCACCTGATTCTCCTTGTCTCGATTTGCTGAAGGTTGCCCCAGGACATTTGCTCTGGAAGCTCCAATCCTGGGCACCTTTTCAGTCTCAGTCTCAGTCTCTCTCTCTCTCTCTCTCTCTGGAGGAAAAATTTCAAAGATACACAGACACACATATGAGAATCTTCCCTGCATTGGTACTGGGGAAGACTGTTCTAGTTCACTAACCCTCCCTCCCTCTCCCCGCTCTCTCTCTCCCCTCTCTCTCCCCCTCTCCCTCTCTTTCCCTCTCCCTCCCCTCTCTCTCAGAAAAACTTCAAAGATACACAGACACACATATGAGAATCTTCCCTGCATTGGTACTGGGGAAGACTGTTCTAGTTCACTAACCCTCCCTCCCTCTCCCCGCTCTCTCTCTCCCCTCTCTCTCCCCTTTCCCCTCTCTTTTCCCCTCTTCTTCCCCTCTCTCTCAGAAAAAAAAAACTGCAAAGACAATAATATATCATCAACATAAGCGAGAATCTTCCCTGCATTGGTACCTGAAGACTGCCTCTAGTTCACTAACCCTCCTCCTCCCCCCTCTCTCCCCCCTCTCTCCCCCTTTCCCTCTCTTTCCCTCTTCCCCCCCTCTCTCTCAGAAAAACTTCAAAGATACACAGACACACATATGAGAATCTTCCCTGCATTGGTACTGTGGAAGACTGTTCTAGTTCACTAACTGCATTGAAAGTGGCAGGGAGGTCAAGTGATAAGGCTTTATCTGCAAAAAAGCTTGCAAATACCTCACAGCTAAGTTCTGAGTTTCTAGTAATTTGTGATCTCTGACAGGGCTGTTAAAGACTGAATCACCTTAAACTGAACTGAGCAAGTGGTAGCAGATGTTATGCTGGCCATGTAGAATGCTTTTTTTTGTTTCATAAGCTTTCATAAGTGTTCTGTAAGATGCTCCTGTTGCTTTGTCACAAGTTCTCCACCACACTTGTGTTAGTTGTCTAAGCTCCTGCTTTTTCCTCTTTTGTTGCAAGGAATACCAAGGAGTTAATTTGGAGTAGGGGCAAAAAAGATGTTGGGGAGCAATCTTGTTGGTGGCTTTTGATAAAAACTGAAGGCAACAATGGAATACTTCAAAGGAGATTTAAATGTGAAAAAATATTTTTAAAGTGATCCGTGCATCAACATACCCCTTACAATAAATACTAGGCTTGGTAAATACCCTAAAAATTCGGTAAAATTCAGATTTGGATTTATTTGGGCATAAAATTATCTTTATGCACAAATAAGACAAATAACAGATTCGGATATACCCAAAAATTTGGAAATATCAAAAAAAATTGGGTCCGTTTTAATTTTTTTGTATTTTGGACTGTTTTTCACATTTTGGCCTGCATGGGGTGCATTTTTAAAGCTAGTGGCACTACAATTTCAGGGTATCACCCAGAGACTGTCTTTATGATACCACCTGAGGTCAATGAAGTTTGGTTCAGGGGGGCCAAAGTTATGGACCTCCAAAGAGTGTACCCCATCCCCCATTGTTTCCAATAGGAGCTAACAGGAAATGGGAGCTACCCCTTTGAGGCTCTATAACTTTGGCCCCCCTGGACCTAACTTCACCAAACTTGGATGATATCATCAGAACAGTCTCCGGGTGATACTCTGAAATGTTGGTGTTACTAGCTTTAAAAATACACCCCTGACAGGCACCCCAAAAATTTGCCCAAGATTCTCTGTTTTGCAGTGCCCTGGCTCCATTGAAGCCAATGGAGAATTTCTGAGTGTGTAAGCAGGCTGCACATTTTAGAAGATCAAGGCACCAGACTTTCAAGGTGGCTCCAGGAGGCCCTCCTGGTAATAGCATCCAGGTTTGGTCAACTTTGCTTCTTGGGGTTCAATTTTATGGGCCCCCAAAAGGCTTATTTTGTTTCCCCGCTCCTACATGTGAAGCCGCTGGCTGAGTTCTCTCAGAACTCTCTCAACTCATGCCCCCCGCCCCCAGAAGCAAAGTTCACCAAGCTATTACCAGGAGGCCTCTTGGAGACATCTTGAAAGTCTGGTGCCTCTATCTTCAAAAATGTGCAGCCAGTGCTTACACACTCAGAAATTCCCCAGAATCTGCCAGGCTCTTCTATGGTGGGAAAAATTACTTTTCCCACCATAGACTTCAATGGGGCTTTCTGTTATGCCCAGCTGGCTCTGTGGTAGAGGTTTCAACAGGAGGCACTCTGGTGGGGGTCTTGCTCTGGCTGGGGGCATTTCCTGCAGGGCTGCTGGTGTGAGTCTCTTGAAAGGAACCAGCCAAATTTGCTAAAGTTTGTGTGGGAGAGGGCACCCAGTTGTGGGCAGCCAGTTGAAGGTGCATTTTCCTCCGACGAGCAGAGGGGGCATAAGGGGCAATATGGGGAGAGGCGCTTCCACAGGTATGCAGGTCCAAGACCATTCACAGCCTTAAAGGTGATTACCAGGACTTTGAACATGATCCAGTGCTTGGTCAGCAGCCAGTGAAGATGATATAGGACCAGAGTAATCCAGTCCCTATGTGAAGCCCTGGTAAGGAGCTTGGCTGCCATGTGTAGCACAAGTTTCAATTTCCAAGGCATGGACAAAGGTGGGCCAACATATAGTGAGTTACAATAGTCCAATCTAATGGTGACCGTTGCATGGATTACTGTGGCCAGATCGGAACGGGAGAGATACAGAGCCAACTGCCGTGCCTGTTGCAGATGGTAGAAAGCAACCTGGGCAGTCCTGGTGACATGAAATTTGAACGAAAAGGCCGAGTCTAAAGTGACCCCCCAGGCTTTTGATAGACAAAACCAAATGTAAAGCAAAGGCAGACCGAAAGCCACCGGTTACTCCCCTGACCCACCCACAGTACCTCCATCTTCGCTGGATTCAGCCTCAAATGCTCACTCTCAACCATCCAGCCACAGCCTCTAAACAATGCTGGAGAGTCCCCGGGGCCGAGGTTGGGTGGTCAGCCTTCATAAGGATGAGCTGGGTGTCATCCGTATATTGGCAACACTGCAGCCCAAAACTCTGGACCAGCTTAGTTAGGGGGATATGTAGATATTGAAAAGAATTGGGGAGAGGATCAGCCCCTACAGCACCCCACAAACCATGTAGTAGCAGTCAGTGTGTGATTCTGGCTTGCCCTACTGTGTGACAGCTCTGTGTGCTGTAGTTTAGGGAAATATTACACAGATTGGAGTGTATTGGTTATTAGGTTATTGAGAGCCCAAGCTGAGGGGCATATATATAACTAGTAAAGGATATATCTTCCAGGGAGAGGGAAGAAGAATCCTAAAGACCAATTAGTTTGTTGTATGGGGTTTTGCTTTATTTTCCTCTAAAGAGATTGTTTTATGTTTGTTTGGGGGTTTTCTATCTGTGAGGGCTGTGTGAGGGTATTGCAGTAAATGTACCAAGCCTGATAGAACCCAGAGTGCATGTAATCTATTAGTCAGAATACCCGTTGAAGTATAAGGAGCTAAACCATCCAAGAAACATTTGAAATAAACATCTGCGCTTACTGAAACTGAAAAACAAATTTATTTAAGCCTGTGCCTGAAAATAAATGCTGCTTATCTGCCAAAGCTCTTCTTTTGTAAATATACATTTCTACTGCCTCATTCATTCCTTTCTCCAAGCTATTCATCTCCCATTTCTATCTTCTCTCTCTGTTAATAAATATTTTATTCTGTTTAGGTTATCTCTGCCTGTATTATTATTTGTGTCTTATATAAAGGGGTTTGTCAGAAAAAAATTTAAATAATGGCCTTCCTTCACCTTCTGGGTAGTATAACAGGACTGAAGGAAATTGCTTCTTATCACAAACACTGCCATATTAGAAGCAGATCAGTCCCTAATAGTGAGTGGTTTCTCTGCCTTGGTGTTATTGGAAGGTATGGGGGGTCCGTCACACTACCATTTTCCCTACATGGAAAACTATGGGCAATCCAATCTTAATGAAAACAAAAATGAAAACCAATGAATATTTATAATACAACATCCACATATAAGAAAATTCTGAAAATCTATACATCTTCCCTTTCTTAAATAATGATACAGAATTAAATAATTGTCCAGTGCACATCCCTATGTACATCTTACAGTATCTTTTAGTAATCTTTAGATATTGATTTAACTTCTAGGAGTGTTCTTTGACCTATCTTTACAGCTGCAGTGTCAAAAATCATGGGCCCACAGGAAACTCCAATGGGATTTGATTGCTGGCTCCCCAGTTCACAGCAATTTTTTATCTCATCCAAGCAAATTCTTTCAATCCCAGCCTTTAGCCAGGAGGGAAAAAATTATATATTAGTGGCAAATGTACTGCCTGGGAGAAAGGCCAGGCAATTTCTTGACCTAGCCATTCATGTAATAGACAGTGAAGATCTCTCCAGGCTCCATTACATGCAGATGGTAAACACATACTTACAGATTTTAAAAAGCAAAGTCACTTGCCTCCAAATAGTAAATGATTCTGCAAAGCTGTCTGGATTTTATTGGGTTAATTAGCCATAATGGTTGCACTTGAAGGCACAATATATCTATACACTGAAACTAGCACCATCAGAAATAAAAGCCGGCACAATGCATTCCTCTGTTGATTTCAAGGGAGGGGGTACATAATTATGCATTGTCAAAACAGAAATAAAAAATAGCACTTGGAAATAGAAGAACATAAAAGGAGCCCAAATATCTTACCAAATATCAGTCTAGCTCCAGGGGTAGGGAACTCCAGTGCTCGAGAGCCGTGATATGCTCTCTTCTCTGCCCTTTGCAGACTGTGGCTCCACGAGCCGAAAGCTGTCGTCCTTAAGTTCACTTGCCTGCCCTGGCAGTGTGCAGGATGTATGCACTAATTGCCCTACCAACACCTACACTTCTCAGAATGAGCGGAGTAAAAGGTAAAAAAACCCCTATATATATATAGTGTTATCTTTATTTTAAATGTCAAAAATTATTTGCGGCTCCAAGTGTTTTCTTTTCCCGTGGAAAACGAGTCCAAATGGCTCTTTGAGTGTTAAAGGTTCCCTACCCCTGGGCTAGCCTGTTTATTAATAGCAGCCAACCAGATGCCTGAGGGAAGTTCAAAAGCAAAATATGAATGTAGTAGATCAGCCCAATTGTTTGGCTAGTTGTACATAGTATTGGGTTGCCAGTTATCTAGAGAGGAAAAACTGTTCTGTATTTTCGTAGAAACTTCAGGTGTGGAAATGGGCAGGTGAAGTTTTTAATGGAATAGAGATAAATTTACCACTTGATAAATAACACCCCATTAGCAGGGGCAGGTCATTTTCTCTGTTGACCTGATGTCCACAAGACCCTAACTCCCGACGACCCCCATTTTTGTTATGGTTTGATACCCCTTCATGTACATGTATACGCCTAAGTGTGGGCCTAGAAATGACAGAAGGAACATGAATTAAAGCAATATCAAAAGGCAGTGACTCACGCCAAGGAGGAAAGGAATGCAAGGCAGCTCCTCTATCAATTTGCATAAACCCACCCTAAGAGGGATTCGATTGAGTTCCATTGTCCCTTCTCTTAGATAATTTGAACTCAACTAATGATCCAGACTTCCAATACAATAAATAACCAGCTGGTTCCAACAATTTATTTCCTATCTAAGACTTCCTCCATCATGACAAGTACCCAGCCATATCTAACTTCCAAATCTCCCCAAGGGGACACTTCAGGCACTCTTCATGCAAAAGGAAAAAAATTCCACTCCACAATACAGACAAAGGATTTCTTTTCAGGCATGCACATCCTCCAAAGAATGCATTTTTATTATTCCTGCAGTCAAAGCAGGCCAACACCTTTCCCCCTCCTCATCCTGGGCAAACAAGTATAAAAAGTTCCCCCTTCAGCCTCCATCTTTGTAGTCAGTTTTGGACTTATGCTATCACCTCAGTCTCACAGCTGGCACGTCATCTCTCCACTGTCCACTCCGTAAGTCTGCAGCTGCATTTCCCTTCCCTGCAGAGGCATACCAGTAATGAATGGCACCCAGGGAAAAACCCATCCTTCATGCCCCCCCCCACAGCCCCCCATCAATACGGGGGCCTGCAGGCAGCAGCAACCACCACTGGGCTGCTTACATTAGGGTCTATCAAGGAGGCTTCCTTGGCAGGGATCCTGGCTCCAGCATTCTCAGGAGCTACTGCCGGCCCCACCACCTCGATCGAAGGCTGCACCTATCTTGCTCAAAGCCATCGAGTGAGGCAGGCACAGGCTCCAATGGAGGTGGGGGGCCCTGGCAGCTGCTGGCACTGGGGTGGGAGCCTGCCAAGGGTGAGCATGCCTACCAAGGTGACCAGCAGGACCCAGCTGAAGCTCAACCCGGTAGAGCGCCCCATGCATGGCCGGTCCGTGCGGCACTTCCAGCCGGTGCAGCACCTCCAGCCGCAGCCATGTCATTTCCTTCCCATGCAGCCTCCACTCCAGCGCCTGTGCAGTGTGCCCCCTCTGCCTTGGCTCTTGGACAGCAGCATGCCACCAGGCCAGCCGAGGCCTGCCATGCAGTGCACGCATGTCACGCACATTGCACACAGTAGCGCACAAGTTTGCTCAGGCCAGCCAGCATCCACCAGGCTGCCACAATGCCATCAAGCCTGGCACTGGCTGTGGCACTGGCACAGTACAAAGAGGCCTGTGAGGCAGGCACCGCCATCAACGCCCAGCTCGGGCCCCATGCAGCGCACGCAGCAAGCCCACCGCCTTGCCGATGAAAGGAAAGCCAGGCCAGCCAGGCCCAGGTCAGAAGTTTTTGGGGGGGATTTTTCACCCTCACATGACTGAATGGTGGGTGCCTGGGGACATATGACACCATTTGTCCCCATGGAGGCTCTGCCCCTGCTTCCCTGTCCATTCAGTTTCAGCTCTCTATGTTCCTGGTTCGCCCCAAGGACAACCCTCTTGTCTTTCCTTCTCTTCAGAACAGGGTCATATATATAATTTTCTTTCATGGGATTATTTCCCCTGTAGGCAGCCAATTTTGCAGAGAAAAGTTTTAATGTGTTAGTTGTCACATTGCTTTTTCCATTTTGTTCTTTTCATTGCTGTATTTTCTATATCTGTATAGCTTAATTTGGTCTCTCTGGCCCTTTGTGAACTTATTCCTTGCCTCTCGGCTATTTGCTTCATAGTGAGGTTCTCCTATGGTTTTCTGCTTACACAGCAGATTGGCTTGGAGTACTACTCAGTTTTCAGGTACATTCAGCAGAGATAAGCTGGTCCACAACAACAGCAACAAACTCCAGATATAGAATTGCACTTCCTGTTCAGTTGTTTTGCTATGCAGGGAAAAGCAAAGCAACAGGCAAGTTTGAATTTTGCCAGCATTTGGAAGCTGTACAGCTTCTCTGCTTCCCAGTGGTTGCTTCAGAAAGGGCAAAAAATGCATAAAAGAGGGAGCCTATGGCTGTTCATTTTCAAAAAATATTTCACTCCACAATCAGATCTCTAAATCCGTGACATTGTTTTTGAACCCATTCTCTAAATGTTTCAGACATATAACCTGAGTTGAATAGTGGATGATAGACAACTAAGTCTTCAGGCAGTACTCCTGGGCAAATGTATTTATATTTTTATCCAAGATTTTAATTGCAGCTATATGAAGTTCTTATTTTGTTAATCTGTAAATATATATTCAAGATATGTTGCTGTCCTAAATGAACCCACTGATTATTTCTTCTTGGTGAAACCCAGGTTTTTAATCTCAGTGATAATGTAGAGGTCCTCTGTGACCCTCTTGTGATACATTTTGTAAACAACATTACTTTCATCTGCAATATATGTCACACTTGGTTCAGTTCAATCTCAGGATGCCAATGAAGCACATTCTGGTCCTAGCAATAAGGACATCTTTCAGTTGACGATGAAGACGAGAAACTTCTTTTAAGACCCATCACATCTAGACTTGATATTTGTCCTTTGTGGTTGCTGATGTCAAGCCAGTTGAGTGGTTTGAGTGGGTCTGGGAGGTAATGAATGCCTCTTTGCAGGATGGCCTATCCTAACCACAATGGAACACAATGACTTGAATAATTGGTACCCAGTAGCCTATAATCATTCTTGAACAAGGTCCTCAAGTGGGTGGTAGCTTCAGACTATCTTGGAAGAGACAAATGATCATTCCAATCCAGATTCTGACCTAATTATTGGCTATTTCTCAAAATATGTGAACTGGCTACAGTGATCCATGGTAAAATGTCATACAAGTTAAATTATTGTAATGTGCTCTGTTTTGAGATGCCTTTGAAAACTGTCTTGAAACTTCAGGTAGTCCAAAATGGAGAACCCAAGTTATTAGCCCTTGTGCTGAAAGATCTGCTCTGGCTGCTCATCTGTTTCCAGACATACCCTTATATACTCATGTATAAGTCGACCCGTGTATAAGTCGAAGCACCTAATTTTTCCACCAAAAACTGGGAAAACTTATTGACTCGTGTATAAGACTAGGGTGGTAACTTCAAAGCAGAAGGGGGCAGGGAAGAGCCGGGGCGCCCGCTCCCCACTGGATCGCTCCCCCTCGCCACCTCCCGGATCCCCACAGCAACCCCAGCCCTTGGCTGCTCTGGCATTTCCTGCTTGCAAGCAAGGAAATGCCAGACAGAGCATTCACCTGCTTTTGGGGTTTCCTTGCTTGCTAGCAAGGAAACTTCAAAGCAGGTGGGGCAGGGGAAGAGTTTGTGTGCTCCGGGCCTTTCCCTCTAACAGATCGCTTCCCCACCTCCCGGATCCCCCCACAGCAGCCTCTGTCTCCTTGGTTGCTCTGGTCAGGCTTGCTTGCAAGCAAGGAAATGCCAGACAGAGCATTCACCTGCTTTTGGGAAACCCAAAAAGCAGACAACTGCTCTGTCTGGCGTTTCCTTGCTTGCAAGCAATTAAACCCAGAGCAGGCAGGGGCAGGGAAGAGCTGGGGCCACCCATGATGCCGGGCGCATGCCTGTGGGGTGCTCAGCAGGCTCCTGCCCACCCACCCACCCACCCACCACAACTGCCACCGCTAACGCCCATCGTCCCCCTCACTCACTCATGTTTTCCCTTCCCCGCAGGCTCTGAGGCTTGGCTTCAGGGAAGCTGCTGCTCGGGCAGCCTGTCTCTATCTTTCTTAAAAAGGCAATGCTCCTTTTAAGCATTGCCCTTTTAAGAAAATCATAGAGACAGGCTGCCCGAGCAGCAGCTTCCCTGAAACTGAGCCTCAGAGCCTGCGGGGAAAGGAAAAGATGAGTGAGTGCGTGAGGGAGACGACAAGCGGCGGCAGTGGCGGTGGTGGGTGGCTCACATATAAGTCGAGAAGTGCTTTTTCAGCACAAAAAAGTCAACTTATAAGCGAGCATATACAGTAATTCAAAATGCTTGTTCTTTAAGGCCCAGGGATGTATCTACAGAATATGGTACCTGAGGCAAAAACTAAAATTGTGCCCCCCAACATCAGACACACATTTCTAAGATAACCCTATCAAAGCAATGCCTCCCTTTCCCCTGAAATACATCCACACACACATGTCTCCATTCTTTTGCAGCATAGGCATAAAATAAAGACCATCTCTGTAGTAGACGTTTCTACTCCATGGGATCTTTTCAATTATTGATAATCTCCCTGACATAATTCTTCTCCTCGCCCCCATCCCCCCAAAAGAAACCAATTCTCATAATTCTTCCTCGGTACTGAAAAAGAAAAGACTGTGAAGGCTAAGATCATGTGTGGAGAAGGAACTTTCTTTTGTGCTCTTGAGAGATAATAATATTGGTAATAGTGTTATGATGTTCTGGGAAAGGTAGGATCTGCAATTCTGAAAAGAGAAGGAGAAAAGGGAAAGGTAGTAAGAAACAAAGATGCAGAACAGTAGGGAGATGTAAAGGGAGGGAGGTGAAATGGAAAAAGGGAGATATAGATGAAAGAGAGAAAGTAGAAGAGATAGATGAAAAGAGGGAGGGAAAGATTAAAAGAAAGGAACACGTTGAAAAGGAAAAATAGACAAAAGGACAGAGAGACAGACAAAGAGAAAGAATGGAAGAAAGACAGTAAGTTAGACGAAAAGAAAGAAAGAAGCAGATGAAAAGAAAAAACCCATCCTGGAAAGCAACCATGGGACAATGGGGTGGGCTGCAGTGCTGACCTCACAGCCTGGGGATGTGCCAAAGAGATTCATCAGGGAGTCCAACAGAGGCACACTTGGCCCTTCCACACACAGAGAAACCAGTTTCCTCTCCCCTCTCCCCTAGTCTGCACACACTGTTGCTGCCTCTGTCCAGCAGGAGACCAATTCCCCCAAGCAGCAGTAGTAATAGGCACCACCTGGCCTGCCTGGCCTCACTGCCAGAGTCTCATCTCCCTTGACAGATGGCACCTCACATGCCTCTCCGAGTAGGCCAGTGGTACCCTCCCACCTTTGCCTAGCCTAAGGGCCACGCTCCAGTCACCTTCCTGACCTGCCCCTCCACTGCAAGGAAAGGATTCTCTGTGTCCTGGCACACCACTCTCTTTGGAGGCTCACTGCCACCCTCACCTGCGCAAGAAGACTTCCTGTCTGCTTCCTGTTCCTGGGCAGGAGGGAAGGGATGGCCAGCCAAACGTGCCCCCCATGTGACCCACTAGTGGCACCTGAGCAGTGGTGGGATTCAAATAATTTAACAACCGGTTCCGGTGGTGGGATTCAAATAATTTAACTGGTTGTTTACAAGCACCACTTTAACAACCAATTCTGTCAAAGTGGTGCGGACCTGCTGAATCCCACTACTGCCCCTGGGGCTCCAGCACTCACCTGCTTCCCTGCCTCAAGCTACAGTTAAAACCCTAAGAACATGAGAAAAGTCTGACTGGATCTGAACAATGGTCTATTTAGTCCATCTTTACTGTTTTAGTGATTTTTGACTTGTTTTACTTTGTAAGCCACCTTGCACAGGTCTCTGAAGAGGTGGCATATAAGTATTTCAAATAAACAACAAACATACATGCATCACTGCTCTGTTATATGTGCATAAAGCACCATCAAGTCACAGCCAACTTATGCCAACCCAATAATCTGGTACTATGCCTTCCAGTAGTTTGAGCTCCAGAAGACAAATTAACATTTTTCTAACATTTATGGAAATTTCAATGTCTTCAGAACAAGCTGCAAAGTATAGAACAAAACAAAAACCTCCTGGATAAACCAGAGTTTCTACAGTATTAGTTATGTGCATTTTTTTCATTTTCTTATTTATTTTTGTTTTAAATGTTCATTCACTCTCATTATGTTCGTTATTACTTCCATTTGTTTTTGTTATTCTAACAAACATAACCAAATGAGATTTGGGGAGGGCAGGCGGGTTCCATTAAGTTTGAAAGTGAATACATATCCCTCTCTACACCAGACCACTATGAAATTACATTTGCTCATTAATTTCTGTTCCCATTCATTTTGTTACTCTAACAAACATAACAAAAGGAGCTTCTTTAAGTTTGTTTCTTCATTAGCTTGGTAATGCCTGCAATTCTTATATGAGGGTCCAGTATAAAGGAAGTAATTTAATTTAGGAAGGCCCAAAGTTAGGATTTAGTTGGTTGCAACATCTTCCTGTGACCAGCAGGCTGCACACCTGGTCTGAATGATGGTTTTTCCTTCAATTTCCACTTTCAGTCCATTTCTGTTGTCTCCCATCATTCCTATCTGAATCCCTTCCCAATTCAGGTCTTAGCAAAAGTCACTGTGAACCCCATCTGAAAAGTGACCTGCTAAACAACAAGCATATAAATATCACAACAGATTGCCCCAAAAGAGAATGAAGGAGAGAGATTCCAGAGGGAAAGAAATCCTGCTTCTTACAAATCTCATTGACATTAACTCTGTTGGGGAAAAGGGAGTGCCAGGCAGAATATCTAATAAGCATCACATACATACAAAGTAACGTGTTGAAAACATCCCACAGGCACGCGGGTTACACGGAAGAGCTGCCTGGGGTTGTTTTCAATAATGTATTTTGCTCCAAGGAGCAAGGCGGGGAATTTTTGGCTGGAACATAAAATAAGAAAATCATCACCAGCCCCACTCTCGTCTTGCACTGTGAACTCCAGGGCCCACAGAAGCCTTCTGTGCTTCAGAACATGATTGGCAGCAGAAATGTTTTATCCACACCTTTCACAACTTCTGGTTTATTTAACATATGTTACTGTCCATCTGTATTTTTATCTCAGCCCACTGATGCACCTTAGCGAGCAGAAAACAAAACAATACGGATGGGAAAGGGAGACTGAGGGGGGGCAGTTATAATGGTTATGCTGCTCCACGCAAGGCAACCCACAGGAGCTTTCCTCCTGCTGAGTCCAAGCAGCAAAATGGTAACTACAAATCAGATGCCTGGTAAATCTGTGTGCAAACCCCAGCTGAGATCAATCTTCCCATGAGTAATAAGACGTTTCCAGCAGTCATTTTGGACTTACATTCATCGAAAACTGTACTTAATCTGATGTCACTCACCCCATGCATGCACACAGCCTCTTCTTTCTTTACTTTTGAAAACTTCCACACCTTTGATGACTGCTGGAAAATAAACACTCAGGGGTAGGTTGATGATGGGATTCCGCCTTGTCTGGAGGGCAGGGGGCATGCTGCAAATTGTGCAAATTATTTTTTAATCATTAAGGTAGTTCTTGGAATTCACAGGTTCATTTACAAAGTGTTTGCTTTGGTATTCTGTCAGAGTATGAAGACTTTTCCATTTCCTCGCTATAAATAATGGGGTAGAGATGGCCCCACTAATCATTTGGAGACCAGAGCCATTTTGGGACAGGCAGGACCCCCAACAAACTGGAAATTATCCAAAATGGAACTGAAGAATCACAGATGTCAAACATGCAGCACCCCATTTCCTTATCAAGCAGTTTGGAGTCTACTGCAATTTTAAAGTCTATGAATATTGAAGAAACAGCTTTAACAATAAATTTGCCAGACCCAGATCACTAGCACTTAATTTCCTGCTTTAAAAACTATGTAAACTTGCATATTTACATATAAGTACAGGTTAGGAGATTTCTTTTCACCAATTTTCCAGTTTTGACAATAATTTATAACTTCTTGTTGCTATCCAACTGTATACCTGAATTTAGTGCTTAGTAAATGGGCAGCCATGAATGACCTGGAGCTATATGCAAGCAAGTCAGCTGGAGATTAGCTAACAGACAAAACTATCATTATGACACCGTGTAGATCTTTCCAAAGCCGAGAGGAGTAAATAATAATAAGGCATTTTGGCCTAGCTTTCACACAGGTTGGAAACCTGTATCTGGGTTACAACCAGATTGCATGGAGATATTCCTGTACACAAAAATGTTTCTTGCCTATAGAATGCAGCATTTCTCTGACATTGCCATTTTCTAGCTGCACAGGATTTCTTTGATTGGCAGAGCTTTCAGTCATGAACCAACATATCATTTGCCATTTGAAGTGGTACAACCCAGACAGGTTTGTATCTTTACTGGGGACTATGGAATTCACCAGGTTCCTTCCTTCTTTCTTTCTTTCTTTCTTTCTTTCTTTCTTTCCTTCCTTCCTTCCTTCCTTCCTTCCTTCCTTCCTTCCTTCCGAGTTCCAGACCTTCCTTCCTTCCTTCCGAGTTCCAGACTGTAGTAATAGCCTTTCATCTTGTAATGCTTCAAACTAGCCAACCATCGTTAATTTGCTTAGATTGCTGTGGCAACTCCACATATTATTTTCAAAATGTACTGATTAGCTACAGTTCTCGTTTGGTGCCAAAACAATAGAACTGTGTTCTGATTTACCCACATCTGCTCTGTCCTCTCTGGCCCTTTTCCATTTTGCCCCTTCTCCTAGAGTTCCCCAAGCAGATGTAGTGCTTGATAAATCTCAGTTCCTCCAACTGCTGCTCATATAAATCATCCTTAACTCATCTAACATCATCTAAAGAGATTATCGTTTCCCTAAAGCTATTTAGACAAGGAAATCCTAGCGGCTAATTGATTGTGTGTTTGGGAAAGAGAATGCAGCTGCCTCAACTGCATTGGCTGAGAAAGAGAAACAGTCCTTTGATGTGCATCTCTAATTCTAATGCCTATGCAACCTCTCTAGTCCTGCCCCCACCCCAAGGATGGTTCACCCTCTCTAAGAATTTTTAATGAACATTTCCATTGAAAGAACGAGAGTTTCTTTTAGAAAAGGGAAGTTACTAGTTAAACAATAACACTAGCAGCTGGTGTCCCTGAAAAGTGGCCATCCTTCAAACTCCACCTGTGTTTTTTTTTCCATCCAACAAAGCTCACCAAATAATCCTTCTGGTCTGACAGATTTTTTAATTATTTATTTATTTACAAAATTTATACCCCATTAAACCACTTTTCTGCCCTCACGATTTAAAACATACATGATAGAATCACATTTTCTGCCACTACAATCACTCTCTCCAAACAAACCTAATTAAAATAAATTAAAAACAGAGTTCAAATGCATACAAAGAACAAGAATAGTTTGCATCTCAAAGTGTCTTAGAAACTCCTTGCCTTCCTCTTCCCACAACATACACCTTGTGAGGTAGGTGGGGCTGAGAGAAAGAACTATGACTAGCCCAAGGTCACTGAGCAAGCTTCATGTGTAAGAGTGGAGAACCAACCAGGTTCACCAGATTAGCGTTCACCACTCATGTGGAGGAGTAAACAATCAAATCTGATTCTGCAGATTAGAGTCTGCTCCTCTTAATCACTACACCACACTGGCTCTCATAAAATGGCAATTAAAACATTGGTCCAGAAGGAGGGATCATCAAGGGAATGCCAACAAAACAAAAAGTTTTCACATGCTGGTAGAAGAGGGCAAGAAAAGGAGACAGATAAAATTCCCTGGAGAGAAAGTTCTAGAGTTTTGGTGCCATGTCAGTCATGGCACCAAAACTCTAGAACTTTCTCTCCAGGGAAGACCCTCAGGTTTCCACCTATTTATCATCAGAAGGTAGGAGCACCCAAAGCAGGGTCCCTGAAAATGACCATAGTGGTCAAGTACGTTCATGAAGGAGTAGGCAGTCCTTGTTGGTCTCAGAATGCATAGGACTTTGAGGATCAAGACCAGCCTCTTGAATTGTGCCCAGAGATAAATTAGGAACCTCTGTGCAAAGGCAAAGACTGAGATTATGTAAGCAGGTGTAACCTCTATCTGTGGGTTCTGTGGGGCAGAACGTGGAATGAGTTTGCAACAACAGATTTTTAAAAACAAAATGGTTTACTTTCTTAACATATAACATCAACATTTAACATCACATTTCAAGGTCCTGTTCAGGTTGCATTTTCAAGTCCTTATATTTACAGTCTACTGATACTGCCAAGTCCAATTCTTCTTTGCAAGTGGGTTGGCTCCTGAAGACTCCAAGGGCTTGATGAACAGGATTCAACATGATGAAGGTTTCCAGGAGAACTCTCACCCATTACAACCACAAAAAGAAACCATGAAACAATAAACTCCAACATTTACAACATAGCAAAAATAAACAACTACCTTCCCAGTAGTTCCCAACAAATAAGATGCACCTGAATAACCAGGGGCAGCCATTGCTGCCGTGGTGAGCAACGCAGCAAGATAAGGGGCATGCATGGCCTGGCGGCTAGCTGCAGAACCGGGTGCAATGATTGGCTCCCCACCGCAAAAGGCTGGAGGAGCCTGGTGAGATCTAGACGCCTTCCTTTCGGTCCGCGCCCTTCCCGGCGGCGAGAACCAGCAAGGCGTGGTCGTGTCTTTGGAGTCTCGCGTAAGGCCTGGAAGGAGACTGGCCTTTTCTTTCCTTTCCTTTCTTAGCTGAATTTCCTTCTTCCTCTGGCCCTCCTCGCTTCGCTCGTTTCAACCTTTTCTTTCCTTTCACCTCTTTCTGGGTCGGTCTCGCAGCCACCATGGGGTCGGTAAGGGCCAAGAGCAGGGAGCTCGTTGTTGAAGCGGCGGTGCCATCGGGCAGAGTGCGTGCTCTGCTGGAACAGGGTCCGGGCTCAGACTGGCTCAACGCTCGGATCACGGCCCGGTTAGGCGACCGGAGAAGCGGCGAGGGCGGCCGCTGGCTCGGGCTTGTCTCCCATCGGTGGACGGCCGGTCGGTATGGCGGGACAGTCCCCCTTAGGAGGGGCTCCTCCCTGCGGTCCTTCCGGGTGCCGCCCCGGCATCTTCCCACCCGAACATGTGCCATTACATGTTGGCAATCACCGACCCTGCCTTTGTTCGCAACCTGGCGGACACCCTTGCTGTATCTTTCACAAGTCCTCGGCGGAGTGGCTGGCGAAATGGGCCCCACCTCGGGGGTCGGGGGCCCTTTGAGCTCGTCAGGTGTTGGAGGCGGCCGGTGCGGCGCCGGCGGGGGCCTCGAAATATAACGGAGGAGCTGCACCTTTCGCTGTCGGGTTAGCGCTGCCCAATATCGGTGGATGCGTCCGTCGGCTCCTCGGGGCGCGAGGCGGTGAAGAGAAGAAGCGCTCGTCAGGGCGTTCCCGTTCCTCCAGGCGATCCCCCCCAGCTCTTCGTCAGTCGGGTGAGTCTACTGAGGATGATGACGCGCAGGTTATTGGGGAATTTTGCGTGCGGGGGTGAGTGTCTGCTCTCCAATCGTGGCTTGCAAAGCGCAGGCGCTTCGGGCGCGGCGAAGCGCCATCCCTCGCCCGGGTTCCAGACCTAATCAGCGTAACCCGCCCGGGTCCCACCTCCCCAGGAAGCTCCGGGAGCGGGCGCTGGATGGGTACCACGCGGGACATCTTTAAGTTCCCGCTGGCGGGAGGGGGAGTTGGCCTTGTCGGGCTGGCGTCGGTAAAAAACGGAAGCGACCCGGCAGCAGCCGAAAGGAATTTGAACAACTGGCTGCAGGGGTGCACCGAATTGCTGGGCCTCATCGGGGAAGCGTATCCCCTGCGGGCTTGGCACTCCGGCAGCTCACATGGCTCATGTGCCGCGGGCTCGGGCGCTGGCTGGGGAAACTGGCGTCATCGCCACGCACGCAGGCCATCCGCCAGCAAATCCGCCTCGCATAAGTGCCTTTTTCCTCGTTGGGACTCTTCCTCATCCATCACCAGACCTGGATGGTCGTGGTCCAGCCCGCCATGGAAGGGGCGGCGGATCTCCTTCCTGTTCCTACAAAACCCGGTAGAGTTCACCCGGGGCGGGTGGGGGCTAAGGGGTTGTGTTGGGACTTCAACAAAGAAGCACAGCGGCCGTAAAATGTAGATATGAGCACTCTTGTTCTTTTTTTTTTGTTTCGGCAGCCACAGTAGGATCAGCTGTCCTGCTTCGGCTGGACGCCCTCCCTTTCGGTAGGTTCGGGTCGCCCGGTGCCGGGTTTCTCCCAATAAAGATGTCGGTGGCCAATACGCGCCTCCGCCCCCGCAAAACCCTGAGATGCTCGCTCAGTTGCAAAGTCTCTGGCTCCTACACCCATTCAAGTGGGGGTGCTTTTGGAGTGGCTGCAGCTTTATCCAGACAGGGGGGCTGCGCGCCTGCTGGGGGATGGTTTCTCTTCTGGCTTCCGCATCTCATACCATGGGTTCGCAAGGAGGGCTTACTGGCCAGCAATTCCAAAATTCGTCCGCGATCTCCCTGGAGTGGTGGCTGATAAGCTCAACAAGGAAATTCAGGTCAGTCGCATACCCTTTCAGTCACCCTCCTCTCCCCAACCTTAGGGTCTCCCACATTGGCGTCGGGCCTAAGAAAGCCCCGGGGGAGTTTCGCTTAATTCAACACCTCTCCCACCCCCGGGGCGATTCCGCGGAATCATTTCATTGACCCAGAGGTTTGTTCGGTCCGTTACGCCACCCTGGACCTAAGCTATCCTCTGCATCAGGCAGGTATGGTCCGGGGGCATCCCTAGCAAAGTGTGACATTCAGTTCGCCTTCCGGCTCCTGCCCATTTCCCCCGTGGACTTCGAGCTGCTGGGCATCCACTTCCGCGAAGCCTGGTATGTGGACGCGCCCTGCCCATGGGCCGTTCTTTTGCCTGTGTCAGCCTTTGAGACTTTCAGCACTTTCCTTCAATGGGCTTTCAGGCAGCGGGTGCCCGCCGGTTTGGCGACCCATTACCTTGATGATTTCTTGTTTAATGGCAAGAAAACTGGAGTGTGAGCCGGCCCTTCAGGCTTTTCAGGTCCCGGCCGCCGGAAGTTAGGGGTCCCCTTGGCTCCCAACAAGACGGAGGGCCCTCGCCACTGCCCTCAGTTACCTGGGCATTCACCTGGACACGCAACCAGTAACGCTGCCACTCCCCGGCTGACAAGTTTACAGCCCTTTCAGCCCTGCTCCAGTCCACCGTTTCTCCTCCCTCCGAAAATGCAGGGTGCGCCTGGGTCCAACCTTACTCGGCCACCTCAATTTCGCTACCAGGGTGGTGGCCCCGGGCAGGGCTTTTCTGTTCGGGCTGGCGCAGGTCCTTGTCGGTTGGTTGCAAGTCCCCCGACCATCGCCATCAGGGTCTCCCGGGGCATGAAAGAAGACCTTTCAGGTTCATACAGGTCCTTCATCCTCGGGAAACTTCAACGGCATCTCTCTGTGGCAATCAGCTTTGGAACCTGGCCTGGAGTTGCAGGTAACTCTGATGCCTCTGGGGCTTTTGGTTTCGGTGTGTTCTCTCCCGGGTCAGTGGGCTTAGGGTCCTGTTGGCCGCCAGAGTGGCAACACTCCAGGGCATCACCACAGGGATCTCACCCTTTTCTGGAGTTGCTTCCCGTCCTGGTGGCGGTGCACATTTGGCACAACTTCTGGCTTAATAAACGGGTGCTTTTCTGGTGCAAACAACCAGGCAGTGAAGCGTGTGGTAAACAGACAGTCGAAAGCAAATCGGCTCGGGTCATGCGCCTGGTTCGCACTTTGGTTCTCACCTGCCCCCACTCATAACATCTCTTTCGTGCTGCTTTTTGTTCCAGGGTTTGCAGAATGAGATTGCTGATGCCTGGCCTCGCTGTGCAGGTGGATCGTTTCCGGCGCCTGGCCCTCGGGGCGGAGCCGTTCTCGGGCGACTGTGCCGGGCGTCCCTCTGGAGCCTTGGCAACGAGACGCCATCACAGGTGTTTTTTTGAACTCGTTGGCACCGGCCACGTGCAGTAATACGACGGAGCCGTGCGCGATTTCCTGAAAGCTGCGCCCTCCGGGCGCCCTGCCTGCGGTGGGGTGGACACTGGCCTCCTCCTCCTCGAGTATTTGGTCCGGCTCCATGGGCAGTAGATGCACCAAGCACCATGGGCGTGCACCTGGCGGGTATCACCGCCTACTGCAAGGTTTCCGGTTTTCCTGACGTCGCCAAGGCCTGTTCTAGTCCAAACGCCTAGTGGTTGGGTGGCGGCGGGTGGGCACCAGACAGAGGGATCTCAGGCTTCCAGTCACCAAGGAAGTGTTGAGGGCGGTCACCGGGGTGCGCAGCAGCAGGTGTGCGCCAGCGCTAAGTGATGCGTTTGCTTTTCGCCGCCGCCTTCCACCCTGGCACACCACGGGGTTTTCAGGTTCGGGGAACTGGTCACCCCTACCAGGGATCGGTGACCTTCCAGCAATCAAGGCTGCAAAGGGAACACCTCGTCTTGTCGTACAGGGTTCACGCTTGGCTGGCCCATTCTGCCACGACCCAAGAGGGTCGCGGGGCTTGGGTCACCATGGCGCCAGCCCTATCGGGTAGGACGCCACCTGCCCCTCCCCTTATTGGCGGTGGCTACGCACAGGCCTCGGGTGGCAGTGGCATGCTCTTGGTGCACGCCAGGATGGGTCCCCCCTCACCAGGTTCCAAATGCTGGCGGTTTTCAGTGGCATGCCTTGGCCTCCAAGCCGGGCTACCGTCACGGAGTTCGGCCTGCACTCTTTCAGAATTGGGTCCGCCACGTCATGGGCAGCAGAAGGCAGGGCCCCTCGAGGATATCCGGTTCTTGGGCAGGTGGCGGTCGGGGCCTTTTGGGCGCACATTCTGCTCCACACCTGATCTTCTTGTTGATTTCCCTCCTCAGTGCCTCCAGTGGACGCCGCAGACTGGGTTCTCATCGTAGGGCAGGTGTGGGTCGTGGGGCAATACAGCCTCGGGGCCAACAGGGAGTCGGGACTACGCAGCTCTGCAATCTCCGACAATGGGGCCGGCATCCTCGGACTCGGGCGACGTAAGCAATTCTCCTGGATGGGGGCAGGGGCACATGCTTTGGCATGAGCTAGGAGCCCGCTAGGTCATTGAATACATTTTTTCAGCTGGCTACACCAGTGACCCTCCTGGTCATCCACCTTTGGGAGGGAAGATCTCCCTGCAGGTCGTGGGCCTTGACCCATGCGCTTTGCGGTGGCTGCCACACTCAGGAGCTTTGCCAGGCAACCGGGCCTAACATGACCCTTTGGTTTGGTCCGAGATGGTGCAGCTGGGCCCATTGGAGCGGGAGCTGTTGGGATCCCTATGCAGTGGGACAGGGCCTGCAGAAAAGTCACCAAGGCGGCCGCCAAGGTGGTGTTTTCCCTCGGGGGAGCTGTATGAACACCGAAATCACCCGGGAACGCCATGGACCTTTTTTCAGCCGGGATGGCGTCCGCCTGTCCCAATGGGGCATGGGACTTGTGGCTTCAGTCAGGTTCAGTTTTACCCCTTCTGCCCGGGTGGTTAAGATAGAGACAGGCTCAGGCTTTGAGGAGCTATGGGCGGTGAGCTGCAAGGGTGGGCAGCTCGCGGGCATGGGTTTGCAACCAAGTGTCACACATCTGGGAGAGAAATCGAAGCCTTCCGGCTGGGGCTCCCTTGTGGTTTGCGAGGCCCCTATGAGGGGCCGGGGGTGGGCGGCAGGCTGGCAGGTCGGCAGGCCGGGCCGCTGCCCCATCACCTCCAGGGAGTGGGTTGGGCTGGGCTGCTAGGGCAGCCATGGGCTTAGGGCCGGTGCCCGGCCTAATAACCCCTAGCAAGCACGGGAGGAAGATCTGGGCTGGGGCGGCCTTGGGGCTCAGCCGGTGCCTGTCTCCTCAGCAGGTGGCGCGGAAGTGTGGAAGCAAGCAGGGAGTATGGGATCTCTGGGGCTTCCCCTTCCCGCCTAGTTTCCCCATTCATTGGGATGTGATGTGCGACCCGTTTGCCGCCCAGCTCTGATGTAAATAGTTCTTGTTTATATGTTTGTTGTTTAATAAACGGGCTGCGGCCCATTCCTTTCCAGCCTGTCGTTGTGGTGTACTTATTGAGCGAGGGAGTCTCACCATCTACAGCAATATTGCAGTTTACCTAAACAAGGTGTTAAGGGCTTATACAACCAAGGTCCGAGTCTGGTAGCCTTGTCTCCTCCAAACTAGCTCCGCAGCCTTCTGCTGCTTTGAATCTCCACCCCTTACTGGGTCAACCCATTCTGAGCATGGGGGTTACACAGGCATAGGGTGGGTGAGGTTTTTTTTCTAAAGAGAGCAGACCCAATGGGCCCTGAAAAATGCAAAACAATTGGCATTTTTTGGGATCTGCTTTTTTAACTGCCTTTTATTGCTGCCTTTTTCCAGAAAAAAACCTCCTGAAAAATACCGACAAGGGTTAGTTTGGAGTTACTTGAATGCCCACCCTTATAATACAGCAATAGGCCTGGATCCAAGAGTATCCCCTGGATCTGTTCTTCAGTGGAGTGCAGCTTCATCTCAAATGGGCGACACCTTAAACCCCTGGTCAGACCTTCCACCAAGAAGAAGAAGTAGTAGTTTGGATGTATACCCACTGGCATACCTGCCTAGGGACAGGGAGTACCCTATGTCCCTGGGCGCCCCCCATTTGGTCACGTGGGGGGCGCCACCATTTAAGGGTCGTTTGTGTATTTTTAACATTTTTAAGGGTTTTTTACGTTTGGGCCTGCAGGGGGCACATTTTTAAGGCTAGCGGCACCGAAATTTCAGGGCATCATCAAGAGACTGCCCTGATGATACCACCCATGTTTGGTGATATTTGGTTCAGGAGGAGAAAAGTTATGGACCTGGGGAAATTATCCCTCATTATCTTCAGCTAATGGAAGTTAACAGGAGATGTAGGCTACCCATTTTGAGGAACCGATAACCCTTTGGTCCCCCTGGAACCCAACTTCACCAAACTCTTAAGGTGGCATTCTCACGAATATGTTACCAGATGATACCCTTGAAATTTTGGGTGTCACTCAGCTTTAAAATCACACCCCTTGGCTACAAGTATCCCAAAAGATTTTGCTCAAGATTCTTTGTTTTGCAGTGATTCTTGAAATTCATTGCAGTTTCTCCAATGGGGAATCGTGTAGAGTCTGCAATTTTGAGAGAGGCACCAGACTCATGTATCATAGTTCTTCTCCTGTAAATACATTCAGAATAGTTATCGGTTGAAGACCTTTAGCTTAGTCCATTTTATGATTCCTCAGCAGTTTATTTTAGCCTCCCCGCTTCCCGTATTTAAAAGCTCATGGCTGAAGTCTTCTTCAGAACTCTCTCAACTCGTTCCTCTCCCCCCATCTCCAAAGTTAAAGTCACTTAGCTTGATGTTGTTGGATGCTATTACCCAAGTTCCCTTGAGCCACCTTGAAAGTCTGCCTTCTATCTCTCTGTGGTAGCCAGTTAATAGTGTTAACGAATGTTCAGAATTAGGCTCTCGTTAGGTTCTGAAAAAAAATTTCTGCAGGGAGGGCTTTCGACCATAGGACTTTTAATGGCGCTTTCTGTTACACTCCAGATGGTTTCCTTTGTGGTAGAGGTTCTCAACAGGGAGGCACTGTGCGTAAGAATCTTGCTCTCAGTGGGGGGTATTGGTTCAAGGGAGCCAGGTGAAAGTCTTCTCTGAAAGGAACCACCCAAATTTTGCTAAAAATGTGTGTGTGGAAGAGGAAAATGCTGTGGGCAACCAAGTTGAAGGTGAACCCATGCCCACAGCATTTGGCCATCCCAGGCAAACTTTAGCAAAGTTGGCTTGGTTCCTTTCAGTGAGACCTCACACACCAGCAGCCCTGCAGGGAAATAAGTGCCTCACCCACAGCAAGATCACTCACCACATTGCTTCCTGTTGAAACCTCTACCACAGCAGCCAGCTGGGCATAACAGAAAGCCCCATTGAAGCCCATGCTGGGAAAAATAATGTTTTCCCACCACACAGAACCCGTTGAAGAGCCCTGGCAGATTCTGGGGAATTTCTGAGCGTGTGTAAGCACTGGCTGTACATTTTTTTGAAGATAGAGGCAATCTTCAGACTCCTCAAGGTGGTCTCCAAGAAGTCTTTGGGTACAGCATCCAAGCTTTCAGTGAGCTTCGCTTTCTGGAGTGGGGGGTGTAGGTAGGCGGAGTTGAGAGAGTTAAGTTCTGAGAGAACTCAGCCCACAGGCTTCTCATGGGCAGGAGCTGCGGAAACAAAAATAAGCCTCCCTTTGGGGGGTCCATAAAATTGGACCCTCAGAAAGCAAAGTGCAATTCCTAAGCCTGGATGCTATTACCAGGAGGGGGCTTCCCTGGAGCCACCTTGGAAAGTCTGGTGTGCCTCTATCTCTCTCAAAAAAAAAAAAAAAAATGTGCAGCCTGCTTCAGAAATTCCCCCACATTGGTCACAATGGAGCAAAGTCACTACAAAACAAAGAATCTGGGGCAATTTCTTTGGGTGCCAGGGTAAGGTGTATTTTTAAAGCTAGTGACACCAAAAATTTCAGTGACATCAACTATTTCTATGATGCCACCCACAGGTTTATGAAGAATTAGGTTCGGGGGCCAGGCTGTTATGGGTCCCTCAAAATGGGCAGCCCCCCCATCTTCCTGTTAGCTCCCCATTGGAAAAAAAAACAATGGGGATGGGGGGCATTCCATTTAAGCTATCCATAACCTTTAAGTTTCCCTGAACCAAACACATCACTCAAACTCGGTGGGTATCATCACTGTGGGCAAAGTCTCCGATGATGCCCTGGAAAAATCATGGTACCGCTAGTTTTAAAAAAATGCCCTCCCTGCAGGTAGCCGAAAAACACCACAAAATACCCCCCCCAAAAGTTTTCTCCAAATAGCCTTGTATTCGCGATTGTTCATATTTACAGTAGGACATAATCGTGGACACTTTTTTGTCCAAATGTGCCTAGCCCTTGCCCAGATTCCAGCTGAATCTGGTATTTGTTTCCCCATCTGGAATCTCCAAGTAATCCCTCAAAAGTGATGCTGTTTCATGGTGGGGGAGAATCCACCTCCAAGTCTCTGAACAGCATCACTTTTCAATTCTTGTTTTAACTGGGGACCCAGATTCTCCCTTTAAGGTGCGGATTTAAAAGAAGAATCTGAGCTCCCTAGTTTAAGCAACCATTGAAAGCGTGATCCTGTTTGGGGGGTGGATTCCACTGGAGGTGTTTTGTGTGTGAGAGATGATGCTGACATTTGTTTGGTAAACAAATGGGCCTTTGCTTGGGGGGTGATTTGTGAGAGATTACGTGCTTACATGCCTCACCCACTCTGCACCTGGCTTTTGAGTTGTTTCTCAGGCTACAACAACCCACCACATAGGGTTATTGTTGGGTGATTAGGAAATTAGGAAACTAGTTGGTGGGGAGAGAGCCATGTATGCTTTAAGGCTGGGAGTGGGAGGTGTTTTGTGAGCTGGTGCAAAAAATAGTCATTGCTTGTTCCATGGTGGGGGAGGTGGTGGCCACCCATTTCGTCGAGGGAGGGGGCTTACCAAACTCAGGTTTTGTCCTCCCCTCGGCTCCAGTTTGCCTAGGAATGCCCCTGTTTATACCCCACCTTTCTCTCCTGTAAAAAGACTCAAGGTGGCTTTTACAAACTCCTTTACATTTCCTCTTCCCTTGTGAGGTAGGTGGGGCTGAGAGAGTTACAAAGAACTGTGACTAGCCCAAGGTCACCCAGCAGGAATGTAGGAGTGCAGAAACACATCTTGTTCACCAGATAAGCCTCTGCCACTCTGGTGAAGGGGTGGGGAATCAAACCCAGTTCTCCAGGTTAGAATCCACCTGATCGTAACCACCATACCATGCTGGCTCTCATCCATTCACATCCAATCCATAACTTTCTCTAGAATCCTAAGTAGTACTGTAGTTTGGATTGTTGTGAGATGCCCTGAGCCTGCCCATCTGGGAAGGGTGGTTTATAAACCTACTAAATAAACAAATAAATGATACCTGAAAGAAACCCTATTTAGTTACTGTGACCATGAGCATAGTAGAGAGCAAGAGGTAACTTTGTTTAAGATACACACTCATTATATATGGATAAAAGTTTCTGAAATTAAAGGTAACTATTCCAAGTCAAGTGACATGCTAACAGTTCACTGACATTAAAGAACGCATAGACCGAAGATCCCCAGTGCGGTGTCTATCTTCTCTGGTGACAATCAAGTATTCTATGAAAATAGGCATGGTAAGGTGGAGCTTTTGCCTAGCAAAAGCTTCTGATTGGTAGATGGAGATTTGATTGGTTGTGCAGATTTTTAAAAACATTGCTTTGATAGCTGACACCACCACAGCACAAGCACTGTGTGACTGAAAGTGAGCTGTGACAGTCATTTTATGGCTGCATCGACCACATCGTATCAGAATTTCAAAGATGTCTGCAGGATCAAAAAGGCTGTGGAGCCCTGACATACACATTTGGACTTGCCAAGAAAATTTGAGGAGTTTCTGTTGATTATCAGGAAGTCACTGATTTGCCATTAAAATAACTTTGAAGTTTGCACTGGAAATATAACAATTCCACTTACTAAAGAAATTGGGTTACAATCCTTCTCTTCTTCCCCCTAGATATAAAGATTGCTAGTAATTACATGGTAAGAAGGCTGCTTTCTTGTTTCAAGTCTTTATTGCACCTATGTGCACAAACAATACAATGGAAGGAAAAGGAACAATTTCAAGACAGAAGCCACTTTAGAGGAAAATTCCAGCTAAAACTCTCGTCTTCTGGCATTGTGGGTAGATTTTTCAAGTGGCAAAAGTCCAAGGGTTACACCAGAGGGGGGCAACTGCAGCTCCAAAGCCAGGTAGAAGCTGACTAAAGTCTAAAGTCAGCTTCACCCCCAAAACGCCCCCAGAATATCCCCAGTTGCTCCAGTGTCCTCTTGGACACCTGACTCTCTTCCAGGTTGAGTGCTGCCAAGGTTTACAGTGCCCACCAATCTCCCAGTTTGCCCTCCTTGCTGGCATAAGTGTCACTTATGTTGGCAAGGTGGGCAAATGCACTGGTATAACCCCATGCCAGTTCCAAGAGCCCATGCACCCCCATAGAATTGGGCTGCCTAGCTGCATACATGCAGAAAATGGCACCTAGAAACACCGAAACTGTGCCCCCCCCCCCCAATTCTGACAGGTCTGCCCCATCTTGGAAGGCCAGCTCTCCAGTGGTCAGGTCTACCCATTCCCACCTTTAAGAAGAACGTGTAGACTCGTAGTGAACAAGCTCTCCAGGCGGCTGGTCCACCCACCATTCAGAGGAACTGGTAGAGGTCTACCCATTACTTTCAACAAGTGGCATACTATTAATGGGGACATCTGGGCACATGATGTTTTGTCATGTGGGGACCCCCCACGTAACAAAATGGCATGGGCCTGAGCCACACCTCCTCCTGGCCTCCCTGCAGGGTGGTTTCTGCCATCCCTGTGCTCTGAGAGAGTGCAGGGAGCTGGCCTGCAGGGGGGGGGGGGGGCAAGGTCTACAGTGGGCAGTGGCAGCTACCTCCATCTCGCCCAATCTCCCCTGCAGACTGGTGCTTTTGTCCTCCCTAGGTCTCCTGGTGGGAGAGTAGGGAGCTGGCCTGCAGGGGTGGGGCTCTGTGGTGGATGGTAGCAACACCCCACCCTTTCAGGCTCCCTGCAGGCCAGCTTCTGCCCTCTCCCTCCCCTGGCCTCCTTGCTGGCTCTCATAAATGGGGTGTGGGGAGCCAGGTCGGGGGGGGGGGGCTTGCAGAGGCAGTTATGCCCCTGGGTTCCATTTAGACCCAGTACACCACTTTTTTCAACCATGGGTGTATCAGCTCTCTGGAGGGCTGATCTACCTACTATTAAGAAAAACTGGTATACCTAATTTCATCTACCCATTACTTTCAACTATGGTTTTCTGGAGGGATAGTCTGCCTGCAGTTAAGCCAAACTCTTCCCATTGCTTTTTTATGGCATGTAGACCAGCCTTCCAAGTAGTGGCATATCCTCTGCTCTGCAGAAAGGGGACAGCCTGGGTGCCCCTAGGCAAGTAGTGCCTGGGGCTTATGCCCTTGCTTGCCTTACCTTAAATACACCAGTCAATCATTAATCTAGCATAATGTTTTCCAGTGGAATGGCATTTGACTCTGGTTAAGATTCTGAGTGCTCCCAGACTACACGTTGCTGATAGGGGCTATTTTTGCTGGCTGTAAAGCAAGTTTTTCCTAGCTCTTGCCTTCCCAAATATTGGGGACCTTAAATTTGACAGGTGGACTGGAAGGGTCTTGGATTTTAGATCCTCTCTAGGTCTGAAAAAAAAAAATTCAGAAGCAGCAATGTGAGTGAGCCATTGAGCTCTTGGAAACAGCCTCCCCCTTATCTTTGTTTTTCTTCTCATCAGTCTTTCTTTTGTTTTGTTTTCCACCTTTTCCTTTTATATTTCTTTTTTTAATAATAAGAGGACTTGAATAACATGATTCTGACAGAAAGCTCTGATAACAATCAGACTGCCACATTGAGCACCAGTAGAAGTTTCCAAATCATATTCAAGGGCAGCCCCATGTTGAGCACATTGCAGTAGTCCATGAATATTGATATTCTCTCAAAACTATTTATGTACATCTAGCCATCTTCCTTTGTAAGCTTTGGATAATTCACAAAAGTATTTCCTAGCCTGAATTGAAACGATTCATTTGTTTTCATGATAGTGTTATCTAACTGTGTAAATGCCCTTTCCCCCACCAATTTTCATAATGTGAAAATGGTGCATGCAATCCAATAGTAAGGCCATCGGCTATTGGATCATGATTAAACAACTTGAGGTGTCTACATGTTCCCTGTTAGTTTAGATCACAATCATCATTTGAAAATGATATCACTACATGTTGGCCTGGTCTATAAAGGCAGCAGGGCAAAGAAGCAGATTGGACTGTACTAAATCTGCAAGTGGGGAGCATTATATCTCTAATATTAAAAAAAACTTCCAAGAAATAAAATTAGCAAAAAAGAGAGAAAGGTTGCCTACCTCTTTGCATGCTATGGCAGTTTTCCATTTATTATCAATATACAGGAACATTTGAAAAAGTAACCATACAACCTGTAGCCTGAAGTGGTTTAGTCCATTCTACTACCCTCCCCTTATTTCAGTGGGGGTGAAGCTTGTACACTGTAATATTTAGTACATTTTAGAATCTTTCTTCATTAGGGAACAATCTAAAACAAATGCATATTATGCATAACACACCCACATATATCTCATTTAGCTTCTAAAACTGCGCAAGAAATTAATTAAACCCCACAATTACCATAGAAGTCTCTATAGAAAATCTTTTTTTAAATCCCTCCCACTGTAAGAAATTCTAAGGTTCTCATTGCAAGCCATTTGTCATACTGTGACATTAATTTTCGAACTGTAATAATGCCATAATGAAAAGCTTCCAAAAATACATATTTAACAACAGAAAATTTAACACCTGGATCTAGAAGCTGAGGAAAAAAGAGATTTAAAGCAGCATGAGGGTAAGCAATGCCATGGAAGTCTACTTTTCCTCTGTGTTAGTTGCTCTGCAGCTCTTCTCATGGCACAAATATAATGTGACAATAGCAGGGAGTCCACGCTGCTGTTGCATCTAAGATCACCAACTTCAACATGCAGTCTGGAGTTCTCACAAAATTGAAGCTAAACTCCAGACTAGGTAAAATTAAAAATTAGGGTTGCTATGACAGAGCTCCAGTGAATCCGTGGGGATGGCACATGTTGCTGACATCCCCCCTCCCCATTTGCCATCATTCTCCCACCCCCGCTGGCCAGCTGAGGGATGGTAGGGAAGGCCCACAAGTGCTGAGTTCTCTCATTCCCAGCAGAGGAATGGTAGCTCTACAACTGATCTCCAGGCCACAGAGCTTTGTTCCCTGGAGGAAATGGCAGCTTCCAAGGACAGGTTTTATGCCATCACATCCCTTTTGAGCTCCTGCCTACTCTAAATACCACCCTGGAATCTCCAGGAATTCCCCTAGTCAGAAGTGGCAACACTAAGAGATCATTTCCCCAGGAGGAAATGGCAGCTTTGGAGGTATGGACTATATGACATCACATCCCTGCTTTACTCCCTCTCCTTCCCAGACTCAATCCTCCTCAATCATCACCCCCAACTTTCTAAGAATTTCCCAGTCTGTAGCTGGAAACACTACTTCCCAGTCTACTATTGTGGTGGTTTCCAGGAGGCACTACAGTGTAAGCTCCTCCCACATAGTCTACGACTTCTGATGTTACCTGGCCCACTGCTTCCTGGATTTCCCAGTGCTTCCTGGCTCTTCCAGAATGTTACAAATGATCTCCAGATTATATAGATATGTTTCTCTAGAGAAAATGGCAGATTGAAATGGCATGGCAGGGTAGACTCTGCAACATATCCATGCTAGGCTCCTTCCTCTCCCCCAGAAATTGTCCTCCTTGGGCACTGCCCCAAATAAACAGGAATTTCACTTCACAGGGTGAAGTTGGCAAAGTGGCTCCCAATTTTCTTCCAGACACATTCAAGGTGCTGGAATATGGATAGAGATCAACAGATCTTAAGGCCCACTTAGTACCATATGATCCTCCCCAATATTACAGTCCTCTTAAAGGGCCCTGCTTTGGGAGGCATCATTATCTTGAATCTGAGGCTATATGGGTGGTGTTGGTTATCTCTCTGGGGAGATACACCTTGGCATTACAAGCAGAGTTTGATGAGGAAAAGCACAGTGGAGCATCCCTAAGCATGCGTGTGTGTGTATAGGCACAAAGAAAAGTCAGAGTCATTCTTAGTTTCTAATCTAATAAGAGGAGTATTTATTAGTGAACTCCATTAAGGATAGAAAAGTGGAGAGATAGGTCCTCCATTCTAATCTATCAGGTTAGGGATGGGGATGGATGTCAATTGCCGGTATCCCCCCCCGCAACACATGGTAAGCATGGAAGGGCAAGTGTAAGAGAAGAGTGGAGAGGAGAAAGGAGCAGGAAGGAAGGAAGTCCCTGAGAATAGCAATCTACACATCAAAGGAATAGTGGTCAGTATGTGATAGCCGTGAAAGGTATCACGCCAATGCTCATATCCTCTCTAGCTATCTGACTTAATGGTAAAAACCCCTTTGTATTGGAGACAGGAAACAGCATACAGTCCTCCACTTTTAACAGGTGGCAGCTGCCCCCCCCCCCCCATCCTTCTTAGTTGTGGCATCGAAAATATGGAAAACCTTGCTCTGGTTGATTCATGTGTCTCCCTCTACCATTATCTTTGGCCAGCTGGTAAATAATGTTTTATTTGGTTTGATTTCTAACAGTTTTTTAACTGCTCATCGCCTTGAGGGCTTTAATTAGATGAAAAGGCAGGATAAATATGTTTTTAAAAGAAATTAAATAAATAGGAGCTAGTAAGCATTTTGCTTTCTGCATGCAGCACCTTCACGTATAAGAGTTTTCTTGCTACTGGTGTTTGGGCAACATTTGAACTAGGCCCTTTTCAGATGTTTGAGGGTACATTGTATAAGTTGTACCTAGTGCCGTTTGAAAAATCATTGTTGAAAGTGGCCTTTGGCTGTTTTAAATAATCTGTGCCTAGGAATACCACTGCAGGGGTGGAAGACATCCCACCCTCTGCCTCCACTGCCTGCTGCTGCTCTGAGTCCAGCTGGAGAAAAATATTAAAAATAGTCATAATGCTGTTCCATCACTTCCTGGAAAAACCCAGAAGTGATATCACACCACTGGTTGGCAACCCTAACTCCAGTCCATGCCAAAACCTCTGGGATTTATCATGTGGAGAGCATGTTTACTTAATAGAAGGAACCACTTCTATTGGTCTACTTTTGGAAAGTGATCATCCATATGCATTTTTATCCATGGACTGTGCCTACCCTCTGTAAGCCTATGGCCTCATTCTCCATTGCTCTGTGTAGTTATTCGATTTCATCTTTCTGCCAACACAAAATATTTATGCTGGTGTTAGAGAAGTTAATTGCTCTGTGAGATAATTACATCCTGTTGATCTTGGAAACACTTCCTTGTACAAAAGAGGTTTCATTTCCAATTTGTTCATTTTGTTAAATCTTGTTATTTGTTTGCTATTGGAACGCTCCCTTTTGAAATTCTTATTGTTATGGAATCAGAGGCCTAGAAGCGTATCAAGCTCAAAACCAGTTTTCAAAGTTATGAACCTACAAAGCACTCCATCTGCCACACCTGTCACCGTCACTTCTCTGGTTAACCTGTACAATGCCAAGATGACCTGGGCTGTAGATTGATTGCTCCCAAGTGCTTTCTTTCCTCTCGTGGAGCATGGGATGCCTGCTTGGTTTATTGAGGAATGTGGGTGATGAAATACCTGGTCAAAAAGAGTAATCAGAGGAGAACTCAAAGTGAATAGGACTGAACATAGATAAGAGCCCATTATCATGCTTACCATGTTGCAGTGATGGTGGCTGTGAGCTCACTTTTCCACCATCATTGTGTCTGCATAATATCATTCAGTGGAGATTTTCTGGGTCATGAAGGGACTGTTATTCCAGCCCCTGGAGGTAGTTGGCTCAGAAAATAAATCAGGTCAACTGTGTCTCTTTGCAATCATTTTGCAGATAAAATTGCACACATCTGCTGCAGCTGAGATGCTACAGTTGGTTCAGTGCAGTCTCAGGATGCCACTAGAACACATCCTAGTCCCAGCTCTGTGGGTTACTGTCAGTTGGTGAGGCCTGATGAAGTGAACATGTTTCTTGGAAGTGTGTAGCTCATTTAGACCTGTCCCCTGCCCTTTGTGGCTGTGTGTGTCAAGCTGAGTTGGGTAGGTCAAATAGATCTTCAAGGTAATAAATGCCTCTTTGAGGGAGAATATACTTCTTTGAAAGGTAAAGTCTGAAGAAGAAATTACTGGATCACAATGACCTGAATACTTACCAGCCAATGCAAAGGGCTTGAGGGGGACGGGGAGCTAAACAGCTTTTGACAGACTTGGATGTGACAGTTGTAAGGAATCAGTACAGTCCAGACCAATAGTAACCGTAACAGTTCATTTATTGGTAGGCAATCATGATCTTCTATAGACAATGCGAAATTCGAAACTCCCCACTCCAGTCGCTGCTTTACTGGCTTAAACCTTCACGCGAAAAAAATCCCTAATCCAAAACAACCAGTTTTCCCATCCCACCGTTCCCGCCAAGATAGAGATTCACACAGAACAGAAGCCAAAGATGGCAAGCACGCAGCAATGTTGAGACTGAGATAAAGACTGACCTGGGCACAACGCCCGGAAGAAGGAATGCAGACTCAAGGTTAACTTTGGGCTTGTCAAGAAACCGAAGCAACCTTACAACAGTCATCTATCTAGACCTATTTCAATTTGGATTCAGGCCTGGATTTCAGTTGAAAACTATGTTGGTCCCTCTGGGTGATGACTTTTGCTGGGAAAGTGATGAGGGAGTGCACCTCTGATGATTCTTGTGGGCCTTTGCTTGGTTTTTGATACCATTGACCATGGTGCTATTCTGGAAGTTAACATTTTTGGGAGGGTATCGCAGGGCAGAAACCAGAAGCATTGTGAAATGTAGAGCTGCCTCTGAAGATGCCAGCCACAGATGCAGGCGAAACGTCAGGAGAGAATGCTGCTAGAACACGGCCATACAGCCCGGAAACCACACAGCACCCAAGTGATTCCGGCCGTGAAAGCCTTCGACAATACATTGTGATGATGCTTCCATTGCTTTTTACTATCTAGATTATGGAAATTCCTAGAGTTCCATACAATGGTTTGACATCTTTTCCAGATATATGACTGCAAGTAAGACCATGATGTTACATTATACCCCCTGCCCCCATTTAATCCTGCAGCAGTGGGATCCCAAAGTCTGGGCAGGAGGTTGTCCATCACAGCAGGCAACCTGGAATCCCTAACAAATTTATAGCTGAGGGGGGGGGGGGTGGCTTCTGGATTCTGGCAATACTGTTGAAAATACTCTCCTTTGAGAGCCAGCAGGCGGTAGTGATTAAGAGAAGGTGGACTCTAATCTGGAAAACCAAGTTTGATTTCTCACTCCTCGACATGATCTCACTCCTATCTGGTGAACTGAATTTTTTCCCCTGCTCCACATGAAGCCTGCTGGGTGACCTTGAGCTACTCACAGTTCTTCAGAACTCTCAGGCCCATGTACCTCACAAGGTGTCTGTTTTGGGGAGAGGAAGGGAGTGAATTTGTAAGCCACTTTAAGACTCCTTACAGGACAGAAAGGCAGAGTATAAATCCAAACTCTTTTACTCTTCGTGTATTGTCTTCCATCAGCATTGGCTGACAAACCAACTGCAACTGTGCCTCCAAAAGTATGACTCGGCCATGGTGATTGTAACGGACTTGCCCCACCCTGAAGGGCTGGTGTGAAGCAGGCCTGCTTAAAGAGGCCTGTGTGATAGTAAAAGTAAGGCAGCAGGCCCTAATTTAAATAAAAGCAAGGTGATTGGTCAATGGAAGGCACTGTTGCCCCTGGCCAATGTAAGGAGGCGCTAAAACGCTGCTAGATAGACAGAAAGAGCCTGTCAGACAGTTCTTTGTGGGGAGTTCTGAAGAGAACAGCTTGTGTTCAGTCGAGAGCAGAGTCTGTGGAGTGAAGTCTCTCCACTTTGTCTCTGGTGTAAAGGAATTCTGGTCCAGCTCAGTTAGCTGGCAGGATTCTAGTGATTCTCCTCAAGCAAAGGAAGCTTGTGAGAGGAAGGAAGGCCCTGGTTTTTTGGTGCAGAGTGAAGCGCCGGCCAGAGGCTTGTCAGTAGACACGGACCAACCTAGGAGTCTGTCCCTCCCTTGTACAACACCAGTCTGGGAAATGCCTGTTCCAGAGGCAGTGAGGCCAGTTTGGGAGTAGTATGTGAGAGGGAGGCTTTGTATGCCAGAATATCACAGAGCATAGACTGGGTGTGTGTGTATTCAGTGGGTTGTGGATCAGAAAAGACTAGTGTCTGTGAGGAAAAGCAAAGTGTATAAAAGCCAAGTCGTTTCTGAAGAGACACCTGCATGTGTCTGTGTATGTGTGTGAAACCTAAATAACAACTGAAGCTCTGTAACTTTTAGTGAAAAGAACCTCTCTGAAACCATCAAGCATTAGTACCTCTCTGAGCCAGTTCAAGAAGCCTTTCTTTTGTTTTTTTAACTAAATTTCATTCGTTGTGTTCAAGTTACCCTCGTGCCAGCCTGCGTTTATGTGTGAGAGGTGGAAGATTGCCTGTCTGAGAGACTAGAATCCCTCCATTTTTTATATATGGGACTCTGAAGGACATTCCCCTCAGACCAAGAGCGAATGTGAGGTGGGATCCTTTATTATATCTGGCAGCCAGCAACAATTTTGGGACTCCTAGTTCCTTCTCTTTTTATAGTGGCAGCAAAGTAAAAAAAAAAAGAAGAAGATCCCTGAACACTAGCCTGGGATATTTTGGGTGGCAAAGGAAGCCCCACTGGTCAGTTTAGTGGGAACCTTGATTGCAGGCCACCCATCCCGTTACAATTGGTGGCTAGTGGTGGGTTAATATCTCTCCCTCGCCTTGAATATAAGTGTCTCCGTTACAGTGATCCATTCTCAGGTTATATCCAGGTTAGATTGCTGTAATTTTCTTTTTAGACATCTTTTAACTGAAAGGTTTTTATCTTTTTATAGAGTGCTTGTTTTATACAGTGCTTCAGATTTCAGGTTTTATGGATATGTTTATACTATCCCTATGTCCCTGCCTTGGTTGTTGTTTATTTTAATTATGCATTGCTTCATTTTTATATAGTTACAATGACTTTAAGGGGCTTTCATAAGCTTCCTTCAGCAGGATGGTGGAGAGGCAGCAGAAAGAGGTCCTAAATAAATAAATGGTTTGACAGTTATGGTAGCACACTTTGGGACAGTATCAAGTGACACTGAACACGGCCCTTGAGTGCTCTAGAATGCTCTCAAAATCTCCCATTATTATTGATTTCCCCTTAATCTCTTTATTGAGTGGTGGCAGCAAAGAAAGACTGATGGTGGGAGGTTGCCTACCAAAGTATCACTTCACATAATTGTCACCCATGCCATGGCTCTCTCAGAAGTCTCATGTGCTACTACAAGTGAGTGTTCACCAGGTATTTAAATAGTGCATTCAGAGCTGTACAGAATCCCTACAAAATAAAGTTTTATGAGATTTGGCTGTCCCTTAATGACATGGATTTCAGACTGCTTGTCACAACAACATGTGTATTCTGTATGGCATTATTCCTTCTCCACTAACACAGTTATAATGATACGGTGGCTAGATCTCTCCATGTTTCAATTATTAAGTAATTTTTTTCCAAATATAGATTTTATCAACAATAAAAAAATAAGCAGACATCTTTCTTGAAGAAGAAAATGAGATTACCAATTTAGGACCATAATGAGACTGAGCTAAAGTTACTCTGATTCCCTGGTTAGGTACAATTTTTCTCATTATAAAATATTATTGTATTTTTTTCTTTTTCTCTCCCATTTTTCCAAATAAAAAGTAAAAGTTTCTAATCTCATTATACTTCTTGTCATTCAAATGATTTATCGGGAAAGTAATAGCACATGCTGGATGGTGTGTGAAATATAAGAAGGAACTATGATCACTGGACTTGCCGCATAATCCATATTTTCATTAGCTGGTGCCAGTTTCTTTCTCTCTGTACAATTCACTATCACAGCTATAAACACAATGCTCAGCCAACCAGATCTCACAATAGAGGAAAAGGTCAAAGTAATATGATGCACGTCTCTAATTTATGGAGCGCTGTTTGTAAGTATTAAACTTCTGACGCCTGGTTTATGTGGGGAAGAGTTAATGAAAATACAGGGCGCTTGAAAAAACGATCACATCATCAGCAATGGTCAGAAGACTTAGAAAGCTGTAAAACTTTAGCACCTGTTGTCTTTTCTGCATGAACCTTTTCAAATGATATCCTTTGACAGGCGAATGGTACTTTCTAATGATGCTAGGAGCCTGTATGGTATAATGGTTAGAAAATCAGACTATCATCTGGGAGACCAGGGTTCAAGCCATACCATGGTACCTTGTTTGGTACCCTCAGAGCCCGTCACTCTCTGGCCCCTTCCTCACAGGCCAATAAACATGGGTGTAGGATGCTGAATAACCCATTGGGGAGAGGGAACTTCACACAGATCCTGCCCCCAAAATGAGTCTGCCCCATGTTATTTCCCCCAACCCAGATTTTTTGAAAATCGCAAGTCTTTTAAAAAATCCCAGGTTGCACCCATTCGCAAGCAAACAGCCGGGCAGGAAGTGCTTTAGTTCCCTCCCTTTTCCTTTTTTTTAAAATTGTGGTTTGCATCTGAATAGCTATGCAGATGCAGATGGTCTATTGTGGGACATCGGCATGGTTGTGGGAGTTCATTTGTGCATGCCTGCGTAGGTACACATGAGTGGGAAGTGATTAAAAAAATAGATGCATCTCTGTGTGAAGGCATTACAGCAACCCGAATTATTTCCGTAGGCTCCAGTTGCTACCTGCCCAGATGCATGTGAACACGAAAACAGGAAAATGGGTTCCTTTATCTTGACTGTAACCTGTTATATGTTTGTTGTGCTGAAGAGACCTCTCTTGGCCTGACTTACCTCATGGGGTTGTTGTGGTAAGGATGAAATGGGAGAATGATGTTGTAAGGCATTTTGGATCCCCACTGGGGAGAAAAAAGAAATAAAAATAAAAAATAAGACTTCAAAACACTTCTTATACAATAACCCCATGGTGGCGAACCTTTGGCACTCCAGATGTTATGGACTACAATTCCCATCAGCCCCTGCCAGCATGGCCAATTGGTTCGCCACCACTGCGAATAACCCATCAATTTTTTTAAAAGCTGGTTAGTTTCTAACTGTTTTCTCTCAGATGCACCACTGAGGCTGAGAGAAAAGTGTGGTTTGCTTATCTCCATGGGTGTGGTGGCTTTAAGGGAGTTATAGATTAGATCCTCTGTTCAAAATCAGGGTACTTCTGAATAGCAATTGCAGCGAGTAAACATTTCAACCTTCAAGCTGTTCTTGCAGGTTTTTTAGAGATTGGCCAGTGGTACAAAAAGAACACTGGAGTAGATGGTGCCTTTAGTCTGATGATATTTTAAATAGGTAATATTTGAAAAAGTGACTTTCCAGTACACTATATCAGTTTTCACTTTATAACTATGGTTGTTGCAGAGAATGGTGTCTCCTCATAGTCAAGCCTGACATCCACCAGGCCCAGAGGGTCACAAACACACCTAGTAAACTCCCTCACACCAGCCAGCTGATCAATGTCAGCCATCCTTTTAAAAGCCAGGTGGCCACTGACAGCTAACCCTTTGATTATCTGACAATAAACTGTTATGAAGTGCCACTTTGAGTGGGGAGAAGGGGAGTAAAGAGGCAGAAATTGCTCAGGAAGCCCTGTTGATCCCTCACAGACATGGCCGTACTCCCATTGAGCTTCTGGGAAGAGGCGGAAGAAGAAGAGTTTGGATTTATGTCCCCCTTTCTCTCCTGTAAGGAGACTCAGAAGGGCTTACAATCTCCTTTTCCTTCCCTCCTCACCAGAGGCGTATCTAGGGAAAATCGAGCCCTGGGACAAAATCTGAATTCCCTCCCCACCCCCCCGGTGCCCAGGCCTACTGCCCAGACCTGGTACCAGTGCCCAGGTCTAGTGCCCAGAGCTGGCGCCAGTGCCCAGGTCTACTGCCTGGAGCTGGCAAGGCGCCCAGGTCTACTATCTGGAGCCAGCAATGCACCCAGGTCTACCACCTGGCACCAGCATCCAAGTCTATCGCCCAGAACTGGTGAGTGTGGCCCGGGGCCAGTGCCCCCCCCCCACATGATTAGATAGCATGTGCCCAGGGACATGTGATACCCCTCACAACAAACACCCTATGAGGTAGGTGGGGCTGAGAGAGCTCCGAAGAACTGTGACTCGCCCAAGATCATCCAGCTGTGTTGGAGTGCACAAGCTAATCTAGTTCACCAGATAAGCCTCCACAACTCAAGTGACAGAGCAGGGAATCAAACCCGGTTCCCCAGATTACAGTGCACCTGCTCTTAACCACTACACCACACTGGCTTTCACCAGGCAGCCCATTGGGCTAGCCTCAGGTCTAGCTAGAGCCTTTAAGATGCCTGAAGGAGTCCAGTGAGAACAGGCCAGCTCCAGCTCCCAGCTAAGAAGGCAGTAGAGTGAGGTAAGGGTGCAATGAGATGCTCAATTCCTGGCCATCTCAGTTTGAGGCCAAACTGGACACTGGGGTATCCAGGAGTCTGGGAACCGACAAGTTTTATGGTATTAACTGCTCCAAACTCAAAAGGCCCAATACATTTTACACTAAGCACATTTCCCTAAGTGTATGACAAAGCTAATTTAAGCACAATTGATCTCCAGAGTACAGGATGTACACAACTTTCTCATGTAGGTATCTATGCACCTTCAAAGTATTTTTGTTTGCTGAGTCACAACCATAGTTTCCAAGCAAATTTAGATAACATTTTAGAACAGCTTTACTATAGTAGTGTGATGTGTTCATTGAAAACATTTATCTGCTGCTTCTTCAAATGCCTGCTGGAGACAAACACTCTTGTGTTGAGGTTATGCACAAACCAGGGGAAAGTGATACTAAACATTTTACATAGAGTGGGAATGCATTTATACAGTAGACCTTTTTATTTCAACCTTCTTACCTAACCCCCATCAAGAACTCTCACTAGTTCTATGACAACTCTTTGAGCTTCCTTCAAAATTTCATAGCATTTTAACCAGAGAAGATGCTTACAAATTCTCTTTGAATTTTGTTTGCAAAAGGTTGACAACTCAAGTTTCTTGCCAATTGAGGACCTTCCCCCCCACTTTTTTTTTTTACCGAGAGCATCCTTGTTGTAAAATGACATTCTATGAGTAACCTTCATAACATTCACTATTTGTGGAAAACCTTTAAAATTTGCACTGTGTTCATGTTCAGGGACTAGCTTAAAACCGTCTCCCAAGATAGGACATACAGCTGTGAAACGAGTTTACCATGCCAGGTTTCAGCTTCTGTTGTGCTTGCCTCTTTGGCAGTATGCAGAGATCACACTGTACAAATGAATGGAGGAAACAGGGGACTATGTCATGCCACCAATGCAAGGCCCCATTCTGAATGGGGGTCCATATACCTGGACGTTTCTAGGCTTTTTCATGTTCAGGGACTCTATTCATTTTCATGTGGGGATGTGAAGACCACTAGGTGAGAAAGACCTTGATGACAGAGAGATCTGGGTTGGGATGAAAGGGCACAACCCCATCCTCCTTTCTACATACTCATTTGTCACTCCAAGATATGGATTTGGAACCAAACCTTTGTGGGCTAAATGGATTTTCAGTGAAATCTGGGATTTTTAGGATGTTGAATGCTATGCCCATAGCAATCAAATTAAAAATCACAGACTCTCAGTCAGAGCAGCATTGCCCACAGTTTGAGCCTTAATGTTCACTCAGTTTGTATCTTGGCATACCTCTTCAGGAGCATCTCATGTGTTCTCTGGAGCCCCCCCCCCCCCAGTTTTCAAACATCATCATTAACTCTAGACAGTCTGGCAGGGCAGAAGTTTGTGGGTGGTCTGTTCCAAAGCACACCCACAGTGAGCAGATGTTTTGTAACCAAGAGGCCTGAAGCCAAATTATTCTTCCACAAACATCACTGGTTAACTTTAAAAAGGAGAGTTTGAAGAACTCTGACATGCCTGAAGGAATGGTGGCACTGATTTTCAGCATATGGAAATCTGTCTGCAAACGAAAATAGGAGTGAGAAATTTTTAAGAAACACTTGGAAAGGCCATCATTGGAATCTATTTTCCTTCCATCTAAACATGGAAAAGGACAACAAAAGCCAATATTAACTTAAGATGAAATGTAAAGAGTTGAAATAAGCAACAAGCAGAAGGCTTCACTTAGGAAAAAAACACCTGCAATCTGTTGAGGAGGAACAAGACGAACATAGCTGTAAAAATAATCCAAAGTAAGTTATAAAAAAGGGACACTTAAAAATATTGAAAGGAAAAAAATTTCCATATAACAATGTGGAGCTGTTGAAATTTAGCTTTCTGAAGGCAGGTGTTAAAATAACACAGCAATCAAGCAAAGTTTTCTTTTTACTTAATTGACTTTTTTTTTCATTAACTGGTAAACCAGTGAATCCATCTATATTACAATACCAATAGTGTAGTTTCAGTAGTACTGTTATCAGTCATTATCAGGCTTTTGTCCGGGAAATGCAGTGGTTGTGCAATGGCTGGTTGGTTGAACATGAGTGTGGGCATCTGCGAAGCTCACTGGATGGGTCCTCAACACAGGACTTGCAGCCTGACCTGCACCTCAAGGTTGTCATGAACAGCATCAGCTAGTGACACAGCTCACCAGCAGCAAGCATGGGCCCCAGCAGAAACATCTGTTTGCCCACTTAATTTTCTTTTCTGTAAGCAATTTGTATCAGAATTTTAAAGATATTTATTAAAAAACATTTAAAAAGCAATACAATAATCATACACATTAGTTGGTGTCCTCCTATAAACCCCAGTAAATGCATTTTGCAGCTCAACACAACTGAGCACACTCACTTACACCAGAACATGCTGATTAGCGCCAACAGAAACCATTTTCCCTCTTGTTTTTCACAGCTGATGCCAGATGGAACCATACTATACAAAATGGGGTGAAAAAAACCTCCACGAGGTGCAAATAATTAATGCACACACACTGCCACCACTCCTTCCTCCCAACTGTTTTTGGTGAGAGTGAAAAGTGGACCATAGCAGTGGTCAGCATTTTCCACTAGAAAACCACTTCACCAGCCACCACTGGTTATGACATGTTTCTTCAAGAACGAGGGGGAATACAAATGAACCAGGGCTTCCCCCCCCACCCCGAAAAGGGTGTTTGGAGATTGGAAGTTTCTTTCAGCAAGGATGTGATTTTATGCTTGTTATGATTTTAAAAATACATTTCCCTTTATTCGGACCCCCTCAGTGAGTATGTCCTAGGTACTGAAGAGAACCATATAGTAACAACACATTAAAAACACATTAACGTGTCTCTTCTCACCGTGATATGTTAATAGTACTGGAAGCTATTATGGACGGGCTGTCAAGCATGCACGCTAAATGAATTGCTAGGTCAGCAGGAGCATATGCCATACCATAATTCATAAGAGTGTACTATTAATCTACTGAGATACAAAACAAGTCAAGGAGATCAACATGTTCTCTATAATTGCTAGCTTGTTTGTCCACTTACACTCCTCAACTTTGTTTTCTTTTCAATTAAAAGTTTAGAAATGATGCAAACAATAGGTAATAGTGTATGGGAAATGCCCCTGTACAGGCCTAATGGAAATTAAGAGGATTTTAGTTCAAAGGGAGCAGTGGTAACATTTATTTTGTTTCTATTAGGAATGTGGAGGACAAACCCACTGTCAAATTATGTGCACAGAGAAATTCATAGTTGTGTTGCTTGCCAGATGAACATATTTTGTTTAAATTCCCCTGATTACATGCAAGGTGGGTTCCTGATCGGATCACTTTGATGTTCCCTGGTCAACTTTGAATCAAGGATTGGACAGCACCAGGCAGCTTTGCATTTGTGCAGCAGCCACATACTATAGTTTGTGGCCAGGTAACTGTAGCTTGCAACTACTTTTGTACAGTCCAGTAACAAAATCATCTCATTTACAGGAGAAAAGGTACATGAACACCCAGGGCCATAATGAACATTAAAGCGACCAAATTCCACAAAGCCAAATAATGGACTTGCTTGTCATTTGTTCTCTCTTTGTGCCTGAACAGTGAGCAACATTGACTAGATTGCATTGTGTGCTTTTTGCACAGGCAGTAGTGTAGCGCCAAGGGGGCGGGGCATGACACACCAAGCACACGCTCTTGCAGGGGCATGGCGATAGTGTCCCGGGGGCATTCTGGGGCAGGGGGCGCAGGGCACACACATGCCCTGGGTGCAGTTCCCCCTCACTCCACCCCTGTGCACATGTGCCATCATTGATATCTATTCAAGAAATCATAGCAATAACAGATCATAAGATGAGCTGGATTCATGGTTAGTCACTGAAGGGACACTGAGATGACCAAATAGTAAGTCTCAAATGTTAAAAATCTCAAAAACATATGTTTTCTTTTTATGTGTCTTTTGAAATTGGAGGCAGTGGTATATCAGTGGCTGAAAGAAAGCCAGCTGTTAATACAAATAAGCAGTGCTATCATCCTAATAGATGGATGGATCCAAACAGCTTGTCAAAGGCTTCGCTTCCAGCTTGTGAACAATGAACAGGATGTGAGCCAGACCAGCAGGTGTTCAAGCATAATTTTAAAATGTTTGATGAGCTACTGGTTTAAATTTTGGCCTGCTTGCAAACTGTGATAACCAGAGATGAATAGTCACCATATTGTTTATGTCCAAATATTGATTTTGACCAAAAAAAATGATTGCTGTGCTGCTGTTGTTTTCGCTGAGTCTGGTTGTTCAGCTGTTGCTACCTTCAACAGTCAATGTGCATTTTAACTATTAAAATGTTAAATTAAAATGTTAAATGTGAACTGTTGAAAGTCTCAAGTCTCAAGTGAACTGTAAACTGTTGAAAGTCTCAAGTCTCAAGTCATTTTGAGATGAGACTTGACTAGTCTGATATCTCTGCGTCTGTGATGACTATCACCTTGTATCAGTGGCTGCTGAACTTATTTGGGTCTGTATAGAATTCATGTCACCCTCATATAGTCTCATGTGAAATATAGTGTCTCTCCCCAACCATTTCTGTAAAAAAATTTGTTTTTAAAATGTTTAGACTAATAAAATATGTTTTCTGGGAGACGGTTTTACTACAATGTTTCTGGTACACAAAGAAAAAGCAGCCCACTGTTGGGACTGAGATAAATTCATATACATTTGTTCACACAAAACATGCTGACAACTATGCACATACAAAGAGGGCAGTGAACTATAAGTGATTCTGCACTTGACAAGTGGTTGTGGTAGAAAGTGTGTCTTCACCAATTTTCTAAATACATGTAGAGAAGATGCTTGACGCACCTCGGGGAGAGGGGGAGATTGTTCCACAATCTTGGGACCATTGCTGAAAAAGCCGTATCTCGGGTAACCACCTTTTTTGCCACTGATGGCAGTGATACCACTAGAAGGGCTTCATCTGCTGATCTTAGGGCACAGGCAGGTCAATATGGGAGAAGGCATTCCTTTAGATACTAGGGGCCCAAGCCATTCAGGGCTTTATAAATTAGAGATAACACCTTAAATTAGGCTCAGTAGCGAATATAACTTTACCAACTGTGCAGGTGCAAAAGGAATTGTAACACATATGTTACATATGTAACATTCACATATGTAACATAACACAAGTGGTTAGACTGTTACCCGAAATGGTGGGAGTTTGTCCCTTTTAGAGTGAGGGAATCAGCAAGAGCAGACACTTTGGCTTAGCAAAAGGTCAGGCAAGCTTGAGATCTTTGTTGCTTATGTATATCAAGATCAGCTTTTGCAAGAAATCTGCAGGAGAGCAAATAAAACTTAACAAATTTATTTAGGGATAATAGGGGTACACAAGCACACAATAATCAAAGCAGGTATTCTACTATGCCTTGTACCCAGCCAAACAACTTCTCAAGTGGAAGATCAATTCCATTTGCAGAAAAGGGGATGATTCCTCCCTATCTTACCACAGATCTCCCACTCTGCCTTCTATGCTGTTCCTGAGGATCCATTGACCCCAAAGTGAAACTGGAGTGGGGTGGGTGGGAATTCAGTGGACTGCAACAGTAGGGGAAAGCAAGAGAATCCAGCTTTGCAAAGTCCATGAGTAGTTAAGTATCATACTTAGTTTTTCTTAATGTTGTTAAAAAGTACAGCTAGATGGGGTGTGATATGGTAATGTAGGCGGCAAAGAAAGATTCTTCCAGCAGAGGGCAATAAATGAAGGAACAACATCCAAGCCTCAAATTGCCATAACCAACTGAAAGCTCTAAACTTATTTGAGAAAAAAGAATCATAAATAACATCCAACTTTGAATCCGCAGGATATATTTACTGGGGTATAAATAATTTTGGAGTTCTGCCAGCCTCCCCCTCCATCTCAAAAAGGTGAGGGAGGGCAACTTTTATCGGGATTTATATTGAACTTTCTCCTATTATATCGTACATCAACCTGACTGGAAGACTGCATCAATTTAAGAGGCTAATTGGCTTTAAATGATCTAATTTTTTAGTCGGCACATTCTGTACCCCTCCTGGACTCCAAAGTTCAAAAAACTCTTTTGATTTTTGGGTTACATGAAGACCTTGATGTCCTCACCAGCCAGCAGAGGGAGAAAAGACAATATGAAGCAGAACCCTGAAATGCACTGAACCATCTGCTAGCCTCAATACAGAAAGAAAAATGATGCCGTTTAAGCCATTTGTTTTGTTCTAGGACATGGAATGCTCATTGTCCAATCCCCATCCAGTTATTTTCCTTCTTCTCCCCCCTCTGTGTCAGTCCCCTTTGTTGTTTTTTATTATTTTTTTAATTCCCCTGTGCTTTCCTTCTGTTCATGCTAGATCTTTATGGGCTATATAAAAACTGGAAGGAAGACTTATGCAGAGGGTTTGCGTTAAACTGATGGTGCTAGAAATCATTTGGGTGACATTAATGAGGAAATCTGTCTTTTGGAAAGGTCCACGTATTCTGGATGCCATTTCTTTATTTCAAGATCATCTCTAAAGCAACAAACATGAATATATGAACTCTCTGGAGCCCAATGAATATCTCTTTTATTTGGACCTTCAGCAAACTTAAACCAGGCAATGCAACTCAGGCAGTTTGGCACATCCAGAAGGCAGATAAACATGCAAGGTAAACCACGTGACCAGTTGAAGACCACATGATGTTTGGCCTGCAGTGGATTTTATTACTGAAGAGGCAAGCTGCTTTTTAAACCAAACAGTGGTTTGTCTCTTCAGTAATTAAAAAAAATGATAGTTCCAAAACAGAACAGCTACAGTGCAATGTATTGTGAGAGGCTTTCCGCGGCGGAATGCAGGTGCTGTATGTTTTCGGGCTGTATGGCCGTGTTCTAGCAGCATTCTCTCCTGATGTTTCGCCTGCATCTGTGGCTGGCATCTTCAGAGGATGATCCTCTGAAGATGCCAACCACAGATGCAGGCGAAACGTCAGGAGAGAATGCTGCTAGAACACGGCCATACAGCCCGGAAACCACACAGCACCCAAGCTACAGTGCAGTTTTGAATAGATGTTTTTGATTCTACAGGTAGAAGTTGGGTTTATTCCCCACAGTTCTCTCCTGTAAGGAGTCTCAAAGTGGCTTACAAACTCCTTCCCTTCCACTCCCCATAACATACACCTTGTAAGGTAAGTGGTGCTGAGAGTGTTCTGAGAGAAATGTTACTAGCCCAAGTTTATCAAGTAGGCATGGGGAAACGAATCCAGTTCACCTGAAAAGAGTCTGCCACTCATGTGGAGGTTTGGGGAATCAAACCTGGTTCTCCAGATAAGAGTCCACTGCTCCTAACCACTACACCATGCTGGCTCTCAGGTAAAAGCTATGGTTACAATTGGGCATGGTACAGTGACTATCTGAAATGTGATGAATGCTCACATGTGAATACTGACACTTCCAGATGAATATTTAACTGTCTTGAAATACTATCAAATACTGCCCCACTCCTTGAGAGACAGCCCCTTCCCAAATGCCCCTTCCCACTAGAACATGCATCATAGCTATATGTAAAGCTATTTGACATCATCCAGTATTAAACCAATCTCCACACTCAGACCAATTTGCATGGTTAGTAGCTAATATAACAAAAATGCAAAGTATTAAAACTGCCATGTTTATCAGGCTTGGAAGCAGAATGTGGACTTACAGAGTTGAAGAACCACCAGCACACTTTCTTGGGTTTTTTGTCAGGTGATATTTGTGGCACAGGAGCCACTGTAACATGTCTCTTTCCTCATTGCATAGTGACCCCATATCATGCAGAAAAAGTCCATGCTGAACTAACTTTCCATTTCAGAGTTTCTCCATCAACAGATGGTGTGATACTGATGTGGGTAAGAGCTGCAGTGTGCGATTCTCTTATGTGGCCCTGGGCTTCTGACATTACCTTCACAGTGCAAGAAAGAGCTGCGTGGCAGTGTGTCCTTCACTATCAATGTCATAAGAGAAAGGGGCTTGAGTAAAGGGTTCAGGGAAGCAAGGAAACGTCTTTCAAGCACTGGACTATTTGATGAATATCACACTACCATGGTCACCCAAATGGCTACAGCTGAATCAGGGTGAAGAGTAGAAGGGAAGATAGCTGTGATAAGTGCCCAAATTAATTAAGAGATCCAAAGGGATAAAGAAAGTGAGGATGCAGACCACAAGATAGAGCACTGCCAGGGAGTCCCAAATAGAGTACCAGCCAGCTAGGGTTAGGCACCCACAAAGGCTTAAATTACATATTACGAAGAGAAGACAAAGCAAGAAGGGCAGGGTTATGTAGTAGTTAGAATTTTGGAACAGTCACTGGGGTGGCCCAGGCTTAAATTTCTTCCTGCAGTGAATCATACTGGGCCACCTTGGGCTACACCTCCTCTCTCAGCTTCACCTACCTTATAGTGTCACTGTAAACATAAAGTGGAGGAAGAGAGAGCCATGTACCCCACCAAGCTCCTTAGAAGAACAGCACGATAAAAACTCATCACAGAAAAGAAAAGGGGGAAATATTGTAGCAAAGAAAGTTGCTTAAGTAATCTGTCTCTTGATTAATTGCTCAAAAAACCCTCCAGGATGCTTGGAGTTGAACAAGAAACACAGAAATAATGGGTCCCTGCTTACCATGAAGGTGGAACTTAAGATACAGCCCATTTTTATTTCATTTCCTAAAGTATTGCCAACATTTGGTGAGTATTTTGCTAGCAGTTTGTCCCCACTTTGTCAGTCACATACTGTCAGCATCTATTGGAGTGTTGTTGTTTTTTTTGTTTTCAAGCACTTACAAACTCTGTTTGGAATTGCCGACACCTACCAACACATTAGATGTCCTCTTTAAAACAAATAGATAGACAGAGTGTGTTTTCCTATCCTTGTTTAGCAGTCTTTCTTCCTGTATTGATCCACTTCTGGAATTGCAGGCTGTCTTAGAAAGCGTTTTTCACACTAAGGAAATTTCAACCACTAAGGAAATTTCAGCCAATGATCTGCTTCCTTGTCGTTACCCAGAGCCGCCTCAAGAAAGAAAGCACAGTGTAATTAAGAGATTGATCGCCTGGAAACAATGCTTAATAACTGGCACCCGCAATGTGAAAGCAATTCCACATTTTCAAACACTGTTTTCAAGTGAATCTTGCTTGAGCCATTTGAAGGAAGCAGGCATGTCTAAAATCAATGCACATGAGTCTCCACTAAAGGTGAGGTTCTAAACTCCTTTCTTGGAGCTCATATGGTGAGTGGTCCCAAGGGTAATGTTTTGTGCCAATATAAAACCAGGTATGAATCAGGTTACCTTTTCAAAGTTTCAAAAAGTGAAAAGTTGATTTCTCTGGACGGATAATAGGGAAAAAAGAATTTACCAGCAGGAAATTATGGCAGAGGAAAACATAATATATTGTACTGTGTAGGAGGAGCAATACATGATTCTTTACTATTTTAGCTGTTACATCTTTATCCTATTCACTATCCAAGAGGCTCAAAACTGTGCACACTTCCCCCTGTTTGTTTATTTAAAACACTGGTATTCCACTCTTGCAGTTTCTAGCTTGCTGAGGTAGCTAACTGTTCAGTAAAAACAAATTTATAATGATGAAAGGATTAGTCCTTCCATCTGTGGCAGGCATAAAACTAACAGCCTCATCCAAAACCCAAGCAATCAGGGACAGCACCACTGCCATGCCACCCTACTGCCTTTAGAGGGGTTTCAGGCAGCACAGAGAAGCAGCTTAACCAAAAAAAAGATTCTGCCTACCAGAAAGCCCTCCATAGATCTAAATGGAGCTAAGACCACTGGCCTAGCTCCACGCCTAGGAACACCCCACCCCTCATTGGAAACCAGCAAAACTCCACAATGGTGACCATTTCCAGGTTTCACCACTGCAGAGCTGAAGGGTGGCTGGATGCCTGTGTCCTTGCCTTCTCTGCTGATGGGGGTGCCCCTTAAGCCTGCAAACAGTGTAAAGATGCTGGTGCCAGGCCACACCACTTCTGAGAGACGATTCCCCCCCCTACTTTGGCTGGGGCTGTAATTGCCTCAAAATTAGCCCTTGGTCCACACAACCTCTAGGAATTTTCCCCCAGCTTTTTGCATTGAAAATAATGGTTATCTCTGGTGGGAATAATTGACTGAAACTAAAACTAGTTAGTTGGTTAGATTTCCCATGCTAAGTAGCATATCAGACAAGTGCTCTCCAGCATTTCCAGTCTTAAGTGTTTCAGCCTCTTCCCATGCAATATTCAATGCCTTCAGTACTTGTTTGAATGTTCTCCTCCAGGTATTTTGGGGGCATCCTCGCTGTCGTTTGGCATCAGGAGATATCCATCTCATTGCAGTCTTTGGGATCTGACCATTCTCCATGCGAAGGATGTGGCCAGCCAGTCGAAGTCTTGCACATGCCGCTCCTTCAGAGTACCTCTTTTTAAGTGATGTGGGAAATTAAGCTAGGAGCCTCAAAATTTGCCACTAGTTTCAGAATGATGGTGGGAGTTGCTATGGCCAAAACAAAGGGAAACAGACAACCTTGACCTAGATAATTCCTAAACTCCCAGCCCACACAGATACTATTTGCACTGAAAGCTAAGGTTGTCTGGGGCAGGCATAATTTATCTGAAAATTAAGCTAGGAGTCTCAAAGTTGGCCACCATATCCAGGTTAATCAATGGAATTGCAGTGTTGAACATGAAGGGAACCAGAACATCCTGGCACTGCATAATCTCCAGAACTCTATCCTTCCACTGTCTGCATTGAAAACTATAGTTGTCTTTGGCAGGCACATGTTATCAGAAAATAAAGCTAGGAGTCTCAAAATTGACCACCAGCTTCAGGATGGTGGTGGAACTTTTGGTGACAAAATGGAAGGAAATGGATCCAGATTGGGTCCCAAATGGGTCTCCTGGTCCAGATTGCCTCCCAAACATCCCTCTGGTATTGGCAATGAAAGCAAAGATTCTTTCACAATAGGTTAGCAAGGGCAGACAGGAGACAGGATGGGTGGAACATATCCCTTCTATGACAACACAAAAGGCATTTAACAACATCTGCGGGTTATCACAATGAGTCTGCTATATTGTTTAGATAGTCTTACTAGGATCTAAGACGTTCAGTTTTGAATCCCACCTTGGTGGTAGAAGCTTGCTGGGCAAACTTGGGCCAGTTTTATCCTTACTTACTTTACAGGGTTGTTGTGAAGGTGAAATGGTGGGCATGAGAATGATATAAGACTCTGGGTGCTACTAAGAAGATAGAGTATGTCATTTGTTATAAATCTGATTTTGCCTATAGCACAGCAACAAAACATGTTGCTTCATCAGGTATAGCTTTTAACAGAAGGTAGACTCTTTTAACAGAAGGTGGAACTCCTTGTTCAATATTCAAATTATTGTTAAATATTGTGAGCCCAGTAAGCTCCAGCACTGGCGAGTGGAGCAAGTGGGGTCTATAATAATGAAAGGAAGCATTTGCTCATCTGGCTGTTTGTCTGTAGCAGGCATAAGTCATCAGAAAATAAAGCTGGGAGCCTCACAATTTGCCACCTGCTTCAGGATGATCATGGAAGTTGCTGTGCCAAAATTCAGGGAATAGGAACATCCCTATCCCCAGTGCTATTTGCGATGGATGCTAAGGTAATCTGTGGTAGACATAATTTATCAGAAAATGAAGCTAGATGTATTAAAATTGGCCAACACCATCAGATGATTGTGAGAGTTGGTGTCAAAAATGAAGGCCTTGAAACCTTGTGGCCCAAATTGTCTTCAGACCCACCTACCCATGCGAGCCTCAATTCTATTTGCATTGAAAGCTAAGGTTGTCTCACATTAATTTCATAAAACTAACCTCTATTTAAATCTCAACGACTATATCAAAATGGCTCAAATAAAACCTGCCAGGAGGAATACAATAATATAACTCCACCAACTGAACAGAACAACAGTGAACAGAACCCTCCTCCCCAAAAAATCTTTAAAAGAATGAAGGAAAAACAGGGAACAACAGCCCAGCATATCACAACACCTCAATACAAAAGAGAAGCAAGCACCAGAAAATGAAGAATCAATGAAAAAAAACTGAAAGTCTCCCTCCCTTTGATTTTGAAACCCTGAGGGAGGTCTAAAAAGCCCCCTGATAGGTATGAGCAAAAACACCCATGCACATGCAAGACCACCTGAAATACCTGTTTAAAAAATCCCAGAAACACTCCCATAAACAAGAATCAATTTTTTTTAAAAAAAAAATCCTGAAATGTGTTTTAAGAACACAACAAGAAAATTAAAAACACCCAAACTTAATGCAATCGAATGCCCTTTAAGCTTCATGAGCCCCTGAGGCACTCCATCCCACCCCACCAATAAACTAAGAATAAAACAAACCAAATTATTTAAAAATAAACCAATTATTTCAATTCATTTAATAGCCTCTTCTCCAGGTGGCAGGCAGGCAGCAAAAATACAACTCAGGCAAGTACTAATCCAAGAAATATACAGTAGTGCAGTCAAAACCTGCCCAAGCTCTGAGGTCGAGCAGTGGTCCCTTCTCTCCTGGTGGTCCCTTCTCTCGCTGATGTGTGGAGGGAAGAAGTATGCAGCTTTCTCCATGGCCGGTCGCAGACCTCCCTGTGGAAATTTGCCAGGTGCCAACACTTTATGGGTTTGGGTATCTGGCAAAATCCTTCTTATTCACCTAGGCCAGTGGTGGCGAACCTTTGGCACTCCAGATGTTATGGACCACAATTCCCATCAGCCCCTTCCAGCATGGCCATTTGGCCATGCTGGAAGGGGCTGATGGGAATTGTGGTCCATAACATCTGGAGTGCCAAAGGTTCGCCACCACGGACCTAGGCCTTTGGCCTTTGATCCCCCCATCCCAATGCCCCCACTGGAGGCTGCCCGTTTGGGGTGGGAGAGGGCATGTTGGGTGGGTTTTACTATGGTTTTATGATTATTTTGTATGTTGATGTTTTTACCGTTTTTAATTTTGTAAGCTGCTTTGACACCTCTGTATAAGACAGGGTATAAATTCCATTTTCTGTGCATGGACCAAAGTGTGGTGTTATCCCTAACCTAAAATCCTCTTGGCCACTTTAACCTTCTACCCCCACTTCTACCCTCCCTTCTCTTGATGTTCTTTCAGTCCACAGTAAGATGGCAGTAGCCTAGCAAAACTGTAATGAGAATTTCATTGCAGCACTGGCCAAATAGGGAAGTTCCAATGAGTACTCCTATTTGCCCCTTCAAGATGCCTCTCCTGCCCCCTCCTGTTGCTCTGGAAACCAGCCACAGGGCAGGAAAAGGGCAACAGGGGATTGCTCCTTCCAGAGCAATCCAGAAAAAGAGGGCGCTTCTGCCAGCCCAGCAGAAGCTACCTGGAAGCCTACCAGAACACCAGCCAGGGTGAGTTATTTGGGGTGAATTAAAATTTAAAGCCCAATTACCAGTTTCACAATTAGGCTTTAATGTGTGTGTGTGTGTGTGTGTGTGTGTGTGTGCGCGCGTGCGTGCGTGCGTGCGTGCGTGCGTGTGTGTGTGATGTGTGTGTGTGTGGGGAGAATGTTCAAAAATAGTTTTCATAAATTGGCCATGGGAACTGGGCCGTTGGAAAAGCTGAAAAAAGCTGAAATGTTTTTCATCTTTTTGGCTTCATTTGGATAGCCAGGGCTTTTCCAACTGGAAACAGACAAAATGGCTTTTTCAGCTTTATTTTCAGTTTGGCTTTATTTGGATGCACAACCCTACATCAGTTCTCCTTTGGAAGCAGGATATAGTCATTTGTAACTGCAAGACCCAGGGAGAAACAACAATGGGCAGAATTTTGGAAGCATTCTTGCTGGTAACCAGCTTTTAAACAAAATTCAGGCATCAAGTCTTGGAAAGTTAGATTGTGCACCCAGACACACATTCTCCCTTTGAATTTCTGCAGCAAGGTGTAATGTGCATAGCCCATTCTTTGGGCCACAGCAGTTTCCTTTCATGGGCGGCAGCAGGGCGGGTGTGAATTTTGTATTCGGGAAGCTTTCAGCTAAAGCAGCAGCAGTAGCAGCATGCATTTTTAATGCAGGAGGCCTCATTTTGTGCACTGCAACATAGCCAGCTTTCCCAATAAATGATTTATAATGAAGCCTGGATGTGTCATAAGAGCATCCAAAGAGCGGCTAAGAAATGTATGAGAAACGGGGAGAAAACTAACCACAGAGGTCATCCTACAACAGGAGCAGCGAGCAAGAAGTTGAAGGGGGTTGTGTGTTTTTTTAAACAGAGAAAGTGATTGAGCAGCCTCTAAATTAAAATTATCCAAAGGCAGAGGTGGGAAGAAAAGCAGCAGAATGATTTCATTAATTGTGCCCTTTTTAGAACAATTATTAGCCTTCCACCCATTGCTTCATAAAAAATGGATGTGTTTTTGGTCAGCTTCAATATAATCTGTGGTTCGGGGATACAACAGCAGGTGGCATTGTTACACGTACTCTTCTGCTCCTTTCTGCTCTCAAGAAATTTCTTTTCTTTGCAAACCCATCTGGTAACCTGTAACACTTCGGTAATATTGTGAGTTGAAACAAAAGTTGGGCCTTTTGCCATGTGGAGTGAGGATTTTCTCCTATTTAATTGTGAGAAGAGACTGGACGAGATAATCACCAATTGTCACAAACATATATGGAAACAACAGGTCCATTTCATGGTGGGAATTTGGCTTTTGGAAATGTAACTGTAAAGAGGGACTGAAGCTAAGCAAGTGTTGATCCCAATATCCTTGCTTAGCTAGCCTCCTTTTGATTTCCCTTAGCCCTTGATCCTTCCCTCTCTCCACCTGTTGGGGCATTCTCCTGAGTTCTGAGTTCTTGTTAAAGAGATATGCACTCCTGCACAGCTGTATATCCTGACATCTATGCTGGTAATTGTTCTGTGTGTACCTCTCTCTCTCTCGTTCTTTTCTTTTGTGTTGCCCTATTAAAGTTACAGTCCTCTTCTTTGCCTATTTCTTTAATACATTGTTTTCTGGTTGGCAGGCATGCCAGTAGGGAAAAGGTGAGAATAGAGGAATGCTATCTCTTAGGATGTTTTACCTAACTGAATATACTATACATAATAGGTACATTCAGGCATGGAGGACTTTGCCCATATTTGCCTGAATCAGCAGAAGAGTCAGCAAATTGTAGTAAATATTTTGTGCCAGAATTGTTTAGAATCCAATACCTATATATACATAAACTAAGATCTGGCCACTCTGATAGCAGCCCTGGTTACTTCTAGATTAGATTACTGCAGTATGCTGTACATGGGGCTGCCCTTCAAAAGAATTAAGAATCTTCAACTGGTGCGCAATTCTGTAGCCAGGATCTTGAGTGGGGTGGGTTGTAGGGACCATTTCATTCCAGTCTTGGCCCACTTACACTGGCTCCCAATTTATTGCCTGGTACAATTCACAGCACTGGCAATGTCATTTAAAGCCATGTATGATTTGGGACTGATATACCTAAACGACCACCTAGTCCCTTAACGCCGTTCACAAACAGTGATCATCTTTAAAGCCCTGTTTCAGGTGCAGGCAGCAGCCTGGGATAGGGCCTTCTCAGTAGTGGCACTAAAAATCTGGAACTGTCTTCACAGGGAGATGTGTCTATCCCCTGCTGTTGTCTTCTGCTAGCGAGTGAAGACTTTTTTCTTCCTCAGTGATCCCTCCCTTCCACCCCAATGTTTTAATTTTGTTTTATATTTTGTTCTTATGTCAAGATTTGGTTTTAACTTATTTTATGCATTTGCGTGTTGATTTTATGTATTTGTATATCGATTATAATGTATTTTGGATTATATTTTAATTTGTATGTTTTCATTTGTTCACCTTTAGGGTGGCCAAATTTTGCGCTTCAGAATTTTTAGTAAGGAAGTAGCTGGTTAAGTCTTTCTTTTCATAATGTAGGTATATTGAAATCAGCCCATTAATCAGCTTTGAAAAGAATGTTGCTAGTGTATCTGTCCAGGCCTCCTAAATGCTTCTGGGAGTTCCAGGCAGTGGCCTGGCAAATGTAGTTAGATACAATAGAGAGCTGTGATTTCTCAAAAACAGAGATAAAAAGAGACCAATGATCCAGCTCAGTACGAGGCAGCTTCACATAAATTGGGAACCCTACTGGTATAGAGAAGGCAGCAGGAAGAGAGGAAGACCCAACATGAGATGTAGTGATGCACTAAAGGAAGCTGTGTCCCACAATCTTCAAGACCTGAGCATAGGGTTGCCAGCTGTTGGTTCAGAAACACCTGGAGAGTTTGGAGGTGAGGTCTGAAAAGAACGGAGTTTGAAGAGGTGAGAGACTTCAATAGGGCATAATGTCATAGAGTCCATCTTCCACAGTGGCCATTTTCTTCAGGTGAACTGATTTCTGCTGCCTGGAGATCAGTTGTAATAATGGGAGAACTCTAGCCACCCCCTGGAAAGTGGCAACTCTACCTGAGCAAGTTTGTTAACAGTGAGATGTTTTGGTGGTCATTAATTCATAGGGTACCTATAAATCAGAAGCAACTTGACGGCACTTCACGAACACATACTAGCATAAAAGCTCTTTGTGCTCAATGGATCACACAAGGGACTCTGGGTTATAAGTAATGACCCTCTAACAATTTCATGATATATTTTATTCTGTTCCATAATCCACCTTTTTTGGCCCAAACTCCTATTTTCATCACCAAGTTTTTATCAGATTTGCCAAGCAAACAATGGAAACATTACTTCGAAGCAATTGTGTTCAATAAAAATCCTTGAGTCCATTCATTACTTGAAGCGACATGAACACTAAACAAATGCACGAAACTGAAAAGCTGCAGCAGTGAAATAACAGGCACAATTAAGGGGCAAATTTAAATAAATAAAAGCTTTGGCAGCCATTCATCATTCCTTTCACAATTAAAAACTAATTATTTGACTAAATAACTATTATAATAGGGGGTATTTTTTTAAATTCATGCCACCAAGGAAATAGGGCTAGAAAGCTCATGTTAAGAAGAGTCTCTTGTCCCTTCCCCCCCCCCCTAATGGAGATTAACATGATAATTTTAGCCACAGCAGCCTTTTGTGCTGCAGCATTTGCACATAGATGAAAATAAGTGGCTGCGGAGAAGAAATTGAAACAATGACATTAATGAAGCCGTAGGAACCAGCCATCTTGCACACTGCGGGGTAATCCGCTTTTGCACAGTCGGTGCTTTGAGGCACGTATGTGACACAATTAGTAGAACAAAATAAGTTTCTCCTAGCTGAGGCATTTACTGCAAATGAAATCATTAATCTCATTTATAAAATGGCTGTGTAAGACTGAGAGCTACCATTGGCTGAGAAATATCCTTCCCTTCTGGGTGTACCACAGCTCATGGTGAGTGTACACCACCGGGTCATGAGGAAGAAAACATCACCTCAAGGTCATTGCTCCGTGGAGCTTTCTTGCGTTCCACCTCAGTCACCATGTACACATGTTCAGTTACCACAAATAGATGGTCATATGGGTATCTAAAGGAATGCTCATTTTTTTTAAAAAAAACTGGTTAAAATTAATTAGCTTATTCTGTATATTTGGGGAAGAGATTATTAATTAATTAATTAATTCATTCATTCAAATTTATATCCCACCCTATCCCCGCAGGACTTAGGGTAGGTTACAACACTAAACATTAAAACAATCAAATAAACTTCAAGAACAACATACAAAAAATTAATTAAAACCAGTAGATAATAATACTGGGCACTGACATTAGTAGATTAGTAGAGTTGCTCCAGCCGCCCCCGCCCTTGATGATGTCACTAGCTATAAATCATTCTTGGCCCTGCTTTCTGCTCCTCTACTGCAGGTGCTCTGCACCACTTATGGTTAGATCCTGCCTGTCACTTCTGTGTATACATCACACAAGGGATCATATGAGTGATTTTTGCAACTTTTTTTTCCTACTGAGACTGATCTTTGATTTCTCCCCTCATGGCATCCCACAGGAACAACCGGTGGGCTTTTGGGACTTCAGCAGGGAAGAGGAGACTGAGATGTTGTATTCCACTGATGGAAATCCTTCTTACAGTGAAAATTTTCACCAAAATCCAAATCAGGAACAACTGACATAATTTGATAACAAAAGTCTTTTGAATTTATTGCGTAATCTTACATGGCACAGTTATGCCATACAGTGGAAGGGAGAGAGTTTGGATGCAGCCATGCTGATGGCTTCTGCTATACTGGTGAAGGGGCTGCCATCCAACCAGTTGAAACACTCCCTGCCCATGGTGCTGAAAGCTGCTGAGAGGTTTAGGAGAACCAAGCAGAATCTGTTTTGAGATTTCTTATTGGAATCCTATAAACTCCATCCCTCCCTCCAGGGATTCAAAATCCACATAATGAAATTGCAAGCAGTGAAAAGGACTCTTGAGTGTATTCCCCTGTCGCCTGTCTAGAATGGTGAGGCTGGTGGTGGCCAGAGACAAGTTATCTGGGCTCTTTCAATGGTTGCACCTCACTTCTGGAATGTCCTCCTCCTCGAGGCTCCTCCGGAGTCTTTCTTACTTTTCTTTAAGCACTGCACCCAAACATTCCTTTTTACCAAGACTCTTAACATTTGTAAAAATCTTTTTTAGATGTTTTAGAGTCTACTTTTCACCTGATGATTGTTTTATCAATATAATTTCAAGATGCCTGCTGTTAGTTTTATGCTGTTTTTATGCCCTGATTCATTTTTATTGGATTATTTAATGGTTTGTTTTGTTTTACTGTTTTAGTTACAAGCTGCCTTGAGCAGGTTTCTGGAGAGGCAGTGTATACATTTTCTAAATAAGATTAAATAAGTTTCTGGAGCATCTCAGCAAGGATTCAAGCTGTCTGTCACAGTCCAATCAAGGAATCAAAATGGAGGGAACTGGATCTCCCTGCCATGTAAATTCAACAGTGTTCCCAAGCAACAGACCCCAAGCAATATTAAAGCTTTCCACAGCTTCCCTGAATATAGATGGAATAGTATCACCTGCATACTGGTGACAATATACCCCAAATCCCCAGATGCTCTCTTCCAGTGACTTCATGTAAACATTTTTAAATTTTGAAGAGAGAAAAATAGAAACTTGAGGGATTCCATAAACCAATGGAGAAATCTCCCAACACTATCTTGTAAAACCTACCTTCCAGAGAGGATGATAATCATCCATGCCCATTCCATGGTCAATAGTAATGAAACATTCTGAGTGGTCCAGTAGTACTAACAAGCAAGTACTACCCCTGTTGGAGAACTAGCATATATTCAGGGCACTCAAAGCTGTTTTTACCCCTCATGGAAAGAGATCAAGATAATCATCTTCCTTCAGAAATATCTGGAGCTGCATAAGCACCACTTTCTGTAAAACCCTGCTCAAAGACATCAATTTGTTATCTGTATATAGATGTTCAAATAACCTGGATCCAGAGCTGATTTTTTTTCAGCAAAGACCCGATAACTGTCTCTGTAGTGAATTTTTTATCCTGACTTTCTTCCAAGAGTTGGGCATGCGCGCGCACACACACATACACACACACAGAGAGCATACGAGAGCTGTCTGAGAGGAAAAAGGAAGAAGTTGGATAGGATTTCAGGTGAAAGTTACCAATCTTGAAGGGACATCCAGGGAAAAGTGCTGAAGAGGAAAACAGCCAGTGTGGATCCAAGATACAAACACTTTGAATGGTCAAAGGACCAATATTTATACTCCGGAATTGGTCCTCTGGTGGTATGAGGTAAGCGGGTAGGGAAGCCAGAGACAAAGAATTGATTGTAACAGTGTGTAACAGACTTCCCTCTGTGATACACCTCTGAAGATGCCAGCCACAGATGCAGGTGAAACGTTAGGAACAAGATCCCCCAGACCACATCCACACAGCCTGGAAAACCCACCACAACCAAAATAATTTATTGTTTTTCCAGGTTTCAAAAAGAAAGAAGGAGAGGCTTGAAGAGTCATTAAGACCCCAGAAAATGCCTGGACTATTCTCCTGAATACTGATTGATTGCTAAGTTGGTTATAGATAGGTAGGTAATGGTCTGCTCTGAGTGCTGATTAAATTACCTTAATTTAATCAGTGTGGTGTAGTGGTTAAGAGCAGGTGCACTCTAATCTGGAGAACTGGGTTTGATTCCCCGCTCTGTCACTTGAGCTGTGGCTCTGTCACTTGAGCTGTGGAGGCTTATCTGATGAACCAGATTAGCTTGTGCACTCCAACACATGCCAGCTGGGTGACCTTGGGCTAGTCACAGTACTTTGGAGCTCTCTCAGCCCCACCCACCTCACAGGGTGTTTGTTGTGAGGGGGGAAGGGCAAGGAGATTGTAAGCTCCTTTGAGTCTCCTACAGGAGAGAAAGGGGGGATATAAATCCAAACTCTTCTTTTTCTAAACTGAGGACTTCAGATTCTCCCTTTACATCCATGGCGAAGGGGGTGGATTTGAAAGGAGAATCTGGGGAAATTTGGGGGGTGCCTACTGTCAGGGGTGCAATTATTAAGCTAGCAGCACCAAACTTTAGGGTATATTTAGGAGACTCTCCTAATGATACTACCGAGGTTTGGTGAAGTTTGGTTCAGGGGGTCCAAAGTTATGGACCCTCAAATGTGTAGCCCCATCTCCTATTACCTCCCATTAGAAACAATGGGGGATGGGGCACCCCCTTTGGGAGTCCATAGCTTTGGACCCCCTGGACCAAACTTCACAAAACCTGGGTGGTATCAGTAAGAGACTCTCCTGATGATATCTCCCAGGTTTGGTTGAAATTTGATTCAGGGTGTCCAAAGTTATGGACCCTCAAAGGTGTAGCCCCCATCTTCTATTAGCTCCCATTGGAAACAATGGATGGGGCACCCCCCTTGGGAGCCCATAGCTTTGGACCCCCTGGACCAAAATTCACAAAACCCAGGTGGTATCAGCAAGAGACTCTCCTGATGATACCTGCCGGGTTTGGTGAAGTTTGGTTCAGGGTGCCCAAAGTTATGGACCCTCAAATGTGTAGCCCCCATCTTCTATTAACTCCCATTGGAAAAATGGAGGATGGGGCACCCCTTTTGGGAGTCCATAACTTTGGACACCCTGGACTAAACCTCACCAAACCTGGGTAGTATCATAAGGAGAGTCCCCCAAACAATCCCTGAAAGTTTGGTGCTGCTAGCCTAAACAATGCACCCCCTGCAGGCCAAAAACCAAAAAACACTAAAATGTTTTAAAAACCCACAAACGGGTGGACGGAGCTTTGGACATGAATGGGGGGGTTGAACCCGAGAAAAAAACACCCCCTTACCTACGTCCTTGCCTACAGATGTTTGCTTTGGTGGGTGACTGTACTTCTCTATGGGACTCAGAAGTCAAGGGGGTGAATTGATGAAAAATGCCTCAGGGACAAGGGTTAAGCTCTTCCTTACTTGTCACTGCGGCTCCAAATCAGTAAGATTCCCCACCCCACCCCAGCCAGCTGCAGTTACAAATAAAACAGCAGTACATCCAGTCGAGGGTCTCCTGGGTAATGTTTAGTTAGGACCTAAGCCAGGCCCTTAAAATTGGAGCCCTTCAGCATCCTTCTGGGAGTCTTGTTTTTATGTGATAAGGGGTTATATTGCAAACACAGCCCTGCCTCTGCAGATCCACCACTCTTCTATCATATACAGCTGCCCTTGTGAACATTTATCCATCCCACCTAGCTGCAGGATGAGCCCGTAGAATCATCACATTGAATTAATTGTCTTTTCTTTGACATTGAACACACCCCGAAAGCTGAAGCTATTAATGTTTAGAGAACTCTTACTAGAGTTTGTGAAATATTATATGACCCCCTTGATCACAACTTTAATTAGATGCAGCTTCCCAGCTGTTCAGGCACTTTGGGATGCTAAAACTGACACTACTATAACTGAACCTGAGGTAAAGTGATCCACCTAAAGGGAGGTTTTTTCAACAGGCATCTTCTCAAAGGACAGCAGGGAGCACGTTGAAAGACTATTACCTGTGACAGACCTTCCTGAAGGATATAGATGGCAATACATTTTGCAGTAATGAATTCTTGAGAGTGCTTAGGCATAAGTCCACCAAACATAGTGGGACTTTCTTATCAATAAACACATAAAGAAAAGGATGCATGTCCCAAGGAAATCAGTGGGGTTTAATCCCACCTGTATCTGTGCTGGTCAGCAGACATAAATCTGTGGTATGGTATGTCTCTTGATTAAGATTTTATATCTTGCCAGCCAGCCTGATGGAACATCTCAATCTCCCATTATTAAGGGTTTTTATCGCCATCTGTTTATTTATTGTTCTATTGGTTGAAGTTTTAATTGATATAGGTGCTGTTTTACTGGTTTTATATTGAATTGTTTTATTCTGTTATACTGATGTTCGCCGCCCTTAGCCCTACTGGGAAGGGCGGGAAGTAAGTAAGTAAGTAAGTAAGTAAGTAAGTAAGTAAGTAAGTAAGTAAGTAAGTAAGTAAGTAAAAGGAGATCTACAGTTAGATTCCGCATGGGCTGATTCCGCATGGGCCAAAAACAGCAGTGTGGAAACGGTGTGAAAATGTTGTAAAAGGTTTTGAAATGGTGTTGAAGAGTTTATACTGTTTTCACACCGCTGTTTTGGGCCCATGCAGAATCAGCCTTAGTCAGCTATGCAAATTTAGTCTGGATCCAACCCTGACTCTGGAGGCAAGTATCTGCATGAATTGGACCTGGCCCCTTCTCATAAAAGAGACATAAAGCTCTTAAATTTGTCTAGAACAAAAGTTTTTGTTGTCATTAGCCCACCAGTTCAGATTTCTTTGGAGCTTTGATCAAAGAAAGAGGATCACTTCAGACAGACACCACTACACACTGAACAACTCATAATTTATTTTATAGCAGATGCATCCAAATGCGGGAGTAGTCAGTCATTTGTAGGAACTAGCCATGAGCTGAGACAATCGGACTGCACCCCTGTTGCTTGAGACAGCGAGCCCATTTCCATGCTGCATAGACTGCTGCTCCCAGTATGCATCCATGCTTAGGTTCTCCCAGCAGCTTTGTTTTAGTTGTGTCCTTCATTTGTCAGGTACAGATCCAGGCAGGCATCAATATTAAGAACTTTCCCCATGCTGTCTTGCTCAACCATACATGGTTGGTGTGCTGCATTTGGCTTATTAAGTCACAGGGAGGGGGCACATTTAACTCTTGATAAAAACACTGCTGAATTATATTTCTGTAAGGGTATGCCCAGTGGTTCTGAATTATATTTCTGTAAGTATATGCCTGGTTTTGCAAAGGTTCAGTTCCTAATTCACTTTTATTGATCAAAATTACAGAATATACAAACAGACATCCTAACCAGGGCCATTTTTACTTCCCAGTCTACTCCTGGTCTACAGCTCAATGATAAAGAAGAAGAGTTTGGATTTATGTCCCCCCTTTCTCTCCTGCAGGAGACTCAAAGGGGCTTACAATCTCCTTTCCATTCCCCTCCCACAACAAACACCCTGTGAGGTAGGTGGAGCTGAGAGAGCTCCGAGAAGCTGTGACTAGCCCAAGGTCACCCAGCTGGCGTGTGTGAGAGTGTACAGGCTAATCTGAATTCCCCAGATAAGCCTCCACAGCTCAGGCAGCAGAGCGGAGAATCAAACCCGGTTCCTCCAGATCAGATACACGAGCTCTTAACCTCCTACACCACTGCTTTGCACACAGAAGGTCCCAAGTTCAACCCCTGACATCTCTACTTGAAAAGATCTGGTAGTAGTGATGTGAAAGGCCTCTTCCCAAAACCCACTGCCAATCAGAGTAGACTATACTGGGCTTGGTACACCAATGGTCTGACTCAGTATAAGCTGGTTTCTTGTGCTCAATCTGCATTCAAAGCTGCTCAGACAAGGACCTTGCCCTCTTCTTTCAATGGGATCAGGGTATTTCCAGGATATTTAAGCATATAGAAATGCTGCTGTCAGTCACATCTAGTTTAGCCTTTACTCCTTTGGGTTCAATTGACTTTTTCCCATATAAGGCCGAAAGTGAATAATGCCTAGCTCCCTGTCTAATTTTCTTTGTGATTCTCCACTGCACATTTTTTCCTTTTTACTGTGACTCTGTTCAGAAAAGGAAATTCTTGTCTTTTCAATCCTTCTTTATTTGGGATCTGCTCCATCCATTTTATTATTCCTGTTGTCCTGCTTTGAACTCTGCCCAGTTCTGCAATCTCTTTTTTTTAAATGGGTTAACCAATTCTGCACTCTCTTCTTCCATTGGAACCTTGAATCTACACTACAGGATTACTATTTTTCTGTCTCCATTTTATTGCAGCTTAATCCTTTTCATTGCCACTGAATTATTTTTATGTTCTAGTACGTCTTTTGAGAAATGAGGAAAGGAAACAGACTGGATGCTATTTATTTGCATCGGGAGGATAGCAGCTTGCTGTCCCTAGTGAAGCTTCATTGTGTACTGCTAGATGCAAACATGCATCCTTTAGACATTTTAAATACTCTCCTCTCTGATCTTGACTTTCAGTAAGATGCATAACAGAAGCATATAAAATGTCTTCCAAAAATGTCTGTATGTAGCACATGGGTATGAATCTACTATGCAATAAAAAACAGAGACATGCCTCCATCTTTCAGTGTGCTTTCCAAAAGGATGAAATAGAACTCAAGGGTGTGTGTGTGGGGGGGGGGGGGGGGGGAAGGGAATCCATTCTTAACTAATGGCCTGATTCTAATCATGTTTACTGAGAAGTTTTATTTATTCTAGATATTTATCCCCCCTTTTTTTCTCCCCTATTGGGACCTAAAGCATCTTACAACATCATTCTCCTTTCCTCCATTTTATTCATACAACAGCCCTGTTAGATATGTGAGGCTGACAAAGAATGACGAACACAAAGTTACCTTCCCTGGCAGAGTGGAGATTCAAACCCAGGTCTCTCATAGCTAGGTCCAACACATTGATCACTATACCTACACTTAATAGTCTTCATTCCAAGTAAGAAAGCACAGGATTGTCCTGTGAGTGCTGCAGAGGTGAAAAAGATCCCTTGGCTATTCACATATTAGTAATTTGGCATTTATGTTGGGTCACAATGGTGCATAGGGCTTCTCAGAATACAGGTCCTTGCCCCATGGAGCTTACAAACATTTATTCAAATATTACCTTTTATAAAGGACAAAATGGACTTTATGCAAAACATGAACCAATCAATCGTATGAATGACACCCATAGTATCATACAAACTCATATAGCCATTTCAGACAGTTTAAAAACAGAACATACATGGATATCACACTCTCTAAACAACAAAAGGTAGAGAAGATGGTAGAAATAAACAAGGAAAGAACGACCGGTTCCAAATTTTTCAACTAAGCTTGTATTATGTTTATAATATTTTATCTCATTTTTCAAGAAGTTTGGAGTGACACACAATGCTCGCATTTCCATTTCATCCTATGAAGAGGGTTAGACTGAGTGTGTGTGCACGTGCATGAGAGAGATACTGGCTTAAGCTCATGACTGTGTAGGGATTTGAACCCAGATCTTCTACTCCTGGACACCCTAACCAGTACACCACAGTGGCACTTTCAACAGGAAAGGTGTCTTGAAAAAGGTGAATTTTGAGGAGGGATTTGAAAGAAGTGAGAGAGATATCATTCAGAGTTCTGGGGGTGGGCAGTTTCCAGCATATTCCAGCATACTGAGCAGCAAGGGAGAAAGGGCAAAGTTGTCTGAGACATATACAAAGTTGTTTCAAACATGTACATGCTGTCCTGGAAACTGGAATGCATGAGTAAAGCAGGGATGGAATGAAGAGTGGCTGGTAACTTATTGCCACATCCTGTGACCTAGCCCTATGAGGAATAGCAGGCAGATGGATGGGTCTAGGGAGAAGCATACCACTGGATGCCACAGGTATAGTTGTGAGATGGCCTTGGGCTGCCATAGAAGGCTGTGCACCTTTCCATTAGGGATTAACTATCTCAATACTTAAGTTTACGTTCCTTTCTTGCCTTACCCTGGGAAGGGAAGGCTTCCTTTTTTCTTGGGAAATTAAAGACCTCTTTGCATAACCTGAGGGTCTATTTCTCCCTATAACTTAGCACCTTTTCAGGACACCCAGGATTCAATATCTCCTGATCACCTCTCTGTCTGTTGATATTGTCCCCAATGCATTGCTGCTGCTTCTACTGGAGTTTAGTGCAGGTTGCTAGGCTCTGTTCATCGAACCAATCCCCTTCAGGAACAAGAAGCATCACCCTTTCAATGCCAATTCCCTCCGCTTTTCCAGACCTATTCCCTCAAATCTATATTCATCCTAGGACTGTGTGTGTACTCTGCTGCTTTGATCATTGTGTGCTTGTATATTATTATTTTTACCTTTTCAGTAAAACTTTTAACCTTCATTTTGGTTTTTTGGATATCTTGCAAAAGCAACTTTCTGTAAAAGTTGGCAACCAAGATTACAAGCTTATCTGGCTTCTCACTCTATTATGAGCCCTTCACTCTGTTATGAGCCCTTTGGGGATAGAGCGGTCTATCAAATTGCATCATCATCATCATCATCATCATCATCATCATCATCATCATCATCATCAACAACAACAACAACAACAACAACAACAACAACAACAACAATAATAATAATAATAATAATAATAATAATAATAATAATAATAATAATAATAAAGTTCTGTCCTTGCTAATTCTCCCTTTCTAAAAGGTAAAGACACCACCATTTCAGATAACAATAGAGTCCAACTTCCCAAAGAATCCCTTCTCTCCAGGGGAACTGATCTCTGTAGTCTGGAAATGAGTTGTAATTACAGAGGATCCCTAGTTCCCACCAGTTTGACATCCCTAGTCTGCAGTTTTGTTGAGAAAGACAGCTAGTTCTCTTCAGCCAGCTACTCCAGATTCCAAAGCACAAAGTGGTTTGTTTCTCAAACACATTCTTGTAGAGCACAGATCTCTCTCTCTGTTTTACTCTCTCTCTCTCTCACAGACACATACACACCTACTGATAAGTTACTCATCCAGAAAAACATTCACAGCCTTCAAGAAGTATTAATATTCTTTTGTCAAGCTCCAAACTACCCATCAGATGACACATAAGGTAAATTATAGTGATGGAGTTATTTACTGTAATCAAGAGACAGAACAGACAGAACAGTATTGGTACTATATTTTGGATCATCTTAAGGTCTTGCAGACCTGCAAAGTATAAAACAAGCTAGCAGGTCTACCACTACCATGGAAATAAAACATGCTGAATTTTTTCCCCAGAATAATGCTTATTGTGTTGGGTATCAGTAATGAACAACAGTTGAAACTTCCAATAAACAAAATCATTCTTTTTAGTGTGCTGTTCTATAAGTGTGAAGAAAAAGCAGTCTGCTTCCTTTAAATGAAGTAGCTATCTCATTTAAACATGATCTGCATATTTCACATAGATATTTATTGAAATTTCATGGCTGGATATTTTGAAAGTGAGAAAATGAGTCTCAGATCTTTATTTTGCTCAACTTCAGTCCTGTTCACTGCACTTCTGAGCAACTGTTTTGGTGCTGTTATTTTTAAAGGGGTTCTTCTTCATGCTTGCCGCATGATCCAGCCAATCAGGGATTATGTAGCCAGTGTGATGTAACTAGTCAGATGCATCTATGTGATATCAGTGCAAAGCCCAATCAATCTATGTGGTCATATCACAAAACCAGATGTGAATGGAATAGCAGCTTTTTCCTTTCATAATTGGAAAACATTTTCACCCCACATTGCAGGTTCCACCAGTTATCACCAAAACAAGGGGAGGAGGAGCGGTGTGTTTCACAGGCACATTTGTGTGTGCGCATGTAACCCCTGTGTAAGAATGGGATGACCCAGAAAGGGGTGGAGTCTGAAAAGAAGCAGAATGCTGCAGAACTCATGAGGTTGGAGGAAGCAAGGCTACCAGGCTGGGACCTTGATTGATTTTATTAAGCCCTTAACACCTTGTTTAAGGTAACTGCAATGTTGTGGGGAACTAGTGGGAAGGGAGTTTATTTTTTTTGCTACATTGTAAATGTTAGAATTTATTGTTTCAGGGTTTTTGTGAATGTAAATGGTGAGAGTTTTCTGAGAACCTTCATCATCTTGAAGCCCGTTCACCAAGCCTCAGAAGTCTTCAAAACCAACCACCAGCAAAGAAGAATTGGACTTGGCAATATCAGTAGACTGTAAATAAGGACTTGAAAATGCAAACTTAACAGGACTGCAAAGTGTAAATGTTAAATGTTTTAAAAGTGTTATTTGTTAAGTGAAGTAAACTGTTTTGTTTAAATTTGGTTCTTTGCAACTCCTTCCAAGTACTGCCCCACGGAACCCACAGAAAGAGGTTACACGCACACATGGAAAACACACACATTTTTTTTCAGTTCAGTCTTGCTACTTGTTGGATTGTATGGCTGATAATATCATTTTTTGGGTCAAAGGTTGTTTATAATATGCATGTTAGCCCCATAGACAACATGAAGGAAAAATATAATACCTGGACTTCAGAAATTGCTTGATGACAGTTTTTTGAAAATGTCTGAAGAAGATCTAGATCCCTCCCTGATTAACTATTTTGAGTCTTGATTATCTATTTTGTGTCCCTGATCAACTATTTTGGTAAAATCTTGTGGAGCTTTAACCCTGTAGTCCTTCCCCCGCCAAATGAAGAATGGAATGGACCAAATTTTCACGTACTGTTTCACTTGGAAAAATATTGTAATTATCAGCCACAAATGGTCTAATGGTTACAAGTCACAAAGTTCCTGTTTTGAACTTCATATCCTCCATAATAACATTAGAGGGATATAACTCCCCTATCTTCTGCACCTATCAGGGCAGAGAGGCAGAAATTTTTGCTAAATAAATGAGACAACATTGACCTACTTCTCATAGTTGCAAATTGAAAAAAAAATTAATATCTGAAAAGGATTTTGAATGTTCTGAAGGGTTTTATAAAGTTATTAATTGTCTATCTCAAATTTTTCTTATTGTTCTGAATGTCATTAGTTTCTCCAGGTTCCGTTAATTAATACATTTGGTAGCATACAGAAACAGGTTTTATAACTAATATTATTCATGAGTTATGTAGTTCAGCTCACATCCTGCTTGCCATGGGGCAGTTGTTTAGCCAGCAGTGGGATGTGTCCAAGAAAATTTTGATCCATCTGGTTTGCATAAATTGTTGTCATACATGATTAGATACTTTGTTGCAGATTCTCATATTACACCATCGTAGCTTCAAAGATGTCTCTTTGAAAACAACACAAAAGGAAAAACTACACATGCCAGTGTGTATTGTGGATTGCCAGTCCAAACTAACTTTATTCATGTATTTTCTACAGTGAAATCAATGGCAGATGAGCTGCAAGCAGAGGAAATTTCCATCAGAAACCTTCCGCAAATGGCCGATGTCATGGAGAATCTCTGCAGCAGCACAAAATGGCAGGTGCGAGCTGTGGAGAAAATGAAAGTGGAAGCTGGTAAGTCAGGCAGAAAAAAATAAAACATTTTGCTGCTTTCTGCACAGCAGTCAGGGAATGTTTTGAAAAGTCTTAGGGGAAAAAACACTATTTAGCACTTTCAAAATAAGATGTTTTGGGCTGGAAAATTAAAAAGTTTTCCAAATATTTGGAGGAAAAAGCTGTGAGGAATTTCAGCATGAAATGTTTTATTTTGCAACCTGAAAATATTTTATTTGTGTTGTTCTGAATAGGCCAGAGTTGGGGTGCTCATGACCTTTGTGATGCCCTCCCTGTTCCACCTTCCTGACTCTGGTCAGGCAGCCTCCCCAACCAACTTCAGAATGGGAAGAAGAGGGGGTTACAACACCCTGGCTCTCATGCTTCCCTTTACTGGCTCACTGGCCCTCTCTGCTGGGGCACGTGTGCTCAGCCTGTTCTCCCAGGCCAACTATGGGGGAGAGGCTCCCCATCACTTTTGCTGCTGCTGTTGTGGCTGCTGCCAAATTGGTTGGGGCCCTTGGTGCTGCTGATTCCCTGCCTCACTGCTCCAGATAAAGTTCCATGTGTCTCCCCCACCACCCAGCCACAGTTCACTGGGTGGAGGGTTAAATTGTGGCCAACAGCTGGACCTGGAAAATGCCATGATTTAAATCATTTCCATTTCCAAGACAAATTGAGAAAGTTCTCTCCCATCATGAGATACAAGGGAGCACTAGGTTTAACCCATTCCTTTTTATATTTTTAGCTCCATGTATTTAACATTGGCACTCTTGGAAATAATACACTTGAGGCAAGAAACTTTTTTTTTTGCAGTTCTCTATTTCCAAAAATGCCCCCTTTTTAATGTTATAAAACAATTTCCTCCTAAGCCAGATCTTGTACACCACATTTCAGCTGGAGGCAAATCTACTTTCTTTGTAGCAGCAGAAATATAGCAGTTTGAAAGCCCTATGAGATTATCCCAAATGCTCCAGAAGACTCTTCACTTGCGTGGCTACCACAATAATAGACACATTTGTGTGGTTACCCGTGTTTTAATTGCTTGTCAAAGTTCTGTCATGTTCACCGTGGGCAAAGCAACATCCCTTTCAGCTGAACACATACAGAAAGATCACTCAAGCAATGCCAATCGCCAGAGACTTCCACTTCCCATTTATCCTCACGTTTCCTTTTATTGTTGTTCACAGCTCCAGAATTACGTGTGCTAAAATCCCAATTTTTTGGGATTCATATATAACAAAAGATAGTCACGCAGTGCTTTCGAATGGCCTTTTGAAAACAGCATGCAATGAAAGCATGTCTTCAGGGAGTTTGTGGCAAGCTAGTGAAATGGATGATACGTTTATATGGTCTTAAATGCAGCTGGGCTAGGCACTCAGCAAAAACAGCGATGACAGGGGACATTTTCATTTGGCTAGAAGGAAAAAAAGACCTTTCGCTGCAGGAATCCTTAATGTGGTTTGTTGCAATGGAAATATTTATAGTAAACTATTTACCAAGCAATTCAGTCCTCTTCAAAGGCTACATAGCGTTGTGAAATGGATGCTGTTCAATGTAGGGATCCTTTCATTAGACACACACACTCCTATTCATACCCGTTCCCTATATTTTTAAATTATATTGATTTTTGAAAAGAGAAACAGAAGCAAAAGACAGTTGTAGAGCTCCATTTATGTATTGACTGGATTGGCAGAAAGCTGTCAGTTAAAATATTTAGACAAGAGTTACAAAAGCACAGGCATTCAGTTAGAATCTTTCTGTAAGATAGTTACAGAGAATAAAAGAAAGAAGCTTAAAATATTTGTTTTGATATTCATCAGCTCCCAGAGATAACAACTCTGGGAGATAACCCCAATCTGACTCTTCTTGTGTGTTGACTTGGAGAATACTCAGCTAATGTACACTAGGGTTGCCGAGGGGGGGGGGGCAGGAGTGGGAGGTAAACTTCTACCTGTGAAACAGATGCGAGACAGAACAATACAATGAGACACTGGATCATCCCCTTAATTCTGTGTCATAAGCCATACCTGGTCCCTGATGGTTTCATCTACACATTCTACAGGATCATCTCTGTTTGCCCAGATTTGATTTATTCCTGATTCTTTATTTGATTCTTTGTTTTTATTACCCCTCTCAAGTTGCTAGCTTGGTCATATTTTCCCCTTGTCCTGGCACTTTTATTTTTATTTATTTATTGACTGTGTGGAGTTTTATTAGTCCTATTCTAGGACTTTCTTACAATCCTGATTATTATATCCAGTTTATGAAATGTTAGGCCATCAGCCACTTCTTTTTGTGTAGTTTGTATTTTTAATGGGTTTTGGTTTATTGGCTTGCCTCCAGTTTGTAAACTGCTCCAGCAATCTTTGATGGAAAGGCAAGATAAAAAGACATAAATGGTAGACAGCTATTCCCAATCAACAAAGGAGTGATCAGTTTTATACCAGAACTGGGAAACCTGGATTCAAATCCCCTCTTTGCCCCACCACAAAGCTTGCTGAGATTCCTCATACTTGTCACTCTTTCAGACTAATGTACAGCCAGGACTTTTTAAAAAGTGTAATAATAAAAACAAGGTGATGCTTGAAAGCTTATGGCATTTATTTACTTTCGGCATTTACTCACTTTATCTACTTGAAAGGAATGTTACCCTGAATGGAAGATGACTCCCCTAAAAGGGACGAATGAGATTCATTAAAGCAGCTGACCCTGAATTTAAAAATGAACTCTCCTAAAAATGTAATGGGATAAACACAGTTTTAAAGTACATTGTTAACAATATAAAATAAATAATATGAGCCACAGAAGAACACAATTATGTTCACTTTTTGCACCTCTTTGGGTTGTAGCTGTCCATAAGTGTTACTGGATCATGTTGTTTCAAAATGATAAAGGCAAGAGACTGGCTTTTTACACACACACCATCCCCTGCCTCCCCAGTCAAACTACTAGACAAAGGCTCAAATGAATAGACCAAATAGCAGCATAATCTGAGTAAGCCATTCTATATCTAAATGGGCATCACACCTTTTAGGAATGCACTGTTAAACCCCACCCCCACATTCACAACATTTTCTGTAGGATACAAAATTACATTTCTTCAAAAAAAGGTGTTACATTGAAATGAATTACTTGCCTTATCTTTTCCTATTTAAAATGTCCACAAATGCATAACTGCTACAGCTAATTCATGCTAAAATGCTGTAAACCCACACAGAGGCGTTCCTAGGCAAATCTGAGCCCTGGGCAAAACCTGAGTTTGGTGCCCCCTCCCATGGGCGGCCTCCCTCCTCCTCCTGGCTCCAATGCACACGTTGCCTCTCCTGGCCAGCGGCAGCATGTGGGTGACCCCTGAGGGTGACGGCGGAGGTGGCTGCCTTGCCGGCTGGTGGCTGCTGCTCTGGGGCGGCCTGCCTGGGTGCGGGGGGCAACCCGCTCCCCAGGCCAAAGAGGAAAGCAGGCGGCAGAGGGAGAGGAGAGGAGAGACCACGGCGGCCGGCGGCAGCATGTGGGAGACCCCTGGGGCAGCGGCTGCCCTGCCAGCTGGCGGCTACTGCTCTGGGTCGCGAGTGGTGGAAGTTGTGCTTGCGACGAGCCAACAGGGGCTGGGCTGGGCAGGCTCAGGCTGGGGAAGATGGGCAGGACCGTGGAGGGACTGTGGAGGAGGTGGAGGAGGAGCTCTCCCCCCCATGTGACTCATTCACTCACAACGTCATCAGTGAATGACCTGCAGCCTGCAGGCTGCTCGGGTGGCTTGACCGGGCCGGCCACTGTCCGGAGTGGGCGGGGCTGGTCAGACATTTTGTCGCCCCTCATGTGACCTGCAATTCTGTCGCCCAAGGCAGCTGCCCATTCTGCCCAATGGGCGGTCTGCCTCTGAACCCATAGCTGGTTGAATTTCACCTGGGGGAAGAAAGGAGCCCAACTACAGACAACTACATCTTCTAGCATGGGGGAAAGCTACAAAAAGGTACAAAAGGTGGTTTGGATTACTATTCTTGACCAGATACCTGCCAACCAAGATTTATTTTCTCGCCACCCTAGCCTACCCCTGCCACAATCTACCCAGGAAAATTATGGTTCAGTTGTGCAGTGCAGGTTGCCAGAGTAGGCCTAGCTGCATCTATTCTTGACCAGATAGATGGGTCTGTAGAAGATGAAATCAACCCCTCAATATTCCAACCACTTCTTACCATTTGCAGGGGAAGGAGCTGCAGTTTGTAAACCTAGTAAATGAGTCCTCACTCTTTCTCTCTCTCCTTGAAACAAAAAGCAGCTTGGAAGACAGTATTTGAAGACTCAGCTTTGCTTTTGCTGCTGCTTCTCCCTGAGTTGGTGTCTTTTCTCCAAAGCACTTTCACATTTGGTGGATCTGTATACCAGAGTGAAAGACAACCTCCCCTGCTCATTTTGGGGAGCTAAAAATAATTACCATCATCTTTCTTTTGAGTAAATACTGTATAGCAGTTTTAGCTCATCTAGTACTGATGCACGCATACATACAGATTAGTAAAACACTGCAAAAAAGCAGCATTGACGTAATTTTATATGCAGTTGTATCAAGGTTCTTATCAAAACACAGGAATGCATTTGCAGATCAATAAATCAAACTGAGAGAGCCAGCTCGGTATCGTGGTTAAGAGCCACAGAGTTTAATCTAGAGACCTGCATTTGTTTTCCCATTCCTCTACATGAAGCCTGCTGGGTGACTTTGGGCCAGTCACAGTTCTCTCAGAACTCTCTCAGCCCACTTGGAGGCAGGCAAGATCAAACCACTTCTGAATGCCTCTTGCCTTGAACACCCAATCAACTGTGAATTTGATTACTCTTTCCACCACCACAAATTTTGTGTAGTGCTTTGTCTATGCCTATGTACATCAGTAGCCCTGAGATGATAAATATTCAAAAGGACTGAATTACAGAATTAATTTTTGAAATTCTTCTAAGTAAACCAGAATTGAAGAGCAGGGTCTAATGCACCACAGAGACACATTCTAGAACAGAGGAAAAGAACAAGAGAATCCAAACACTTTTAATGGTGAGTTGGCTGAATCACCTTCAGGGTACAACTGCTTCTTGTTAAGACATAAACAGTAGTAATCTTTCAGGAGAAAATCCAGGTGCCTCACTATCCATGCTCAGCATGGGAACACCCTGATATGGGCTGCAGCAAGAGACAGGTGAATTTGCTGAAACTCACTTCCATCTTTTTTCTTTCTACTTCCTACCACTTCATTCTGAGAATTTTAGCTTCTGTAATACAGACTATAAACTATCAAGTGTTCTGGGATCTACAATTTCCAAAATATATTGAGGGAAGGGACGAAGTAGAGATGTAAAGAGGACAGGATAACACTGCTAGAATCTTCTCTATTTTGGAATGCCTCCTGCTACCATCTCATCAACTGGGCATATACATCGGAGTGGACTGGTTTAGAGGAAAATTCTTTCTGGGGTCAGATTTACCATCTGAGCAAGAGAAGAATTCAGCAGTTAGGGAGTCCATCTTGTACACTGGACCAAAAAAAATGCAACCCTGTCAGTATATCTCAAACTAGTCAGATCTTGTGTTGACACACACACCCCCACCCAACCACTCACTCACTCACTCACTCACTCACTCACTCACTCACTCACTCACTCACTCACTCACTCACTCACTCACTCACACTCACTCACTCACTCACTCACTCACTCACTCACTCACTCACTCACTCACTCACTCACTCACTCACTCACTCACTCACTCACACGATCATTAAGTCCACAGCAAAAAAAATGGCCTAGCTTCTCCACCAGTGAGCAGCTATACTAGCTACTCATATTAATGCATTTGTTTCTGCTCTGCTAGTATACTTTTAAATAAAACAAAGCTTGGTTACAAGTCTGCAAATCATAGCATCCAAAAGAAACTTAATCATTAGTGGAATTTCTTACTCTTTGGGAAAATGGGGAGTACTTTAATACCTTGCTATCACAAAAATTGAGGTTCCTAAGCAACTCGCTAGAATTTTTTTCAAAAGAAGTTGAGGGGAGGAATCCTAAGACATTCCAACCACTTCATAATAGATACCAGTATAAACAAAATATAATTTTTAAGGCATTCTAGAATCTTCATGATGGACTTATTGTCACTGTATGTGTGCAGATGTGAATGTTCTTTAGTTTTGGTGGTCTGGATATTATTACACTATAGCAGAATGTTAAAGGCACAACCATGTTGTTAGCAAAATTTTAGCCAATTTTGTCAAGTCAAGCAACTCCGGTTTTTACCAAGGACAAATAAAGCAGGCACCTTTCCCACAAGGTGACCAAAAATATGGTTGGTATTCTTATTAAGGGCAGGGGGGGGGGGGGAGAAATCTATGCAATGAAAAAAACCCCAGATGTGAAGTTCTTTATGTTCCCATCCTATTGGGAGCTTTGTTCATCTACAAAGAAGCTCTGACTGACAATGAACAAAAAAGAAAAAAAAAGAAGCAGAGTGTCTTTGAATGTTCTGACCTTTGAATTTCAAATCCTGTTGAGTGCCACTTTATACAGTGAAAGGAGAAAAGTTGCAATCTGGCAGAGTCCCTCAGGGGAACAAGTATGGGCTACTGAGGGAATCTTTGCTCCCTGCAGAAGCACTCGACCACCTCCCCTCTCTTGTTGGGGCTTTTACAACTGTGGACATGAACAAAGTCAATGAATGAATAAAGAAACATATTTTTTAAGCAAAAAGCGTTTTCTTTTTAATTTGAACTACATGCATCACCATGGATACTGTATGCTATTTCCAGAATAAGCTCTTTCCTAGCAGCTAAAAGGCCAGAAAAAAATAACTGCTGGAGACAGATTTCAAATCCAGTGTTTTTTCATCATTAATTAACATAGTCTCTTCTTATTTCAGCATAGTATAAGAATACATAGAGAAATTTTATTCTCTTGTTTTGTAGACCAAGTCAAGTTTTATAGATGAGCATGTATACAAAATTGGCAAAATCCCTACACTTAAAGCATCAGAAGTTCTACTCCCTGAAAAAAATGACATCACTGTTCTTTACCAGGGACACTATTTTTGGATCCAATAGTCCACAGATGCAAGGATTACAGTTGCCCTCCATTCTCTCTCCTCCCCCCAGAAATCCTTTTTGACCTAGGAAAGTTTATTTCCAGGTCTGTGTGATCCAAGTGAACTTAGCCACACTGGTTGGGAGACTGTAGTGGGAAAAGGGACAAAATTGTTCTTTCTCGCCTCAATGGATATGCACTGATGGAAGAGGCAGAAATGGCCCTTTCATCCTCTTCTCCCTCTGCACCACAACCTCCCAGGCCATATTGTGGGTCGGGTCCCCCACTCCCTTTCCAGGGTTGGACAGGACTGTTGGTGGTGATGGGAGATCTGTCAGCCTTCTGCTGTTGAATCAGAAAATCCAGCCCTTAGTGCAGAAGGAGATGGTAGGATCTTAGGTCATTGAGTGGACTGTATCACTTAAAGATTAAACGTCAAAAGCAACATTCCCAGCAAATAATAAAGGTACCAGCTCCACCTGTTCCCTACTGTCCTAGTTTCCACTTGCCAATCTTCTACACAGAAAACATTCAGAAAAACAAATTTGTCCCAATACATTCTACTGCTACAAGAACTTTACCACCCTATATCTGTAAACAAGTAATTTTCACAAATAATGCCACAATAACAGTGCTCTCAGTTCAAAGAAAACCAAACCTGATAATGCTACTCCTGAAACTTCTGGCTTATTCAGAAAACAGAAAGCATGGAATTATAGCATCCAAAGCAGAAGACCCACACAAGATATTTTATAGTTGACATTGTTAAATTATCACCTTCCCATCTATCTCTTTGAGATACCTGTCGCTGAAGAAGGATTTCACTGCTTTGTAGTGTCATACAATGCCTTCATTGAAGGGAGAGATGACTGAGTTTTCACCTATGGACTTGTGACATGGGAGAAACAAAGAATATCACACACTATGTGTTATATTGCTCTTTAAATTCTTCCCCTAGGCCTAGGGAAAGGTTTCTGTAAGAAACTCTTGACATTCTTAAATAGAAATGAAAAAGTCATTTTATTTTTGATATCTAATAGAGGTAAATATCAAACTCAGGATGCTGATAAGTTTGCTCAAAAAATGACATATAACTTTGTTGACCAAATAGTAGGGATCTGTGATAATACTATGTCCATGTCAAGTTGTATCTGGTCACTTGAACTGTGTTTACAATGATTTCTTCCTCTGTTTGTGATGTTTAGGAGTGAGTGAGTGAACATTTATTTATACCCTGCCCTTTCTGGCAAACCTGGCTCAGGGCGGCTTACATTGGAGTTTACAATTATAACCATATGAACACATATAAATTAAAATTTAAAACCATAAAATTTCACTTAAACATACAATTCTTACAGCATTGGCCTGACTTACCATAGTACTCATGGATTTTGTACTCAAGCACCCATAAAATACTAAGCGTGAACTCTTTGTCTTTAGATTCATGACAAAGATTCCTTGGATTCTTTGCCTTTTGATTCCTTGGATTGGAAGAGGAGACCTTTTGTGATGGCAACTTCTGCACACACCTATTTGGTATGAAAAGGAGGTACCAGAAGGATATAAAGCCTTTTCCTTAGTGGTCTTTGCATAAAAAGAAGGCCATGATACAGGAACAGATCTTTCACAGCATGTACAGCATCGGCTGTTGTTTCACTGAAAGAATCTATCACATTTTTCATTCTACCAGGACAGGATTATTTCTCACAGTACTCCATTTTAACTCTCGCAGCAACCCTCTGAGGTAGGATAGACTGAGAGATAGTGAGTAGTCTAAGTTCACCCGATGAACCTCAAGCTCCAAAGTCTAAAGCTCTCTAGTCCGATAGTACCATATCATACTGGTAGCCCAGAATATCAAAAGTCTTTTGTGACTATGCTGACACCATAGTGGTAACCCTGACATAATTTCCAGGACTGGATTAGGATGTCTGTCTTCTCAGTGCAATGGCGATTGTGCAGTTTAAAATCTATGGACAACCACATATCTTTGGCCTGGTTCTTACTGAAGTGGTAAACCTGTACCACATCATGCCTCAGGTAGAGAATTACACAGCTGTGATCCCTGCCCATCAAGTAGTTCATTCAAGGCACAGGTTTATCAGTTCAGTGAAGCTGTTCATTCTTCCTGGGGATAGGCAATGTCTGGTGTGGGCCACCCAGGCAAGCTCATTTGGCATTAAATGCAACTGTTGAAACATTTTTTTTGTCTTTTTCCCACTTAGGAAAGGCATGAAAGTTATAATAAGGAGTAGGTTCCTATTATTAGAAGGATACTTTCCCTCCAGGCATTTAAATGCCTTCCCAGGCAATTTATGCCTCCTACCCTAAGAAACACTTTGCATTAATTTCTGCTACGCTGAAGTCTCACCCCTGAGACTTTCTCACCAGTGTTTCCCCCTAGTAGTATATGTACTTAATCATGTGTCTTTGTCCTTGCCAGTTGACTCTCCTTCCCTTCTCCCAGGTGTTCCTTTCAAAATAGTGTGCCTGAAACAATGAAGGTAATCCAAAGGAATTTCCCACCACCACTTGGAGGTTGGCAACCCTACCTCCAAGGCATTTGGGCACCAGTGGCTGTCCAAGGTCCCTTTAGGATGACTAGCTCTAGGCTGGGAAATATCTGGAGATTTTGAGGGTGGAACCTGATAAAGGGTTTGGATAGGGGAGGAACTTCAACAAGGTATAATGCCATAGAGTCCACCTTCCAAAGATGTCATTTTCTCCAGGTGAACTGATCTCCGTTGCCTGAAGATCAGTTATAACAGCCTATGTCTCCCAGTATCCAGCATTTGGTTGCCATTGGGACAGCTTGCTGCCTTGTGTGCCGCTGGGAAAGTAGCCTATTGCCAGCTGACTGCCCCCTTTCTCCCAAGTGCTTTTTCTAAAATAGTGTGTCTGAAGCAATGTTGATCTAATGCAATACAGAGAACTACTGCCATCGTTAAAAGTTATAAAACATTTATCAAACAGACAATGTCTGTACATGTGCTCTCAACACAGCAACAGATTTAATAAGGGATCCAAAAGGAAAGTGTTAAATGCAATTCCTCTGTCCCTCCCTCTGTACATATCCTAGCATTTGTCAACCTAAGGCAAGCTGTTTAGCTGAGATGGTAAAAGTTGTTCTAAAGCAGGGATCCCAACCTTTTTGAGCCTGTGGGCAAATTTGGAGTGCTGACTATAATATTGGTGTGGTGGGGACAGCCACAAAATGGCTACCACAAACACACAGTGAGAAGCTTGCATGGCAGTTCTGCTGCTCCCAGCTTAATTACTATGCTACAGTGGTGTAGTGGTTAACAGCAGTGGACTTTAATCTGGCGAACAAGAAGCATCCTGGGTGACCTTGGGCTAGTCAAGGCCACAGAGTTCCCTCAGATCTCTCTCAGCTCCACCTACCTCACAAGGTGTCTGTTCTGGGGAAAAGAAGAAAAGAAGCTCGTAAGCTACTTTGAGACTCCTCACAGGAAGGAAATGCAGAGTATAAATCCAAACTCATCTTCATCTTAAAAATCTGCACAGCTGATCAGAAGCCTTGCTGGACAAATGATCCACTTGACCCCCTCACTCTTTATAAAGACACTTGGGGAGCACCAAGAAAGGTTTCAGCAGGTGCCATGACATCAGGGGCATATCTGCCAGAGGAACATGTGGGGTCACACATCCCCAGTTCCACAGGGTCGCAACTGCACTGCCCCGCCATTCCCAAGGGGGTTTTCTAATGGCAAGGGGAAGCCAAAAACTCAACCCCACCCCACCCTCTCTGCTGCCAGAAAGTCCACATTGGGCTTAATAGACTTTAAGGTGGCATTAAGTCCAATGCCCTAGCTTTAGCTGCTCCCCTGGACATGCCCCTGGACCACCCCTGGTACACCAACACTGATGCAGCATCCACCACCATGGAGAGTTGTGGTGGCTGCTTGCCAGTGGATCTACCCCTCCACCAGGGCAAGTGCCCTAGGGAGAGCAAATCAGCCGAAATGACCCAGCACTGCTCCCAACAGCAGGTTTGCCCCACCCCCTTTGGATGGGCCTGAAAGGCATCATACCTAACTGAGGTGCCTCCCTTCCCTAAACACCATCCTTCCTAGGTTCTACCCCTAAATCTCCAGGAATTTCCCAACCTGGCATTCCCCATGCAAGCACGACTGTATCAAAAGAGAAGACTGATAGATTTTCCCATCAGTGGGATGCAACGTACTTCAACATGGCTGGCAGATTGCTCAGTCTTGTTGCTGTAGTGAAAGATTAGTTAGATCCGTTCATACTGTTTATGGATGTGCCTCCTGTGCCAGCCCCTCCCCTTCCCAAGACATTGTTTTTCATTTGCTTTCAATCTACAGGGGGTAGTGGTATTGGGGGGACCTCACTCTATGCTTATTAACGGATGAGTCCTGCTAATTTGTAGGGAAAACTAGATGAGGCAGCAGCTAATGTTCAAGCACTGAATACCTCCTAGCACCCAACAGAAAATCTCACTTTGCCTGACCTCACCAATTTTTCATCGGGCCGTGTTGTTTCTGGTGTGATCTCACCATCAGTAAATTTGTTACTTCAGGACTTGGCCCAGCTCCAAGTGGTTTTAAAGTCACTTGCTGAGGCAAAAGAAGAGTGGTACATTGGGGAGGAAATTATCCTGGAGGGCATAGTTGCAATTAGAGAGATAAATGGCTCAGGGCTTTAATTAGTCTGCTAGATACATTCTCTGTGCTGTTATTTCGAGAAAGCCAGCACACACAGCTAGAGAGCAGAATGTTAAATTGAGTCAATGCCTGCAGGAGTGAGGGAGAATGCCAAGAGAAGCCATTTTGTTTTAACTCCATATTTATTTACAAACATACTACAATTTGTTAAGAGAGGATCCTTACTCTGATTACTTTCCATTTTCCTTTGCTCCCTGCTTCTAGGTAGTATATTTCCAAGTAGTATATATTACAAGTATATTTAAACCCTTAGTAAACAAATATTGTTGGAGATTGTTTCACTAGGAAAGTTATACATCGTGGAAATTTATTACAAATACACACAAAAAAATCTTAATTCCGCATGTAACATTAAGTAAATAAATCTAGTCATCTACATGGTAAAAACTGGACTTTGTATGGAGATCAGTGCTGTTGGAAGAGGGAGGCAGGTAAGTTTCATTCTGCTACTGAACAATTTAGTGTGCATTCTAACCCATAGACTAGGCTCTGAAGCAAACCCCAGTTTGAACTCTATACCCCCATCTACTCAGGCCGTGTTCTGTGGGGCTCATATAACATTCACCAAATCACCAGAAATTCATTCACCTATTCATCCTCAGTGATATCCAGCACCTACCAAAAAATGCCCTTTTCTTTCCTCTGTAGGAGACAAAAAGATTAATCCCTATGCTACTCTTCAGCACTCAGACACTGAGGGCAATCACAACTCTGCAATCTAATTGAAAGCTACAGTTTATTCTCTCATAAGGAGGAAACCTTGGAGGTGTCTTGGCAGCCTCTAGGACCCAAGGCTGAAAGAAGAAACCACTCTTCAAACAAAAATAAGGGGAGGAAAAACTCTCATCAATTTCAATGCATTTTTGTATTGATTGTATTGCTAGGGTTTCTATGGAAACAGACACAGAGGGGTTAATTAAGATCCAGGGTTGGAAGTGAATTAAAAAGTTGGAGTTTTCTGGGTGATCTATCCATCATGCACATTCAAATGAGGTTTCTTGAAGTGAAGTATGTGTTGGAGTATGCAGAGTGATATTTGAAATAATTGCATTAAAAACAAATGCCATTTGTTAAGTGGGGCCCAATACTGATAGATTTGTTCCCTGTTTGCCCTGCTAGAAAGCATTCATTTTGCTTTGATGATCAAATTGATGAGCAAAAGGGTAGGAGGGAAAGCCTAATGTGCCCATTGTAACAGAAAGTTCTTTTATAATCAGTAACACTTTTTTGTTAATTGAAATGCAAATAAAGACAAAACACCTTGAAATAACTGTAAGAAGGCAAATTTAAAAGTAACATTTTAAAGACTGGGATCTTTCAATTTGTTGATTAAGGCACTTTTGTTGATTAAGGCACTTTTATGACTGTGTAAGGTACAGCGATGGTGTTACATAAATTCAAAGGAACGGTAATAAATAGTGTAAAGATTATGTGATTGGTAGATGTATTGTCCTGAGTTCACATATCCTCTCCATCCTCTGATGCCATATGAAGGTAATAAAGGTGCTTTGGATCCTTGTGGTTGTGTTTCTGAGGCAGAATACTGGCTTTTCATGCAGAATCCCAAAATATCAGTATGTGAATCCCATATTTCTGGGGATATCATGACTAGCCCGATTTTTCTCTATTTAACATGTTTCCTGAACAACAGGCAGCTCCTAGCTGGCATGACACTTGCCTTCTTCAGGTAGGTGGCTCCTGGACAGCACAATTCTTGCCCATCCCAAAAAGTCAGTTCCCTGCAGACATGAACCAAGTACAGGGCCTGGCAAAGTTATCGGTTTGCCTGGCTCCTTTTTCCATCACTCGTTTGTGAGGGAGGGGCCATTTTCAGCTCCCAGTTAGTTTGGCAGCTGTGTAAATACAATAGCTAGTGGCAGCTTATTTAGGGTCTTTAGAACTAGACTCCTTGGTCCTGATAGATCCAACTGATTTTTCAATAACATTAGAAGATTTTCCTGCTGATATAGCCAGTCCTTCTGTCAATGCCCTGGTTGACAATGACCACCTTTCTCTTCTCTAATGAGTCTCAAAGCAGCTTTCAAATACAATTCCCTTCCTTTCCCCACTACAGACATCTTGTGAAGTAGATGGTGCTGAGAGCGTTCTGAAAGAACTGTGACTAGCCCAAGGTCACCCAGCAGGCTTCCTGTGTAGAAATGGCTCACGTAATGGCACTGTTTCTGAAATCTGAGAACCTGGGCAACACTTGGAAGAAGGACTGCAGATAATGAAAATACAAGGATGATGGCTAGAGAAATAGTCGAGAAAGACTTGGATTGAACCTGATAAAACATGGGTGAAAGCATATTTTAAAGTATACTTCTCAGCAATGATGATGGCAAACAACATTTCCCCACCACCTATTGGCTTCAAGCCTACAGGAAAACGGGACTGTTATGTTGCTTATGGTAATAATTTTATGATGTGGATCAATTCTCTCACATTCATTCAAGCAGGGACACTACTTTAGCAGTGACATGACCAAATGGTTTCAGGGGACTGAATTGCTCAGTTGTGTGCGGGATGCCTTTCAGCTTGTCCTGTTTGAGGATATAGGGAGGATTCTTGGAATTTTGAGACCTACCACCTGCTTGTTCAACCCTTGCCCCTCCTGGTTGCCTGTATTTGCTGGTATAGGGCTTGTGGATTGGGTCCAAGAAACAATAAATGTTTCCCTGTGACAGGGGGTGGCTGTCCCTACCTTAAAACAGTCACCTACTCCTAAAGAACTCTACTGTAGACCCAGGACAATTGAATTACTACCATTTGGGTTCATTTGGTGGTTGGACAACCTGAATGAAGCAGATTGTTTGGGTCTGTTCCAACCTGGTTTCAGGTCTGGTTATGGGACAGAAATGGTGACCTGGTGGGTGACATGGACTGCGAGATGGAGTCTGCATAGGATTGCATTTTAAATTATTAATTTCATGTGACAATGTGTACAAAAAGTGCTCTTCTAAAATGGATTTTAAACATCCAGTACTACTTTCAGGTCATCATTTAATGAGAAATGGAACCCTTGGAGAAAGGAACTCAAAGTCACAACATCCAGGTCACAATCCCCAGTCAGTTTCAAGACTGAGTGGGGATTTAAAGTATGTCTCTTTGCTTAACAGTCTTTATTATTGTTATTAATGATGATTATAATTCAGTTTGCTATCCTGCTCTCCCTGCCAGGCAGACTCAGAGCAGACAACAACCTACATAAATACAATTATAAAACAATAATACAGTATATAAACTTGTAAAACTGTCTAAACAGTTTAAAACTATCCAAGTGATGGGAAAAGAGAATGAAAAAGGGAGAAAGGGAGAGGAAATGAGAGGAGGGAGGGAGGGAGACCAGGCACTATGGACAGTGATCCCAAACTGGCAAAATGGTTAATGTTGACCAGGTGTGCATGTCAAATCACAGATCCCTTGCTTAAAAAGAAGAGGTTGACTGAAAATATCTTGCTGTGAGTCATGAAAAAGTAATCACAACAAATGCTTCTTAAAATGCATTGCTCTGTGTAATTTAATTTTGAATAGAGTCAAGAGTGTGCCTTTGAATACAACTGAGAAGCTTCCCTCCAGCACAGTCTGAAATGTGAAACGGTGCCCCTGACTACCATTTACCCTCCAGCCACTGGAAATGGCTTTCTAAAGACTGACATGCCACATAGCTGTTTGAAACAGTGACCAAGCCATTTGAGAGAAACTCCAAGGGGAAATACAGGTAACGGGAATGTAATTACCAGTTCTGGACTCTAGCCAGAATGCTGGGGTTAAATCTGTATTTGTTTGACATTATTTTATTGGTAAACACATTTTCCCTCTACCAGTTGCAAAAAAAAATCTTTTGTATTAGCCAGCTCACTGAAATAGCAGCACAATGATCTCACTGTTCACTTTAACCCACACTTGCATTGACTCGGTTAAAGCTGATTTGGGGTCCTTTGGCAGTTCTTTTATTTATCAGTCATTTTGAAACCACTTACACTGAAGTTCTTGGCATTTTGTGAGATGAAAAGGGGAAAATAGCTGGGAAGGAGACAGAAAAATACAACTGAATCTTCTATCTAAATACTAATCAGGGAGTTACTACAGCTATAGGCTGGACTAATTTGCTTTCAAGAGAGCAGCAGTACAACAGTACAAATTTTGAGTCAACCAGGAAATGGACTTTTGCTAAAGGGAATCAAATGGAGGACACAGAAGCACTAAGCGAGAAATAAGGTGAGTACAGCTGAAAAATTCATCACTAAAGCCTTTTTCCCCTTTGAAATCAGAAACCCAGTCCTGCAGATAATATACTTGGTTCTAAGGCAAAGAAAGCAGAAGGAGAACCAACATGGCTAGTCACATGTATGACTATCTGCCACTAGGACAGAAGTCGTGGGTGTGCCCTCGCTGCAATGAGCTCCTGGCACTCAAGGAACATGTGCGTTCTCTTGAAGCCAAGGTGGCAGACCTGGAGAAGCTGAAAGAGGCAGAGAGGGTGACAGACAAGGCTTTCAGGGACCTAACAGCCGGGTCCCACTCCCAAGGTGACATCTCTTCAGATGTCATGGAGAATGAAGGCCTTGGGGATGGAGGGTGCCAGTCTGAGGTGGGGGAAAATGCTCCCTTAGATGGGATCCCTTCCTTAACTGGTGATCAGCTATCCTCTCGCACTGAGGATACCCCTCGGGGAGGTGGGGGGCTCCTTGTAGTGGGTGATTCGATCATTAGAAATGTAGAGAGTTGGGTTTGTGAGAGGCGTGATGACCGCATGGTGACTTGCCTGCCTGGTGCGAAGGTTGTGGATGTCACGCTTCGTCTAGATAGGCTTTTAGACAGTGCTGGGGTGGAGTCAGCAGTTATGGTCCACATTGGCACCAACGACATTGGGAAATGTAGCCGGGAGGTTCTGGAAGCTAAATTTAGGCTGCTAGGAAACAGGTTGAAGTCCAGGACCTCCAAGGTGGCATTCTCAGAAATGCTACCCGTTCCACGCGCAGGGCGAGCTAGGCAAGCGGAGATACAGGGTCTCAATGCGTGGATGAGAAGGTGGTGTAAGGCAGAGGGTTTCAGATTTGTCAGGAACTGGGGAACCTTTTGGGACAAGGTAGGCCTGTACAAATGGGACGGGCTTCATCTTAACCAAAGAGGAACCAGGCTGCTGGCGCTCAACATTAAAAGGTGGCAGAACAGCTTTTAAACTGATCACTGGGGGAAAGCCGACAGGAGCTGAGGTAACTTTGGTATCTATGGGAATGCAGACAGAGAGGGAGGTTTTTCTAAATCAACCACATACAAGCGAGGAACATAGCAATGTGCATGTGACAAGGGATAGTGTCTACAAAAGACTTGAGGGTAAAGCACATCAATCCCAGGTTAAGGACAGAGACAGGGTATACAGGTGTCTCTATGCTAATAGTAGAAGCATTCGACCTAAAATGGGGGAGCTAGAGTACAGAGTTTTGAAGGAGGACTTTGATATAGTGGGCATTACAGAGACATGGTGGAATGAGGAGAACCAGTGGGATGCTGTTATACCAGGCTACAGGCTCTATAGGAAGGATAGGACAGGGCGCATTGGGGGTGGAGTTGCCCTTTACATCAAAGAGAGCATAGTATCACATAAAATAGACAATGCAAGGGGAGCTGGTTCCCCTACAGAATCACTGTGGATATCAATACCAGGTGTGAAGGACAGTTTAATATTAGGAATATATTATCGTTCCCCTGACCAAAGTGCACAAGAGGATTCTGAGATGGAAAAAGAAATTAGAGAGGCCAACAAAAAACAAAAATGTAGTGGTAATGGGTGATTTTAACTATCCCCATATAAACTGGAAAAATGCATGTTCAGGTCATAGTAAGGAGAGAGCATTCCTGGATATGCTAAATGACTGTGGCTTAGAGCAGATGGTTGTGGAACCAACCAGGGGAGAGGTGATCCTAGATCTAATTCTATGTGGGACCCAGGACCTGGTGCAGGAAGTCAGTGTTGCTGAGCCGATAGGGAACAGCGACCACAATGCTGTCAGATTCAGTATCTCAGCATGCGAACAAGTGGCAACTACTAATGTAGTTACATTCGCCTTCAGAAAGGGAAATTTCTCAAAGATGAGGGGGATAGTGCGCAGGAAGCTGAAAGGGAAAATCTTGATTTTCAAAACTGTCCAGGATGCTTGGAGGTTATTTAAAAACACAGTAATAAAAGCTCAGCTGGAATGTGTTCCACAGGCAGCACCTGTCCAAAAGAAAGCCACCATGGTTAACAAGAGAGGTTGAGGAAATTATCAGAAAAAAGAAAATGTCTTTTAGAAAATGGAAGTCCAGTTTGGCTGATGAAGAATATGAGAGGGAACACAAATGGTGGCAAAAGAGAAGCAAGTTAGCTGTAAGGGAGGCAAAAAAGGATTATGAGGAACGCATGGCTGCGAACATCAAGACCAGCAACAAACAGTTCTTCAAGTACATCAAAAGCAGGAAGCCAGCAAGGGAAGCGGTAGGCCCGTTAGATTACAAAGGAACAAAGGGTGTGCTAAAAGATGGCAGGGAGATTGCAGAGAAGCTGAATGAATTCTTTGCATCTGTCTTTACCCAAGAGGAGGTGAGGAACATTCCTGCACCTGAACCAAGCTTCTTAGGAGGCGAATCCGAGGAACTAGCGAAGATAGTGGTAGACAAGGAAGAAGTTCTGGCAGCCATTGATAAACTAAATGTTACCAAATCCCCTGGCCCAGATTGCATTCACCCAAGAGTTCTGAAAGAGCTCAAGCATGAAATTGCTGATCTTCTCACTTTAATATGCAACTTATCCCTGAAATCAGGCTCCATCCCTGAAGACTGGAAGATGGCCAATGTCACACCAATCTTTAAGAAAGGATCTAGGGGGGACCCGGGAAATTACAGGCCAGTCAGTTTGACATCTGTTCCTGGTAAATTAGTAGAATCTATCATTAAAGATAAAATTATAAAACATGTAGAAAAGAAAGACCTGCTGAGAAAGAGTCAGCATGGCTTTTGCAGAGGCAAATCCTGTCTTACAAACTTACTAGAGTTCTTTGAGGGTGTAAACAGGCATGTGGACAGGGGTGAACCGGTGGACATTGTCTACTTGGATTTCCAAAAGGCTTTGACAAAGTTCCTCACCAGAGACTGTTGAGAAAACTCAGCAATGAAGGAATAAGAGGAAGTCCTCCTATGGATTAAAAACTGGTTGAGAAACAGGAAACAAAGAGTGGGTGTAAATGGGAAGTTCTCACAATGGAGAGATGTCGGGAGTGGTGTCCCCCAAGGATCCGTTTTGGGACCAGTGCTCTTTAACCTATTCATAAAATGACCTGGAAGTAGGGGTGGGTAGCGTGGTGGCCAAGTTTGCAGATGATACCAGAATTATGTAGGGTGGTGAGAACCACACAAAAGGATTGCGAAGAGCTCCAAGTGGACCTTGATAAATTCAGGGGTGAGTGGGCTCAGAAATGGCAAAATGCAGTTCAATGTAGCAAAATGTAAAAGTGATGATGCACATAGGGCAAAAAAAATCCAAACTTCACATTAAGAATCGCTACAGGGGGTCAGTGCTATCGTAGTCACAAGACCAGGAAGAGGGATTTAGGCGTCTTAGTTGATAGTTCCATGGGAATGCTCAACTCAGTGCATGGCAGCTGTGAAAAAAAGGCAAGAGCCTCTAAGTGCGTTGGGGATCATTAGGAAAAGGGAATTGATAATAAAACTGCAAAGATTGTCACAAGTGCCCTTATAGTATAAAAGCAGTGGTGCTTTGACCGCACTTAGAGTACTGTGTCCAGTTCTGGTCGCCGCATCTCAAAAAGGATATTGAGGAGATAGAAAAAGTGCAGAGAAGGGCAACAAGGATGATTGAGGGACTGGAGCACCTTCCCTATGAGGAGAGGCTGCAGCGTTTGGGACTCTTTAGTTTGGAGAGCAGGCGGCTGAGGGGGGATATGATTGAAGTCTACCAAGAATTATGCATGGGGTAGAGGTAATGTTGACAGAGAGAAAATTTTCTCTCTTTCTCACAATACTAGAACCAGGGGGCATTCATTGAAAATGCTGGGGGGAAGAATTAGGACTAATAAAAGGAAACACTTCTTCACGCAACGTGTGATTGGTGTTTGGAATCTGCTGCCACAGGAGGTGGTGATGGCCACTAACCTGGATAGCTTTAAAAGGGGCTTGGACAGATTTATGGAGGAGAAGTCGATTTATATGGCTACCAATCTTGATCCTCTTTGATCTGAGATTGCAAATGCCTTAACAGACCAGGTGATCGGGAGCAACAGCCGCAGAAGGCCATTGCGTTCACATCCTACATGTGAGCTCCCCAAGGCACCTGGTGGGCCACTGCAAGTAGCAGAGAGCTGGACTAGATGGACTTTGGTCTGATCCAGCTGGCTTGTTCTTATGTTCTTATGGCACCCTCTCACAGCATATGGCAAGGCTCTAAATATGCAGCATTTTCATTTTGTGTTACACAGAATTCAGTTGCTAGTTAAGGATGTACACTGAGGAATTTAGCTAATCATTAGCTGTTTCTTGAAAATTCCACAAATATTTTGCTGGAGTATTCAGCTTTCAAATTCACCTCAGAAATCTGTGGAGTAAATTCAAATGTACCCTGATAGGTTGTAGTCTCTTTGACTTGGTAGGGTGTTTTTTTTACAAGAAATTATATTCATCAGCAAAAAGTTCTGAAAGAGCTATCTGAAACTTCCATTTCCGCATTATTTTAATATGGTGCCCTATTATAAATCTTTCTCTACCTATCTGCTTTTCCCTTTTTACACTCTGTGTTTTTTCTTTCTTCTCCCTCTAAGGATGCATCAGCTCCATCATTCTGACGGATGTTTCTGCCTTTGGTTATGCCCTTTGTCACCAGCGTTATGTCCAGAGCCACAGGAGTGATGTTCTCATTTTTTGTAAAAGACTAGTCCAAAACACACTGAACAGGTCTCAACAATTGTAATGGCTTCAGTGGCCCTTCACCTTGCTATTTTGGACTAAAAGAAGCTTGGACTAAAAGAAGCTTGGATTAAGCAGCAGGCATTCCTGTCCTCCTTAATGAAATGTCCTCTGTGCTGTCTTAGCTCTTTGAAGGAGAAACCGTACTCCAAGGTAGGGCTAAGGACAGTACTCCTGAAATTACAATAGCCCCCTACAGTGCACCTCAGAAAGTTGATAATCTGGGACTTTGAGTCTCCCATATTTAGAACCATTGAAGGTAGACTAGATCACTCTTTCTTTAACCATTTTGGTAGTTATTCTTTGGACCAGCATATTGGCACACAAGCCCATGGCAAAAGGGACAGTTTCTGAGATGTGCCCCACCAGTCAGATAGTTCACACTAAGATGGATGCCAAATCTGAACTTTGAAACTTACAGGGGACCTCTGCTTGCAACATTCCTCTCCACCCCATTCTTTAATCAAGTATGCATAGCAGCAAACAATGCCTTTCCTGAAGCCTCTGCCACGGCAATGTAGATAACAAAAGCCACAGCCTTGGGAAGACACACCTGTTCTCTAGCTCACAAAAGTGTGCAAGCGCTACTCAGCCTCAACACAATTAGCTTTCCAGATTTTATTCCTCTCTTGCTCATTTAATAGCAACCCTTTCTGGCCTACTGCCAGAGAACCATGTTGAACCAAATTTTACCAAACTTGCATGGTCTCATCAGGAGAGTCTCTTGAAGCCACACTGCAAGTTTGGTATTGCTGTCTTGAAAAATGCATCCTCTGCTGGCGTAAAACTGAAAAATGCCAAAACATTCCACAAAGAGTTAAAAGGACCCAATTTTTTTGGGGGGGGGGGAATCAAATAGTTTTGGATTTTTTGATATATTTAGTGACAGAAAATCCAAACTGAAATGTTATCATCTTTTTATATGCTCAAGCCTAGTTTTACTCAGGTTAGCTACAATGCTGTCACACTGAAGAATCTAACTCTATCCTCTAGAATAGAATTCTCCACTCTTAACCACTAACTACTTAACCACGACCCCATGCGTGCTTGGGAGGCCATGTCCTTTATCTGTGACATGCAGTGAACATTTCAGAACAACATGAGTATGTGATGACAGTGACCAAAAGATGAAATGCAGTTGAACTTCTACTATTTACTTTTAAATTTCTTATTTTAATTCCTAGGATTTCTTCACCAGAGGAAGAATCTTCACCTAGGATTTCTTCACCGTAACGTGCCAAAACCTGACATGTGTACTTAAAAGCAAACTGAGCATTACATGATTTAAACCATAGCCTTCTACAGCACTTCCTCGTTCCCACGACATTTCTGAATGAAGTTTAGAATTTGGAAATGCTGTAATTCCTGCATGATCAAATGTAGCCCTTAAAGTGCGGCAAGGTAGACATGCAGCTAGCACACCTCTTTCTCCCCTTAATGGCACATTACAGCCAAAACCTTTTGCCCTTTTGACATCCCTTGTGAACATTCCAGCTTCACATTTGGAACATGAGCTTAGTTTTGTGCCAGTTTCTCTCATCCGTTCTAGTCAGGGATCCTCCATGGATGCTTCTCCAAGGATGGTAGCCATGAAAATATCCTCCTTGTCATGACCCTAGAGACACCCTCACTAGTTTCCTTATTAAGCCTCAGTTGTACCCTTAGTTAGAATGGATTTAGTCAGTGGCGTAGCTACAATGGGGACATTCAGGGACAAACACCCCGGGCACCTCCAGTGAGACACGTGGGGATGGAAAATTGCCCCCACACTTGACACCCATCATGCCCCACCCCACCCCCCCAGCCAGCCCCTTCGCTTGGGCTGAGCAAAAGGAAGCTGGCTGGGCTGTGGGTTGGAACCTGGGCTGTGTCTTTGCGGAGCCCGCGCTGGGGGGGCAGGGGCCATTTTGCCCCAGGCACCATTTTCTTCCCCTATGCCCACAGGTTTAGTTGCCTTTTGTACAATATTCTGTTGGAAGGAACCTTAGTTAGACCCTGTCCCTTTAAGAAGCCGTCTAGAGGCAAAGCACTATAACATTCTTATGAGTTAGCAGTTCCTGTTTAAAGTTTGTTTTAATTCAGGTGTCTGGGGAAGGCTGGAGACAGCAATAATTCAGACGTTTAAGGTGTTAAAGATCTATGGCATTTGAACAATCAAGTTTTGACAGAATTGCAAAGAAACAGAGTCCAAGTAGAGGACACCGGGAGATCTCAGAAGCAGCAAGCAGTGCAGAGTCCTAAACTTTCAATATTATTAAACCATTTTTGAGCTGTTGCTCATTAGTCTGTGGGTCTTACACTCTGTTCTGGCCAAGTGCAAGGCCTCTCAATTTAGTTTGCTCGGGGAACAGAACACTCTTGCTCTGTCCAGTTTGCCCTTTGCACCTTCCTTTGCCCTGTACAGTAGCTGCTGTCTTTTGCAGATGCCTGCTTCTTTCAATCATTTCTTTCAAGCAGACTATTCTTCCTGAATTCAATTGTGTTACATGCTGCAGCATTACAACAATATAGCTTCTAGAGGAGGAAATGAATGTCTTTCTGAAAAATGTCCCTGAACAGAACCAATGTTTACAGTCAACAAACAGAGCCCTTCCTCCTACTTTGCTTTATGCTTTCTATTAGGAAGGCAGGTAGTCAATTGAAGAGCACAGTGTGATATGTCGGGACAGAAAGAGGAGAAGGAATATACTGGTCCTGCCCCCTGCTACCATGTGATCAATGGCTCATGAGCATAGTTTCTATGCATGGAGTTAGTGGGGATAGAGTACATGCATGAATACTTCCTCCCTGCCTAGGCACCATGCCCAGGAGCTCATGATTGCATGCCTTGCACTTGTCCCTGCAGCCCTATTCCCATGTGATATATTAGTATAGAAGCAGTGATTTGGAATTGGGTGTGTGTGTCAAGTGTAAAGCCAGATTCATCATCTGGTAACCCAAAACATGCTCTACCATGATGACCCATGTGATCCCGTCATCCAACATGGATAGACAATCACAACAACGATTCCTATTTCCAAGTAGCCAAAGCATTTATATTCTCATTGTGTTCAGGACTTGAAAATTTACCCCAAGGCAGAATGTTATGCTGTTCTGGAGTTCAGGGCATTTCTGGGAGCACAAACATACATTGGAAATGTTCGGACAAATCACAATACAGTCATGGACCCAAGCTAGTGCAGATTCTGTAGAGTACTTAGTTTAATGATTAATCCAGCCTTGATCCAATAGCTCTCGGTGTGAGGCAATCCTCTCTTGGGAGCCATAAATAGTTGCCCAGAGAAGCACTAGAATATGAGGTCCCAACATTTTTATCTGCTTGAATTTCTCAGCTTCCAAAGCCAGGTTTGCAGCTGTGAATTTGCTCTAGGTTTTTGTGACTTAATTTCCTCAGGGGGTTGTGTGGTAATTAGAATAAATGATAATTTATAGCTCACAAGCTTTTGAGTACCTTAAAAAACAGAGGACAACAAATTATAATAAACAAAAAGCAATATACACAGTAATAAAATTCTCCTAGTTGGTGACCTGAATGCATAAGAAGAAGCTAGCTCTTTGCAAAAGCAAAGAGAACTGGATCTTCTTATTAAGGAGATTTAAAAAGACACACACATCTGCAGAGGCCACACATAGTACTGCAACAGCATTGGCTAGTCAAGTAGGGCAAATAAGGCAGTGCCACACCAATCCAGGCTTATTGCATTTTTAATTTGTATGCTGGAAACCACCTTGAGTCCGTAAGGGGGAAGGTGGCCTGTAAATAAAATGAAATGGTCTTTAAGTACAAGCCCAGAGGATTTCATCTTTTCCCACTGAATCTGAGAATAAAGGCCCCCTACTTTTTTGCGTCTGTGGGCATCTATAAAATTTTGAAAGAAGGTAGTGGGAGGGGAACTAAGGAACAACAATAAAAAGGATATGGGTTGCAGCTGACTCATGGGAACCCTGACCATGGGATATTGAAGGTATGAGATGAACAGATGTGGAAATCTGAGTTTTAATACCAATTATCCTGGTCCTGAAATGACTGCAGGTGCTATTGCAACAGAAAACCCTTTCATATGAATGACACAGTCAATAACAAGGCCTGCCTTACAGTGACCCTGCCCTCTTTATGCAAGTGGAGTGCTATCATTTGAAAACAAAGTACTTATCCACATCATTTGACCGCCAATGACAGTTTCACACTTGCAAGTCTCATTGCACTCAGCCAGTTATAAATGGGCATGTGAGAATGAGCCCTTCTATATTTTCAGAGATTCTATCCAGTTATTTTCCTGTTTCAGGATCTCACTGGCAGAAGCAGTTTATGGGGGTGGGCTGTAAATGGATAAACACAGGTTGGCATAGATTAGAATTTCATAGGCAAGTCTGTGCCTGCAGAAGTCCCAGGTCTGAAATTGAAACAATTGTGTTGCAACCCAACTTCCACTGCAGGCATATGAACAACAGACAAAACCCACCGATTTACAGCACAGTTCTATACTGAATGACATCCTTCTAAAGCCACTGTTGTCAACAGGCTTGAAATGTGTAATTCTTCACTTTTACCTGTGAGTAAGCACCACTGAACATAGAGTCCTTTACTTCTGAGTAGATTACATAGACTGGTGCTGCAAGTCTCCAAATTCTACATGTTTTCAATAACACAAGTAATGCAGTGGGGATGTTTAGCTGTCTCAAAAGATAAACTACTTTTTAAAAGATGTTTATCTAATTCTAACATATATTGAGACTGTATTAGCCATACATTGCCTGTTCTGTATTTGCTTCTACTTTGTTTCTCAATGTGATAAAGCCTTTAAAAGTTTGGTGCCCCAATACCTAAGGACTGCTTGTTCCCATTCCTCAGAGACCCTTGCCTGGGTTGTTCCACCTTCCAAACTGAAGCAGGACCACAGACAGGACCTTCTTTGTGACCAGAGCAGTGAAGCAGTGACCAGAGATAGCACCTTCTTTGTAGTTACACCATATCTTCTTTGGGATTTAGAGTTCCAGGAAACCATTTAGTCTTCCAGGAAACCTTCACTGCTGGACTGAGATGCTAGGCCAAGTTATTTTTATTCCTACCTTCATGCTTTTGGTTGATTCCTCAGTTTGTTAGATTCTTAGAATCTCAGGTTTTGTTTGCTTGTTTATTTATTTATTTAGATTTTCAGGCTTTGTTATTGATTCATTAAAACATAAGTGCCTTTCCTTGTAGCTTAGGGCAGCTTACAATAATAGTGAAAAAACTTTTCCAGATAAAACCAAAAATAAAATGACAAACTCCAAATTTTGTCCTCCCTTGCCCCTCAAAAGATGCCTGCCAATTCAAACTCTCTTGATTCAAACCCTGGCAAACGAGCAGACCTTGAAGCACCTCCTGAAGATCTCCAAGGAGAAGACCACCACCCCCTCACCTCTTCAGGAAACCCTTTCCTCCGAGCGACAGCCATAATGCTGATGGCATGACTCCCAACAAAAAGCTAAATATATCTCTCCAATTTGTGCTTAAGAAGCACACTGCTGCATGTATAAATAGTGTAAAACATATTAGCTTGCCATTTTAAAGTTCAAGTGAACAAATTTGTATTAACTCCAGAGTGTTATTCTTCTCTACTTTTACAGTTAGTAATACTCAGCATACATTTGGACTGTGACTGCTCTAAGAAAGCTGGAGTTAAAGCATCACCTGTTTGCTTTGGACCGATTTGCAGTTCACGGAGTTCAGTGTAGCTAAATGCAAAGTGATGCACATAGGGGCAAAAAATCCAAACTTCACATACATGCTACAGGGGTCAGTGCTATCAGTCACAGACCAGGAAAGGGATTTGGGCGTCTTAGTTGATAGTTCCATGGAAATGTCAACTCAATGCATGGCAGCTGTGAAAAAGGCAAACTCTATGCTATGCATTAAGAAAGGAGTTGATAATAAAACTGCAAGGATTGTCATGCCCTTATATAAAGCAGTGGTGCGACCGCACTTGGAGTACTGTGTTCAGTTCTGGTCGCCACATCTCAAAAAGAATATCGAAGAGATAGAAAAAGTGCAGAGAAGGGCAACGAGGATGATTGAAGGATTGGAGCACCTTCCTTATGAGGAGAGGCTGCAGCGTTTGGGACTCTTTAGTTTGGAGAGGAGACGTCTGAGGGGGGATATGATTGAAGTCTATAAAATTATGCATGGGTAGAAAATGTTGACAGAGAGAAATTTTTCTCTCTTTCTCACAATACTAGAACCAGGGGGCATTCATTGAAAATTCTGGTGGGGAGAATTAGGACTAATAAAAGGAAACACTTCTTCACGCAACGTGTGATTGGTGTTTGGAATATGCTGCCACAGGAGGTGGTGATGGCCACTAACCTGGATAGCTTTTAAAAGGGCTTGGACAGATTTATGGAGGAGAAGTCAATCTATGGCTACCAATCTTGATCCTCCTTGATCTCAGATTGCAAATGCCTTAGCAGACCAGGTGCTCAGGAGCAGCAGCAGCAGCAGAAGGCCATTGCTTTCACATCCTGCATGTGAGCTCCCAAAGGCACCTGGTGGGCCACTGCGAGTAGCAGAATGCTGGACTAGATGGACTCTGGTCTGATCCAGCAGGCTAGTTCTTATGTTCTTATGTTCTTATGATTTCTTTTGTTTACCTTCCACCCAGTCCAGGGCAGAAAAAAAAGAGTGAAAATGCTCTGAAAGTGGAGGAAGAGAGGAGATGGAAGGTGTAGAGAAGGAATGCTTGGGTGAAGCTGGTTTGCCAGTTGCTTTCTGTCTACACTATAAACCAGCTGTGCCCTGGCAAACTTAGCTGCATCTCTAGAGCAAACGTACTCCATGGGTCCTTTTCACACAGCAAATGTACAGCAGGTTGCAGTCGGAACAAAGTACCCTGCTTTTCTGTTTTCATGTTCACATGCATCCGTGCAGGTAGCAATTGGAGTCCAAGGAAACAATGCGGGTTGCTGTCGCGCCTTCACATGGAGGTGCACCTTTTTATTTACTTCCCACCGATGTGCAGCAACACAGGCATGCACAAATGAACCCCCACAGCCATGCCGACATCTCATGATACCACAATACCACCACTTGCACCTGTGTGGCTACGCAGATGTAAGCCTGGAAAAAATTTTTTAAGGAAAGCGCAGCCAAATAAAGCACCTCCTGCCTGGCTGTTTGCTCGCAAGTGGCTGCATCCCGGCATTTTTCAAACAACTCGCGAATAGTGCGATTCTCCAAAAAAAACTGGTTTGGGGAAAATAACACGCGGCAGACTTGCTATAGGGGCAGGATCCGTGCGAAGTATTCCCCCCAAAACGGGGTTTTTAGCATCCTTAATCCGTGTTTATTGGTCTGTGCAGAATGGGCCTTAGTTTGTCTGAGGTTGACAGTTTTTTAATCCACTCAGCTCACTCAGAAATGTGGTGCTGTTTTTTAAACTGTGCGATCATATCCTGTGTATAGAAATTTTTACTCTGAGCCAGATGCTCACACAGGGAAAGCTGTAGTCATTTTCTTGATTGTAGAGAACAGGAGAAGAGCTGACTGGATCAGGAAAATAGCTTCATGTAGAGAAAATAAGTACATTGCTGCTTTGTGTGAATTGGCCCTTTGATTTCAGTGGACCTCAGCTTACATCTAACATCTCTGGCTTAGGAGGTGATTTCTAGAGTAGACTACCAAAAAACTTTCTAAAATGACAGTCCACTCCTGTAAGCCATGGTGTAGGGGTAGCCCACATATGCAGGTTCCATAATGAATGCCATACAGAGGCCTAGCTAGGGAAAATGGAGCTTGGGACAAAAATCTGAGTTTTGGGTCCCCACCCCATATGGGCGGCCACCCCCCCCCACCATGACCAAACAACATTATTTGCACCAGGTCATCTCAAGGTCACCATCACATTATAGAACATGCCCCAACACACAAATCTGAACACACCCAGGGCTCCCAAGTTAAAACAACATTGAAAGTGATGCTATTTTTGAAGGGGGGGATCCAACCTGAAACAGCATCCCTATTAATGTTCAGTGTATTGTCAAAGGCTTTCATGGCCGGAATCACTGGGGTGCTGTGTGGTTTCCGGGCTTTTTGGCTGTGTTTTAGCAGCATTCTCTCCCTACATTTCGCCTGCATCTGTGGCTGGCATTTTCAGAGGATCTGATAGTGGGAAAGCAAGTGAAGTATATATACCTGTGAGTAACAGTGAAAATAGCAAGGTCAATAGGTGAGGGCATCTGAATAGAAGTAGCCTGGCATGTGAGTAACCATGAAGATATCCAGCTCAATAGGTGAGGGCATCTGAATAGAAGTAGCCTGGCTTTTGTTCCCTTTGATTGTTTACTGTCTATAGTCATCCTGTGTTTGTGTGGAGCTGATTAGTCACTGTCTTGACTCTAGTGTTTTTCAACACTGGCAGCCAAGTTTTGCTCATTTTCATGGTTTCTTCATTTCTGTTGAAATTGTCCATGTGCTTGTGGATTTCAATGGCTTATCTGTGTAGTCTGACATAGTGGTTGTCAGAGTGGTCCAGAATTTCTGTTTTCAAATAATATTCTGTGTCCAGGTTGGTTTATCATGTGTTCTGTTATTGCTGATTTTTCTGGCTGAAATAGTCTGCAGTGCCTTTCGTGTTCTTTGATTCGTGTCTGAGCGCTGCATTTGGTGGTTTCTATGTACACTTGTCCACAGCTACATGGTATGCGGTAGACTCCTGCAGTAGCTAGAGGATCCCTCTTATCCTTTGCTGAACATAGCATTTGTTGAATTTTCTTAGTGAGTCTGTAGATTGTTTGTAGGTTATGCTTCTTCATCAGTTTTCCTATGCAGTCAGTGGTTCCCCTTGATGTATGGTAAGAACACTTTCCCTCTAGGTGGCTCTTTATCTTTGTTCATGTGGCTTGTTCTTGGTCTTGCAGCTCTTCTGATGTCTGTAGTAGAGTAACCATTAGCCTGTAGAGCCCAGATAAGGTGATTCAGAGATTCATCACCAGAAGCTGAGAGAATTGGGTTCACAGATTCTGTTTAGCGATCTACCAAAGTTTCAAATGGTTGCTCCTTTTGTCCTGGATGATGATTGGAGTTTTTGTGTAGATATCTATCAGTGTGTGTAGGTTTTCTGTATACTGTGTGGCCCAATTGTTGGTTTGGTTTGCAGATGACTAAGACATCTAGAAATGGTAGTTTTCCTTCATTTTCTTTTTCTATAGTAAATTGGATGTTTGGGTGGATTTTGTTGATATGGTCCAGGAACTTGTTTAATTCTTCTTCTTCGTGGCACCAAATGGTGAATGTGTCATCCACATAATGGAACCATATGGTGGGCTTTTTGGGTGCTGTTTCAAAGACCTTGTTCCTCAAAGTGTTCCATATAAAAATTGCTATTACAGGGCTAAGAGGGCTACTCATGGCTACTCCATCTTCTGTTCATAGAATTCATTATCCCACTGAAAGTATTTAGTATGAGGCAATGTTGAAATGGCTGTGATGTCTTTTGGGAATTTCTAATTAATGAGTGCCATGGTGTCTGCTATGGGAACCTTAGTGAATGGGGAAACCACATCTAAGCTGATCAGTTTGTCATTGGGGTTGAGTTTAAGATTACTGATTTTTTCAATGAAGTGAGCTGAGTCCTTAATGTAATGGGTAGTAAGTCCAATATGGATTTGTAGTTGTGCAGCCAGGAATTTTGCCAAATCATATGTAGGGGATCCAATTGCACTCACAATGGTTCTGAGTGGAATGGAGTCCTTGTGGATTTTGGGGATCCATAAAGTCTAGGAGGGTAAGCTTCAGATTTGCAGAGACATTGGCATAAGATTGGATCAATTGAGGAGTTCTTAATCAAGGTGTTGGTTTTTCTGGTGATATGGTTGGTTGGGTCCTGTTTTAGCTTTTTGTATGTTGTGGGGTCCAAAAGTTGTCTGATTTTTCTTTGTATTGTTCTGTTTTAATGATTATCGAAACCTGAAACTGACCATAGCCTTATTCATGGACTGCACCCTAGAACTCAACGTAACACTAAAGCAAGTCCGAGGCCCTGCTCTTGCCTTAACCCTAACCCTAACTTATTATTTTTATTTAATTCTAGGGTTGGAGATTCGGACAGTCCGAATCTGGATTTTTACCGAATCTGCACTGATTCAGACGGATTCGGATGAGCAAAGTCCGAATCTGAGCTGTCCGGATCCTATCAGATCTGAATCCATGGGATTCGGATCACCAGCTGAATTGCGTTTTTATTTTTTGGTTTTTTTTCACGTTTCGGCCTGCAGGGGGAGCATTTTTAAACATATCTGCACCAAAATTTCAGGGTATCATCAGGAGACTGTCCTGATGATATCCTCCAAGTTGGGTGCAGTTTGGTTTAGGGGGGCCAATGTTATGGACCCTCAAAAGAGATGTCCCTATCCCCCATTCTTTCCAATGGGAACTAAGGAGATGAGGGCTACCCTTTTGAGGGCCCATAACTTTGGCCCCCCTGAACCAAACTGCACCAAACTTGGAGGGTGTCATCAGTGACAGTCTCCTGATAACTACCCTGAAATATCAGTACCGATACATCTACAAATGCGCCCCCTGCAGGAACACAAAGAGAATTGCACAAAGATTCTTTGTTCTGCAGTGATTTAGCTGCATTTGGCTGTCAATGAGGGAATTTCTGATAGAGGGCTGTGGAGTGCACATTTTTTCATGAAATGAAACCACAAAACCCTTTTCAGGGTATCTTCCAGGAGAGTCTCTGGACAGCACCATCCCAGGTTTGGGGAACTTTGCTTCAGGGGCAGTGGGAGATGGACCCTACCCTTTTTTGTGGTCCCATAGAATTAAAACACCTGAAGCCAAAATTCTCCAAACCTGGATGAGGTGTCGTCCAGAGACTCTCCTGAAGATACCCTGAAAGTTTTGTGACCATGCAGCTTCAGAAGTATGTGCGCACTCGGCCCTCTACCAAAGAAATTCCCCCTATTGACAACTAATACAACAAGGTCACTACTAGAACACAGAATCTTGGGCAAATTTCATCTAAGTCTCTAAAGGCCTTATTTTGAATATATATTGGCACCAAATTATCAGGGGTGTCAACTTAATTGACTGTCCTGATGATGCCTACCAAGTTTTTTTTGCACTTTGAGTTCGAAGATATGGATACATCAGGGTGCCGTAAGTAACTATCCCCCCATTGTTTCCAAATGGGAGCTGATAGAGGATGGGGGCTACACACCTTTGAGAGTCCATAGCTTTAGCTCCCCTGAAGGGCCAAAACTTTTAGAGCATTGGGGAGCTGTCATCAGGACGATCTCCTGATGATTCCTTGAAAGCTTGGTGTCACTAACTTTAAAAATGCTGCTTTGCATGTTTCACCGCTCACTTTCACTCCAGCAGGCTTCATGTGCAGGAGTGGTAAAACATACAAGCCAGAATTTTTAAAGCTGAAGTGGCTTTCAAATTTCAGAACATCATCAGGAGACTGTCCTGCTGACACACCCCCAAGTTTGGTGCAGTTTAAGTTCAAGGAGGCAAAGATTATGAACTCCTCAAAGGTGTGTAGCCCCCATCCTATCCTTCCCCATTGGAAACAATGAGAGACTACCTGCACCCCCTTTGAAATCCCTTCCTGTAACCAAAACTGCACTAAACAGTGGGCATCATCAGGTGACACAATCACCTATTGATTCTATGATCAATGGTACCGATATCAATCTACTAAATGTAGCCTACAGAAACCCCCAAAAAAAAAATTTGCCAAAGATTCTTTTTTTCTGCAGTGATTTCTGCATTGCTGTCAATGGAGAATTTCTGGTGGAGGCACAATGAAGTGCACATTTATCAGCAGGTACAGTCACCAAAACTCTCAGGGTATCTTCAGGAGGGGAGTCTCTGGATGACACCATCCAGGTTTGAGGAATCTTTGCTTTCATGGGGGCAGTGGGAGATGGACCCTGCCCTTAACATTATGGAACCTTGAAGCAACAGTCACTAGAACCTGGATGGTAGTCTTAGGGCTCTCCCTCCTGAACCACCCCTGAACGTTTATAAGGGTTTTACCATGAGAAATTTGCACTCCATAGCCTCCACAGAAATTTCCTCTATTAACACAATGGTAATAAGCCAGCCTCTACAGAGCACAGAATCTGGGAAATTTCTTTGGAGTGGACTTTAATGAGGGGCGAGGTTTTAGAGGCTTCCACTGTCACCAACATTTCCGGGGTATCATACAAGTATTCTTTCCCTATGATGCTCCCAGGATTTGGTAGAGGATTTTGGTTCAGGGGGGTCCAAAGCTTTCATGGACCTTCAAAGAAAGTTAGTAACCCGCATCTCCTGTTAGCTTCCATTGCGAAACAATGGGGAATGGAGCACCCCTTTTGAGGGGTCAATAGCTTTGCCCCCCAGAACCAAAACTTCATTAGGTGAAGAATCATCAGGACAGTCTCCAGATGATATCCTGAAAGTTTAGTGCTGCTAGATTTAAAACTGCGCCCCCTGCAGGCCGAAACGTGTAAAAACACCAAAAATTCAAAAAAATAATAAAACGGACCCGAATTTTTCGGGTTTACCCGAATTTTCGGGCATATCCGAATCGGCTGTGATTCGGATTCGGGCATACAAATCATTTTATGCCCCAAAATACCCAAATCCGAATTTTACCGAATTTTTTTAGTATTGACCAACCCTATTCAGTCAGTGATAAATTGTTCCCAAATTGTAACTGATTTGTCACCTTGTGATGCATTGTAATCCTAGGAGATCTCCAGCCACTACTTGCAATAGACAAGTGGATACAGTATCACATTTCCTTACTATAAAGTACATTTTATTCCACCTATTCTCCAAGAAGCTCAGTGCTACACACATAATTCTGCCTCCTCCCGCTTCATTGTCTCCATAACCTTGTGAAGTAGGCAAGGGCGAGAGAGAAAATAACTGGCCCAACAAGTTTCATGGCAGGGTGAATCTGGATTGGCCAAATCGTAGTCCTACACTGTAGCCAAACTTTAGTTTCTATATGAGATCACAAATAAAAATGTGCAAATAATTAACTCATTTAGGAACAGGTCTAGGTTGGCCTGGTCTCCTGCTTTAGTGGGAAACCTCCTGCTGTTTGCTCGCTGGTACCTGCAATGTTGGCAGGAGGAATTGGGAGTGAAGATTAGGGAGCATAGAGTTACCATAGAGTTTTTGAAAATCCTAGAGTGGCCAGTGATGTTACTTTTGCATTTCACACTTGAGGACCAGACCTCACTCCCTTTTTGCTCCTGAGTTGCAGATTTTTCTGTAGTCGTCCTTCTGTACTTGAAGGCTAAATGTATTTGTTTGCAGAAGGCAGGATATGCTGTATAGCAACATTTTTTGGGGAGGGGGGAGATACAGAATGGCTTATCAGCATTCAGAGAGACAGAAATTCTATTTCAGTTTAACACACATTCTACAAACAATCTTCATGAAGGCTAATAGGCAAGTAATATCACAAGCTTCATAATATCATTTTCCTACAAAACATAAGCATACAAAAATAGAAATACAATGCAGTAGAAACAGGTACATTAGGATCTTTAGGGATGAAAGCATAGATCTTTTGAACAAAAGAAATCATTCTCCTTAAGGCACACACCCAGCATTTTCACAGACCCTTGGGGCAGACTATATGGGACCCTTTATTCTTCCATAACCCTTTGTTACCACATTCTGTGTTTGTGTCAATTTGCTTGTCAGGGCTTGGGCTGAGTATGGCAAGTGAGGAATCACAAGGAAACAACTTTGATAAGCTGGCTCTGTCTACTAGCTGGATTAAAAAATCAGTCCAAGAATGCTTTGTGAGAGTGCACCATGGCATGAATAGTTATATATGTTTTAACCAGTCCCTAGAAGTGAAATAAATTATATAAATCCTGCTGCATTTATAAGAATGAAGTAGTGTAATGGTTCCTCCAGTTCCAACATGTTATTATTTGAGCCTTAATTCACCTGGTTCATTTTCAATGTTATGCTATCAGTTGCTGTTGTGAATAGAGGGCATATATTTAAAGTGGTGAACAGAGGCTGCAGCCCTGCTCCATTGAAATCAATGTGAAGTTTGCTGCAGATTTCAATTGGAATGGGAATGCAAATGATGAGAATCTGGGTCAGGGTTCAAAGTTTGTTGGAAATTTATTTAACTGATATGGTTTTAATAGCCTACAAGGGAATGATGAGTGCTTTGCTGTTCTTAGAACATCTTGTCATTATTAATTTTCAGACAAATCCATGGCTTGAATGAATGGGAAATGCAAAAAGTACGAAAAGAAGTAGGTCACAATTGCACTGTGAATTCTGGTTTCTCTCAAAGCAGAAGTAAACCAGTACATAGGAAGGAAAAGCTTCAACCATCATTTGTAGCAAAAATGAAATCAACAAGAACTGCTACAAGAATGCTTCCTGAGAATACAAGGGATGATGCACTCAAAGTTCACAATTTTTAATTCCCACTGAGGAGGGTCAATTCTGAGTTATTAACCCTCCTTATAAAAACCTACTTGTATGTAGATAGCCATAGTTTCCATTTAGATTTAGATTTTTGAAAGCAGAGCTAAGAATTAACCTTGCCCAGTGGTTGGATTCAACCGGTTCAACCCAGCTCAGGCAAACTGGTTGTTAAAACCCCCCTTGGGACTTTTAGCACCCTGGACTTGGAGCCCAGGGTGGGGAGGAGAGCCAAGCCAGGCAGTGTTTGGGGAGGAGCAGAGGGCTTTGCCTCTGACTCAGCTCTCCTCCCCACCCTGGGGTCTTGGCTCTTCACCTTGCCTCAACCTTACCACCAATGAACGTTGAGGTGGAAGGTGGTGGCAGCTGGCGGCAAGCAACGAGCCTGCTGGCTGCTGTGGCCCCCTCAGCTCAACCTCCATTGGCAGTGGCCCTGGCCACCACCAATGGAGGATGAGGCGCATAATTGGCAGCAGCTAGCGGCGCAATCACATGACTTTTCGCATTTTATCTGCGCCATTGCATACTCACCACAACCTCCATTGGCTCATTTGAAGATGAGGCAGCAGGGCCACCGCCAATGGAGGTTGAGCCGAGGGGCTGCAGCAGCCGGCTGCAAGCCGCAGGGAGGGTCACCAACTGCTGTTGCTCCCTCCTCAACCTTCATCATTGGTGGCCAGAGCCACTGCCAATGGAGTTTGAGCCTGGGGGGCAGCAGCAGGTGGGCCTGCAGCTTGTAGCTGGCTGTTGCTGCCTCCCCCCTCAATCGCTGGTTCTGGTTGAGCAGGGGGTGGGCCCACTAGCTGCTGCTATACCCCCCCTCCCGCTCAACCAGAACCAGTTGTTAAATGATTTGAATCCTACCACTGCCCTTGCCTACAATGTTGGAGAACCACTGAAAAACACAGAAGACCATACTGGGCCTTATCTGTAGACTTCAGCTTCTCTAGATTTAAAACTTGCTGAGACAGGAAGGAATGGGAAATCAGAATTATTGTGACAAAAAGAGGCAATACAGAGTTCATCTTTGTGGTCTTATATGTAGTTCCACATGGGCCTGCACATGTACAGGCCTGTCACAGAGAAGATTCACAAACTTTTCTTCCCTAGAAACAGAGTGCTCCCTCTCCCTCCCCTCAGCACTTTAAGACAGGTGACTTCCTGTCTAAATAGTCATGAGGCTGGAGGGAGAGAAAACATTCCCTCAGTTCTCTTTTTTTTTGCCACAGGACATGCTTGCTCTTCTCCCTTCAGTTGTTTCTGACTTAGGCTTACTCTGTACTACCATGGACTCCAAGGGCTCAGCACTCTTTAAAAAATGTTCAAAGTGTGTGGCCAAGATAGCCAAAAATGATGGACGAATGGTCATGGATTGCCTGTTCTGTCTTGGTGAGGGACATGTTCTGGAAGCCTGTAAGACTTGTATGAAGCTGACTTCTAAAGCCAGGCAGGTCCGAACTTTGCATCTAAAGGCAGTGCTCTATGAGTGCTTATTCGCATGGGAAGCTGCACTGTTTGGGGTAAGTCTTTCATCACCCCTACCACTTTGGCTGCGTTGGCCCCCTCAACTTCGTTGCAATCTTTTTAAGCCTTCTCCCTTCCTCTGCCTTCTAAGTCCCTTAAAAGATCCAAACTGGTGGAGGGGGGTTAGTTTGCCCAAAGACATTTCAGGGAGACTGCACAGAACTTCTTCACATTTCCCCACCCAGAACCCCACTCCCACCCCCATAAACAGAGGCTGTAGTCCTGTTGCCAAGAATTGCAGGAGGGTGACATTGAGGTCCTTGGCATTGTCAGAATCAAGACTCTCCAGTGCAGGATGGGGACTTTCTGGGACGTCTTTCACAGTCCCCTCCTCTGTGCTCCATCCTCAGTGTTGGACCCAGTTGGCTAGTTCAATCAGTGTGAGAGACTCACAAGAAAATGCCCACCTGCACTACAATCTCATCCAACAGGCCACCAAAACAAGACTTTTTTTTTCAAATGTGAAAGTTATCTTAACCTTAACTTGATTCAATGACAACAGTGTTTTTTAAACAACTAACTAGTGACCTATTCGTACACCTATCTGAAGTTAGCCTTCAACTACTGGAGATGAAAGATAAAACATTTTGGAACATGGGGAAGTAGTTAAAGTTTAGTCTAAGTTCTACTGTAAGTACTAAAAGCTGCCCCAAATTCCAAAGGAACCTGGAAGGAGCTGTTCTACAAACTTTGAGCCCTAAGTAGCTAGTGTCTAAGTCAGTCCATCTTCACATGTGGTAAAGGTGGGATGGAATCCAAAAAGGTTAGTTTTACACTATTTTACTATTTGCAAACCTGGAAACTTCACTCTTATTTGAACCTGCTAATATCCTATTAAGTAGAAGACTGAAACCCTACAACACTGTGGCTCAAATATAGAAAACTCAGACAGATCACCACAAAAATGCTACTCCACTTTTCCCAAATGAACTAGTATGGGGAGAAGACTTGGAAAGCTGCTTTCTTCTAAGTCCATGATCTGGTTTTGTGGCTTTTGGTTTATCAGCTCAGCTAGCATGTTTATGTCCAAACTACAAAATCAGCCTAAAAGTAGCTCTTGCTGTGAATTAACAGGTTTATGCAGTGTGGCTGAAGGGGGAGTGAAGTCTACGGATTCCCAGGTTGGGAAGCTGCCAGTGCTGCTCGCCACATGACTTACATTCTTGAAATACATGCTGAGAAATGGCTGGAAAATTACTAGAACCACATGCCTTTGGGCACAGTTGGATTACATTTTCATCAATCGCTCCACTACAAGTAGCTGAGAATGAGGGCATGCTCTCTTGCTCTTTCCACCTCCAAAAATCCCACCAGGGATTTAGCAGTATACATGTGTACACATCATGCAATCAAATTTCTGAGAAAATCCAGGATTTTTAAAAATGTGAAGTTCACATACTTATACCTGATTTGAACATAATGCCCCCCCCCCATGTTTTTCAGAGGAAGAACACGCATGAAAGACACATGATAGCGAACTTTCCTGATCTGGAAACCCCCTTGCTAACCAGATCTTTTCAGATCACAGAAGCTAAGCAGGGTTGATCCAGGTGAATGTTTGGATAGGAGACCTCCAAGGAACACCAGGGTTATGATGTGTAGGCAAGAATTTGCAGACCAACTTGAAAACCCTAAGGGGCTGTCAGCCATTAATCAGCTGTGACTTGACAGTGGATGTATACACACTGCAATCTTTGGTTTGCTAATGATTGTTGAACCAGCAAAAAACCATGACCATTTTTTTAATAAAAAATTCAGTTTCCTAAGAGCTACAGCTGCTATGAGCTGTACACCTACGGGCCTGATTTGCCTGAAAGTGGCCCAAGAAGGGCGTTATTTACTCTGCAGCATTAGGAAGTTCCTTGTCTCAGTAGATTTCCCTCCCCTTTGGGGAAGAAAGGCAGAGGTCATGCCACATTTGGGCTGAAAGGAAGATCAGATGTTCAACTGGGCAAGTAGGTCACTGAAGCATGTGGATTCATGTACATCAAGCAAATATAATGGGGTTTTAATGGTTTTACTACGAATCAGTAAACGTGCTAATTAGCAGGCTAGGCTGAAAAACATTTTTCATAAAAAAAGATGCCTGAAGCTAATATGGAGAATGAGATTTTACATTACAGGAAGATCTCCATTAAAAAGAAACAAAAACACCTAGTTATTGCCACTTAAAAAAGACAAAAGCTGATAAACCAAGGAAGCACAATCACTTTTTTCCCCTAAAATGGCTTGTATAATTGGCTACTAATTGCAAAAAGAGAAACACATGGGCAATGCTCAGCATCTGTGATTTGTCCTTACCAACAATCTGCATTTCAAACTAATGTTTTTTACATGAGCCGTTTCCCTAAACCAGTTATTGCCTTTGCTAGGAACTGAGGCCATTCCAATGTGTTATTTTTGTACTGATTGCATTATGATGTTCTGCACATAAGCATATGTGAGTTAAGCCAAAAACTGGGCTTCATAAGCCGGTCGCTCTGGAAAAACCGCTACTGAATTCTTAGCAATACTAGTTAAATTGATAGACATAGTTCTACCATTACCCCACCCCCTACCCCCCTCCTTTCCTTTAACTACATTGAAATTTCAGCCAGTGGAGACAACTGTCCTTCTGTCTCAACTTAGATCATTCTGAATCTGTGTTGACAACAATGGGCTGTTAATTACAACATAGGGGGCAGCAGGCAGAGGGTGATTTGCTGATGGAAAATGAGGCACTTACTGCTATGCCCCCTAGAACCTACTGATTTTCTGGGTTTTTCCAAAAAATGCTGGATGAAGTCCATTTTGATTTGTTCAAGAAAGGAAATTTACATGATATTAAACAGGGAGACACAAGCTGATTCTGCTCAGGAATTTTAGTGCATACAACTCCTGTAGGCTGGAAGAGGTCTGAGAGAACTGTGACTAGCCCAGTTTATTGTAAGCTGCCCTGAGTCCTTTATGGAATTTGGCAGGGTAAATATGTAACAGATAAAAAAGGTCTCTCAGATGGCTGCACATGGAGAAGTGGGGAATCAAACCTGGTTCACTAGATTAGAGTCTGTTGCTCATGTGGAGGAGTGGGGAATCAAACCCAGTTCTCCAGATTAGAGTCTGCCACTCTTAATAATTACACCACATTGGCTCTCTTAAAATTAAAAACTTATTTTCTCTGTCTTAAAGGAGAAACCAGAATGAATGCAGGCAAAGCATCCATTTAGGCATTTTCCCTGCAGCTAGTACAAAGAGAGGGAGGAGCCAAGCTCTATTTTCAAAGTGTGGGGGGCAGTTGTTGCCCTATGCTAGTCCCCAAAGTCAGTTAAAGGAGTTTTCTCTTCTTTTCTTGCTCAGCGTTAGCATGATCCAGTAGGGGTCAGGAGGGAAATAGGTGACTTCCAGGCTGCAGAGGTGGGCCATCTAACAGCTCAGTCCTGGAGGGGAGGGGGTAGATGCACAGAGTTTTATGGTGCTGTGCCCAACAAGTACAGAGGCAACCTTCCCTGATGGCTGTGAAAAGTCCCTATGTGGTTCAATGGACAGTTGCAACAGTTTGCTGTTGCAAGTGCATGTCAGCAACAGGGGACATTCCTGAGGGACATTCCTGTTGAAAGGAAACAGGAAGCCAGTAAAAGTTGGCTCTACCCTTGGAATGTCTCTGTTGGTGCTGGTGAAGGTTCGTGTACTGGAGTAGGAGTGTGACCAAAATGGTAAAGGGTCTGGAATCTATGCCCTATGAGAAGAGACTTAGGGAGCTGGGACGGATTCTGCATGGGCCAAAAACAGTGGTGTGAAAATGTTGTGCAAACGGTGCAAACTCTTTTACACCGTTTTAAACTTTTTACACTGTTTTCACACCATTTTCACACCGCTGTGTTTGGCCTATGCGGAATCCGCCAAGGTCTGATCCCACTAATTCCTTATCCTAAAAGAGGCAGACCCTGATTTCGAATAGCTGAAAGCTTGCTGGTGCCGAGGGAATTAATGAGGGTAGCTTTCCACAGCCCCCATGCCCGATTTCACTGTAAGTCACTGACACATCTGCTCTTTTACACAAGCACTATGGAGAAAAGGGAGGCATAGACTGGGGCAGTGTGGCAAACAGTGCTTGAAGCATGAATAGGGCATGTTAGGCTTTTTCTGGTTGCTTCTAGCCTGGTTGTGGCAGCTGCTGCTGAGGAGAGGCTGAATTTTGTGCTCCCATGTATCAAAAGATTTTCTGCTTTATCTGTTCTCTTACTGTATTTGTTCACTTAAAACACACTGATGCAACACAAGATGGCAGTGAATAAGAAAAGTAGTACAGTGTGCAACATAAAGTTCCTCTGGGGTTACCATCCTCCAGGTGGGGGCTGGAGTTCTTTCTTTTTCACTAATTGCACTCCCAAACTCTCCCCCCTTGACTATAGGGATTTCCCTACTTGGAATTGGCACCTGAGCCCACTGGCGGACTTGCCTAGGGACAAGGGGTTGCCCGATACAGTACTTATCCATTGCAGTCAGTGGAAATAGAAAAACATCCCCCTCGCCAGACTGATTTAGTAAAGCAAGCCGACATTCGAGGCGGCTGCTGAAAAAATTAAAGGAAATACAGCATGGCCGCCCACTGCTTCACGGTGGCCTGTAAGGTGTCAGAGAGCCATTGCCTCAGGAGGAGGACTGGAGAGCTCCGCCTCCTCCCTCATGAAGTGCGTGCTTATTCTCAATAAGTCCCTTGATGTTGCTCTCAGCCTTCTCCCAGCAGGCGAGCCAGCCAGCACAGGAAGAAGTCCTGGAAGCTGGCTAGAGGAGAGCAATCCCTGCCCCACAAGGTGTTTATTTGTGGGGAAGGGAGGCGTTTGTGAACTGTTTGGAGACTCCTTAAGGTAATGTGAAGTCCAAGCTGCACTTCTATCCCATAAATCTTGTTTGCAATGAAGATAGCCTTGATTGGAGTGTGATAGAGGCGAGTGGCATACAACTTCTGCTTTTGCTGTGGGGCTGAGATGCCCAATCTGCAAACTGAAGTTTGATTCCCCACTTTCTCTGCCCACAAAAGGTGTTTGCTGTGGGAGAGGAAAGGGAGGGTGTTTGTTAGCTGTTTTGGGGGGGGGCCTCGCCCCTTAGGCAATGTGCTGAATCAAGCTGTTCTTCTATTCCTAAAGTTGCTTGCAATTGTGGAATAGCCTTAATATTAGGGGTGGGGGGGTGGGGGGGGATGGAAGCGCCACAACTACTTAACTTTGCTGTGGGGCTGGACTGGAGTCTGCAGGGGAGTGAGTTTGATGCCCCACTTTCTCTGCCCCTGGGTGCTTGCTGTGGGAGAAGGAGGAGGTGTTTGTTGGCTGTTTGGAGACTCCTTATAGGCAGTAGCCTTGAATCCAAACTGTTCTTCTATTCTAAAATTTGCTTGCAATTGTGAATAACTAATATTAGGAGGAGGGCGGGGGGATGGGCCTGGCTTCTTCTAACTTTGCTGTGGGGCTGGACTGGAATCTGCAGAGTGAGTTTGATGCCCCTTTCTCTGCCTAGGAATTCTTGCTGTGGGGAGAGAAGGAAGTGTTTGTTAACTGTTTGGAGAGCTCATATATGAGCGAGAATGTATGAATCCAAATTGTTCTTCTATTCCTAAAATTTTGTTTACAATTGTGAATAGCCTTAATATTGGGGTGGGGGGATGGAAATACAGCTATGCTGCTTGGCCAGGGGCTGGGCTGTAATCTGCAGAAGTGAGGTTTGATGCCCACTTTGTCTGCCCACAAGAGGAAAGGGGTGTTTGTTAGCTGTTTGGAACTCCTTGTAGGCAATGTATGAATCAAATTGTTCTTTATTCTAAAATCTTGTTTGCAATTGAATAGCCATATGGGGTGGTGCAGGCCTGGCTTCTTAACTTTGCCTTGTGGGGCTGAGCTGTAATCTGCAGAGTGAGTTTGATGCCCCACTTTGTCACCGCCCCTGCTACCCTACAAAGAAGGGCAGAGAGGAAGGGAGAGAGAGGAAGAAAATTAGGGGAGAGGAAAGGAAGGCATTTGTTGGCTTGCAAACTCCCTCCCTTCCTTTCTCCACAACAGACACCTGCTTGTAAAAGTAGGTGTGGCTGAGGAAGAGTTCAAAGAGAACTAGTTCAAGGTCACCAAATGTAGGCTTCATGTGTAGGAGAGGGAAAACAATCCCAGTTCATCAGATAAGGTCCACCACTCATGTGGAGGAGTAAGAGGAATCAAGAACAGTTTTTCCATATTGAATTTTCCAGGCTGAAAAGGAGGGCACATTCATTCATCTTTGCAGTACACATAGCACTAAATTACCTATAACATCAATTATGAGGGGTCTCTTATGATTCTTTTGAATGTTTGTTTTAGACAGTGTTACCACGGGTGTTGGGAACTTGGAGTCCTCTCAAGAGCAGTGGCTGGTTGCTTAATTTGGAGGGGACAGGTTGATCAACTAAAAAACAAAATAGAAGCTCTGATAGAAAGTCAATTTGCCAGTGCAAAATGTGTTGGTGGTCAAACATCCATTTTGTTTTCCCCTTCCTCAACACAACTTTGGCTTTTGACAAAAGCATGAGGTTCGATCTTCACCATCATGTGGTGGTGGGACCCGCTCTTTCTGACCTTCAAGAGGGACCTATCTCCATTTAGTCCAGCAATTGGTTCCAGTATTAGCCAGCTGACACATCAGACTAACTCTGGAAACAGACCTTGTGAGTTGTAGCAGTCCCTATTCTCAGCATGCTGTCAAGTGAAAAAACTCAGAGAGCACACTGGCAGAAAATGATGCCCAGGGCAGAGACAAGGTTACCACTACTTGCCCTGCCCATGCCCAGCCAGCACTGGGGGGGCAGACATAATTTTCCCCCCCACCAAGCCCCACTTATGGTTTCCCTGTCAGCTGCGGGGGGGCCATCCCATGCTCAGAAACATGAAACCACTCTCAGGCTGGGGGCTTGGGGAGCCAGGCATACAGTCCCCATGCTTAACTCGAAGGCCCTGCATGCTGCCAGGCAGTCTCTACCTGGGCATGTGGGAGTTTGCAGGAATGATAAACACTGTTTCTAAAAATACCACCACCCTTCACTACAGGTTTGTCTGAGTAACAAGAACACTGGAACCTTGACACTTGTTTAAAAAATGAGTAGAGTATAGGTAGAGGCACTACTGCCGAGTGGCGGGTTACCCCACATCAGATCCACAAAGATAAATGGGAAAGCCTGCTATCAAGGTACTTCCTTAACTCACAGTTGTCTCTCTGATTTTTCTTTCTTTGTTCAAACTTTACTGGCCTTTGGGGAGTTCCAACTTCTGATGGAGGCGGTGATTTGTGAAGATTTACATGCTTAAAGTTAATTCCCACTTGCACTGGCTTGGAGCTGTTTCTGGGGCTAACAATACCTCATGGGGTTGGTGTGAGGACAAATTAGGAAAGAGAGTTGGTGGAGGAGCCTTGTATGTTTTGCTGGTGGTGGGAGGTGTTTGTGAGCTGGTACAAAAGAAATCATTGTTTGGTGGATTTGTTGGGAGGGTGAAGTGCGTCCATACCTGGGGCGCAAGCTCAGATTTTGTCCCAGGCTCAGTTTACCCTAGATTCGCCTGCCTGAGCTCACTGGATGATTGCCTAGGGGACAAGGTACCTCTGTCCCCTAAGCATCCATTGCAGTCACTGGCCAAACATCCCCCCCTCACGCAGGACTGATTTTGGAAGCCCAAGCAAGCCCTCGGGTAACTACAGCTGCCGCTGAAAAAATTAAGGAAGCTCGATTACATTCCCGCCCCACTGCCAATGCGGCCCCTGCTGATGTCCAGAGGGCTGGGGAGAAATACCTCATTGTGCCTCCAGGAGGAGGGACTGAGAGCCCGCCTCCCTCCCTCGCCCAGAGTGCAGTGCCCATTCTCCAGTAAGTCCCTGATGCTGCTCTCAGCCCTCCAGCAGACGGGCTTCAGCCGGCACAGGAGCAGTCCAGACTTAGTCCTGGATCTGACAGGTTTGTTTTGACCAACCCCATTCCCAAAATCTTGCCTGCACCGTGAACAGCCTCACACAGTGGGGTGTGAATGGTTCCGGCTCTTCAATCCCTGGGCCGTGGGCTGGACCGGGAATCCGCAGAGCGAGTTTGATGTCTCCACTTCTCGCCCCAAGGGCAAAGCCCTGCTGTGGGAGAGGAAAGGGAGGTGTTTGTTAGCTGTTTGAGACTCCTTATAGGCAATGTATGAATTCAAACTGTTCTTCTATTCCTAAAAATTTTGCTTGCAATTGTGAATAGCCTTAATATTAGGGAGGGGGGGCGGGGGATGGAGCCTGGCTTTAACTTTTGCTGTGGGGTTGGACTGGAATCTGTAGAGGAAGCTTGATGCTCCCATCTTTCTCTGCCCCCCCACAAGGTGCTTGCTGTGGGAGAGGAAAAGGGGTGCTTTGTTAGCCGTTTGGAGACTCCTTATAGGTACTGCATGAATCCAAATTGTTCTTCTTATTCCTAAAATTTTGTTTGCACTGTGAATAGCCTTACTATTGGGGTGGGGATGGAGCCTGGCTTCTTAACTTTGCTGTGGGCTGGGCTGTAATCTGCAGAGTGAGTTTTGATGCCCCACTTTGTCTGCCCCACAAGGGAGAGGAAAGGGGGGGTGCTTGTTAGCTGTTTGGAGACCCCTTGTGGTGGGCAATGGCGAATCCAAATTGCTCCTTCTATCTCTAAAAATCTTGTTTGCAATTGTGAATAGGGCCTTTAACATGGGGGGGGGGGTGGTGGAGCGCCTGGTTTCTTAACTTTGCTGTAGCTGGGCTGTAATCTGCAGAGGAGTTTGATGCCCCACTTTAATTCGTTTCCACCTGCTACCTCCTACAAGGGCAGGAAAGAGGGAGAGGAAGAAAGTGGGGGAGAGGAAAGGAAGGCATTTGTTAGCTTGCAAACCCTTTCCCTTCCTCCTTTCTCCACAACAGACACCTTGTAGTAGGTGGCTGAGAGAGTTCAAAGAGAACTAGTCTGTCACCAATCAGGTTTTGCTGTGTAGGGGAGGGGGAAAACAACCAGTCTATCAGATAAAGGTCCACCCACTCATGTGGAGGAGTAAGGAATCAAACCCAGTTTTCCATATTAGATGCCACTCAGGCTGAAAAGGGCAATATTCATTCATCTCACCTACACTTAGCACTAAATTACCTATAAATAACAATTATGAGGGTCTCTTATGATTCTTTTGAATGTTTGTTTTAGACAGATTGTTGCTAATGGTGTTGGGAGCAGGTCCTCTCCAGTATAAGTGGCTGGTTGCTTAATTTGGAGGGGACAGGTTGGTCACAAAAGCAAAATAGAAGCTCTGATAGAAAGTCAATTTGTAGTGCAAAAAATATTTAGGGGAATTGGTCAAACATCCATTTGTTTTCCCTCCTCAGTTGCTTGGCTTTTGACAAAAGCATGAGGTTCCGATCTTCTGCATCATGTGGTGGTGGAGCCCACTCCTTTCTGGCCTTCAAGAGGGGACCCATCTCCATTTAGTCCAGCAATTATTTCCAGTGTATTAGCCAGCCAAATACATCGACCAACTCCTGAGTAGACCTTGTGAGTTACAGCAGTCCCACTTCGCATACTGTCAAGTGAAAACTCAGAGGCACACTGGCAGAAAATGATGCCCAGGGCAAGACAAGAGTTTTCCACCCCTGCTCCCACCCCTGCCCCATGCCCAGCTGCCAGCACTGGGGTAAGACCTGGTTTTTTCCACCCCCACCAAGCCCCACTTATGGTTTCCTGTCAGCCAAGTGGGGCCATCCATGCCTCAGGAAGATGGCTCCCCACCCAGACTCTGGGGCTTTGGGGCCAGCTTCCCAGTCCCCATGCTTAACTCAGAAGGTCTCTGCATCTGCTACAGGCCGCCTCTACCTGGGCATGTCGTGGGAGTTTGCAGGAACGATAAACACTAAAAAAATACCCACCCACCCCTCTACTACAGGTTTGTCTGCGTAAACAAGAACACTGGAACCTGACACTTGTTTTAAAATGAGTAGAGTATAGTAGAGGCATCTTCAGGTGGCAGATTTTACCCCACATCAGATCCACAAAGATAAATGGGGAAAGCCTTGCTATCCATACTTCAGCCAACCTACACAGTTGTCTCTCTGATTTTCTTTCTTTGTTCAAACTGCCTTTGGGGAAGGTCTCAACTTCTGATGGGGGCGGTGGGATTTGTGAGAGATTTTACATGCTTAAGTTAATTCCCACTTGCACTGGCTTGGAGCTGTTTCTGAGGCTAACAACCCACCTCATAGGGTTGGTGTGAGGACAAAATTAGGAAAGAGACAGGGGAGAGCCAGCTGCCTTTGCTGGGTGGTGGGAGGTGCCTTTGGTGAGCTGGTACAAAAAATCATTGTTTGGTCAGCAGGGGAGGGTGGTCGTCTGCCTGGGGCACCAAACTCAGATTTTGTCCCCAGGCTCCAGTTTGCCTAGATTCGCCCCTGCCTGAGCCCAACTTTGATTTATCCCATCTAAGTATTACCCAGGATATGCAGCTATTCATATAGGAAATATGGGAAGGGGAAATCATTGCATATTGGGTTGTTTTAAGTATTTGAGTTCAATAGTGCAGTATCTAACGACCTGTGGATTCATACTGCAACTGGATTTCTTTCTGGAAAAAAATGTGCAGAAGATTGGAATCTTTTCTCTATGAAAGTTTCCGTCAGTCCCTCTGTAATACCAGATATGGCTTGTGGGATCACTGAAGAAATGCAAGAACAGTCTTAGTATCCCGAGGCCCTGGGCAAAGTCTAGGATGGAGCCCAGAATTAATGTCATTCAATGCCACCTGCTCCCCAGGCAGGGGCGTACCACCTATGGGGAAATGGGGGGAGGGGAAATATCCCTGGGTGGTGACCATTTGGTCATGTTTGGGGTGGAAAATTGCCTCCAAAAAACCTTTCTCACCTCACTCCCCGTCAGCTAAGCTGCACAGGAAGTTGGCATCCTGCCAGTTAAAGGTCCTTAGAGACTTGCCACAGCACAGCACTGCACTGCCTACTCTATTGGAGCCCCCCAGACAGCCCGTGCCTAGAGACAGCTCAATGGGCTAGTGTGAGCTTGGGGGCTCTCCAGTCAAGGAGCACAGCCCAAAGGGCCTCTGCACCAGGAGAGCCAGCCCAACCAGCAGCCAGGGTGCCCCCACTCCTGGCTAGACTCAACAAGACCCGCGGCCCAAGCGCTTCACCCCCTGGGCTGGCCTGCTGGTCACCCTTCTTCCTGTCAAGGGTCCAGCGCCCACTCACAGCAGTAGCTGGGGGAGAAGGAAGAGGACACCCACCACTGGGGCCAGGCCAAGGGAGACTTTTGGGCAGCTGGAGTGGCCCTGCTGCAAGAGGGGATGGGAGGTGGCCTGGGGAGTGCAACAGTTGTGCCCAAAGGTCGAACACCACTCCCCCCAGGCTGGCCAGAGGTTGGGCCCAGCATGACTGTGCCAGAAGGGGGTGATAATGAGGCCCTGGGAAGCAGGGCCTGTGTGCCCCATCTGGTCAGTGTTGGCTTCGAGCCTTGATCTCCTGCCCCGACCAAAACCATATTCCACGCAGTCCAGAGGGTTGACAGCGGCAAGGTTGGGGGGTGCTGGCAGGCGCCCTGGGGTGGCCGGCTGATGTGCGGCAATGGGGGTATGCGTACTTGTGTGCATTGCCACAACTCATGCTCGGGTGCTCCGGTCTCCCAGCAGCTCCTGAGTTCTAGCCAACCACCTACTCCAGAGGCAGCTGTTTGCCCACCTGCTTGCCCTGTAGAGAAGGCCTCCCACCACCACTGATTTAATAAGACTTTGCAGAAAAGGTGCTGTGAATTGAGGTCCCTCCCCACACAAGTCTTCAGTGGTGCAGCTTTTTCCAGGGCCACCACCTGCACTACCATTTCCCAGGTGAACAGGAACCGTCATCGCTTCTGAAAGTCTGAAGTTTGAGACATAGATGGGGCAGGTGCAAGTGTCAGCGGAAACCTTCTCACTGTCTTATTTTCCCTCCGTTACGGGGCAAGCCTGTTAGTTGTCCCCCTATGTGTAAGGCCCTGGGCAGTTGCAACTGTTGTCCATTGGGTGAAGGGTAGGATTGCCAGCTCCAGGTTGGGAAACTCTATGCACTCTCAATCCACTTCCACAATTGTTTGCAAGTGGATTTTGCTATTTTGCACAGTAAAATCCAGCTGCAAAGTGCATTGAAAGTGGATTGAAAGAGCGTTATTCTGCTTGTGCGGAAGTGCCCCTAGGGATGTGGGGATGCAGGCTGGAGAGGGCAAGGATCACATTAGGGTACAATGCCATAGAGCCTACGCTCCAAAGCATCCATTTTCTGATCTCTGCAGTTTGGAGATCTGTAATACCAAATCCCCAGGCCCCACCTGGAGACTGGCATCCTTGAAACAGCTCTTTGTTTATCCTTGACGGAATGTTTGAGATTTTTTATCACTTCCAGATTTCGCCTCAGAACTTTAGACATTCTACATTATCCCTAATTGAAGACCACATTTCTGGGTGCTGCCATTATAAGCTTTAAACTTCCTGTGTCTGATGTCTTACTATTGACACACAGTAAAAAAAAGAAGAAGAAAAAGTGTGTGATGGGAGAGGGAGTCTGCTGATGCATTTTCAGCACCAGCCAATAATTCTTTTTTAAGAAGAAGGAAATAAAAAGTAATAATATCTTCTATTCTCAAGTGGAGGAAGTGATTTTTTTCTCTTCTCACCTCTGAAATGAGAGACAGCTTTTGTGGATGAAGGGAGGCTGTCGGCCTAGCATGCTAATCATTTGAGTGAAGGTCAATAGTTCCGCCTGTAGCTCAAATAATGCCCATGTACACCAAGATCTAATTTCATTTTATTGTTATAGCACTGGTGGTACTGATAAATAGTGTTATATTTTCTCCTGTTCAGCACAAAGTGCTGCATGAGATTTCTATGGCTGTAGATGCACTTTTCTCATTACCTTTTTAACTCTTTCAGTGAGAATTAACTGATACTGAATCAGTTCAAATGATACGCCTGGTAGCAAATTTGACTGTGCACCCCTTTCTCTTTGTGTTGTTAAGCTAGAACAGTGTGTGTCTGGTGGGTTGGGAGCTACAAATAGTTTGTGCTCATCCAAAGAGCAACCCCCATTGGAATGTTCTTGTTTTGTTCTTCATTTTAAAACAAGCGGGAGAAAGAATAGAGTGGAAAATGGACAAACTGGTGTGAATCAATCCGGTATTATTTGTTCGCAGCTGTGCTCTGAGGCTATGTTCTAAGTAGAGGCAACCAGGGCTATTGTGGGCCCCGTAAAGGCAGTTTACGGAAGCATCAGAAACATCAGAGAGCTGGAGAGAAGCTGCTCCCAATTTCTTTTTTAGTTCCTGCTTAACCAGAGACAGTTCAGAAGCCACCTGCCTTGTGGTCCAGGTAAGGAGAAGCGCCAGGGCGAATCACTACTACTTGACAGCTATTTCCACCGGACTCACTGTGGACCCCATATGAACCATAGCAACAGAAGCACAAAACCAGAGCTGGAAAAAGAAGTAAGCCTAGGGACACGCTTGCATTATTTTAAAATTATGTGAGCTGTTTCAGACATTATTAGATCAATAACTGGGGTATGGACAGTGGTGGGATTCAAACAATTTAACAACCGGTTCCGGTGGTGGGATTCAAATAATTTAACAATTGGTCGTTTACAAGCACCATTTTAACAACCGGTTCTGTTGAAGTGGTGCAAACCTGCTGAATCCCACCACTGGGTATGGATCTTTAAAGAAAATAAATAAATGTGAGGAAATCCTAGGAATAGGCTCAAAGCCTGTTTCATTGACCTTGTTTAGTATCTTTGTGAAATGTTTCAGCACCTGTTTTATCCTGGTTCCCTGTGCTCCATTTTATCCAATTTCTTGAGCTGAGTTGATTAACTTTTATGCACAGTGCAACCTACCACTTTTAGATTTTCTGACCTTCAAGTGTGGATGGATTCTTCTAGCTATCTGACTTCTGTATTGCCTAGCTGAATAAGAGAAAAGACACAACTGGCTCTGTTGTGTTAATTCATATGATCAGTCAAAACAAAACTGTGATTAAAATTTGGGCCGTTTCCGCACAGAGGTGGAAGAGGCTGGGTCGGCGCATTTCGCGCCGACCCGACGACGCTGGGACCGTCCGCATGGATGGTCCCAGACCCGGCTGAGACAACAGCGCTGCAGAGCGCCGTTGCCCGGCCGATCCAGCATGTCCCCAGGCCTCCAGCACGTCCCCGAGGCCTGAGGACACGCCCCCTCGGCCCTGCACTCCTGCTCCTGCATCGCAGGGCAGGGGGGCGTGTCCCCAGGCCTCGGCGACACGCCGGAGGCCCGGGGACGAGGTAAGTACAGGGAGGGAGTGGGGGGGGGAAGCGCCAGGAAGCCGCACGGCAGCGGCTTCCAGCTGGTGTTTCCAAAAAACCACACTGGGGAAGCATGGTTTGGAAACGCCGGCTTGGCGCCTGTCAGGCTGCGCCCCCTGTGCGAACGGCGGCCTGGGGACAGCGTTTTTGCTGTCCCCAGGCTACCATATTCCACTGTGCAGAAAAGGCCTTGACCTCCAACATAATTATTTGGGCTGGCATCAAGCAAGGACACAGGATTTGAAATCCATGTACGAGTGCTAATATATGCCAGATTTGAATACAGAATTTAAAAATGGGTTTTCCATTTAGTTTATACGCAAAGCTAGAATACTTTTTAAAAAGATAAAACATTTGTGGCTTTTGTCTTAAAAGCACCTGTACCAGTGATAATGCTCAATTCAGATCAGTGCCAATCTGTCTGCTCAACCTGAATTTTAGTACCCAATCAGATTTGAAATAATATATTTTCAGTTTATTGGGTACTCATACCATGGATAATTACCCCTAATATAAAATTGTAAACCATCTTGAAGATACTGCTCACTACTTTAACATAGTAAAATAAGGCATAATATTGCAAAATTAATGAAAAGGTAAATAGTCAATATGCTCTTTTGTTCTCATTCGTTCACAATTGATTTGATTGGTTAAGTTGCAAAATCTGACACAAAATTGTCTCCTAGATCCTAAGCAGCCATTTATAATGTCTTAATATGCTCAAATGTGTTTGATTAATGAACTGGTTAAAACACAGAGTTAAATTTTAAAAGGTTTAATTAACAGTTCTGACTTCTATTCTTAGTACTGAAACACAAAATCCACAAAGTAGCTGTATTTCATCTTTGTAATCATCACCAACTTCAAAGACAGAACATATCTCTCTAGAGAAATAGAGAATAGAAAAATGAAATTATTTTCATTATGAAATATTATCCCAGGTGGACAGCTGTTTTCTATACATAAAGGATATTGAACCGGTGTATTGTTGAAATCTCTCCCCCCCCACCTTAGTATTTGATCTCATGACATAAGAAAAGTACATGAAGCAATTAAAGAGTTGATGGTGTATAGCTGGTTCAGAAAAGATGGATCATTAAAATTAAACCTGGAGCAAGTTTAAAATTCTAGTGAGCAAAGATATCCCTGTGGAACTGGCCAAACTGTCCCGGTTTCCACCATTTGATTCTACTGAAAGATTGATGTCTAGATCAACATTTAAATGAAATAATTCATAAATGTCTGGAGGAGAAGGGAGGTTTCAACCAGTGAATGAAAGTAGGGAATGTATTGTAACTGAAAATTCCAGGGAAATAGATTGGTGTACCCAAAAGTACTATTTTGCATAGGCATCACTTTCAGGGTCAATTAGAGGCGGGAGCACACTGATCACTGTCCATGGCAAAGCCCAGGAAAACCTCCATGAATTTTCTATTGGATTGTTTTGTCTTTTCTTTTTCCAAAACTCCCTTGAAACAAACTGTGGCTTAGCTCCCTTGAAACAAACTGTGGCTTAGCTGTGGAGCACATGTTTTGCACACAATTCAGCTTCAATTCCTGGCATCCCCCAACTAATTGCTGTTGGGTTGGGGGTGTTAGTGATTAACTTTTTCTATCCGAGATGCTGGAGAGCTTTTGCTGGTCAGGCCACACGCTCAGCTAGATGGACCAGTTCTCTGACTTGGCATGAGAAATCTGCACATGATTACAAGCCTTGTTGCATGAAGTAAAGGTTAAAGTGCCCCCAATTTTAAAATATATTTTCTATTATTCAGATCCTACTTTTTCCTCCAGGAAGCTCACATGATTTACTATAGGGTGCTGAGGGAACCTTGTGATGTTCACGTTCAGCCAGTGAGCATGATGAGTGGCTCTGTGGCTATTCATTGGCAATTGTGGCCTCACATCACCTCCTTCTTGCCTTGCAAGCCACCCCTATATCTGTGCAGTGAGTCTGCTCACTACTTGTGTGAGGAGCAGTGTCAGGCCTGTGAGGGAGGGAGGAGAGTAGGATTCCTATCAGTGGATATTGTGTGTCAAGTACTGCCAACTGCACTCCACTATGCCATGTTATTGCAAGGAGGGTTCCCTCATGGCTGCAGAGAAACCTATCATGAGGAACCTACACTGGCAATGTGGTCTGAGCCAGTAGGTGTTGGACCATCCCTAATTCTTCTCTTCTCAATTTTATCCTCACAACAGGTTTTAAGAAGAAGAGTTTGAATTTATACCCTGGTTGCTCAACCTTTAGGAGTTTCAAAGTGGCTTATAAACTCCTTTCCTTTTCCTCCCCACAGCAAACACCTTGTGAGGTAGGTGGGCCAGAGGGAGTTCTGAGCCAACTGAGGCTCATTCTGCACAGCATACTTACAACAAGTTGCAATCTATGCGAAGGCGCGACAGCAACACACATTGTTTCAGTGGGCTCTGGTTGCTGCCTGCACGGAGGCATGTAAACGGGAAAACAGGAATGCGGGTTACTTTATCTCAACTTCAACTTGCTGTACATGTGCTGTGTGGAAGGGGCCTGAGAGGCAGCATATTCCACTGTTGAGCAACCTTTACTGTCCGGAAGTTCTTCATAATGTTTAGATGGGATCTCTTAGATGGGAGCAGCAGTGGCATAGTGGTTAAGAGCAGGTGCATTCTAATCTGGAGGAACCGGGTTTGATTCCCTGCTCTGCCGCTTGAGCTGTGGAGGCTTATCTGGGGAATTCAGATTAGCCTGTGCACTCCCACACATGCCAGCTGGGTGACCTTGGGCTAGTCACAGCTTTTCGAAGCTCTCTCAGCCCCACCCACCTCACAGGGTGTTTGTTTTGAGGGGGAAGGGTAAGGAGATTGTAAGCCCCTTTGAGTCTCCTACAGGAGAGAAAGGGAGGATTTAAATCCAAACTCCTCCTCCTCTTCTTCTTCTTCTTCTTCTTCTTCTTCTTCTTCTTCTTCTTCTTCTTCTTCTTCTTCTTCTTCTTCTTCTTCTTCTTCTTCTTCTTCTTCTTCTTCTCCTCCTCCTCCTCCTCCTCCTCCTCCTCCTCCTCCTCCTCCTCCTCCTCCTCTACCTTGAATCCATTAATCCTAGTCCTAGTCTCTGGAGCAGCAAAAAGCAAGTTTACTCCCTCTTCAACATGACATTCCTTTCAATATTTATACATGGCTATTATGTCACCCCTTAACTTCCTCTTCTCCAGACTAAACACACCTACCTAGCTCCATAAGTCTCTCTTCATAGAGTATGGATTTCAGAACTTTCACCATTTTGGTCGCCTTTCTCTGGACCCGTTCCAGCTTATCAATATCCTTCTTGAATTGTGGTGCCCAGAACTGCATATAATATTCCAGGTGAAGTCTGACCAATGCAGAATAGAAAAACACTATTACGTTCCTTGATCTAGACACTTTACTCCTATTGCTGCAGCCTAGAATTGCTTTGGCTTTTTTTGGCAGCTGCATCCCACTGCTGACTCATCTTCAGTTTGTGGTCTACTAAGACTCCCATATCCCTTTCACATGTACTGTTGTCACACCAGGTGTCACCCCTCTGTGCATTTCATTTTTTTCTGCCTAAGTGTAGAATCTTACATTTATATCTGTTGAAATTCATTTTGTTAGTTTTGCCCCAGCTTTCTAATCTGTTTGATCATTTTGAATTCTGACCCTGTCCTCTGTAATGCCTTCTTAGGCTGTTTTATCATGTTTTAAATGGTTACTCTATCATACGTTTAAAAATGATTGGATTTTAGCTGTCTCAGTCATAAGAGAATGCATCCAGAAGTAAGTGATGTTTGTAAAACCCCTCTGTCAATTAAAATGCTGTTAATGTTTTAGAGATGGAATGGAACAAGGAAGTTGGAGAGGTCAATTAAGTGTTGAATTTCAGTGTCCTAGTTGCTTGGTGTGCTAGAGCTATGTGACAGATATGATTGAGTTTAATGAACGTTCTGTCAGAAATGATTTGCAAAGCATTGTAGAAACCGATTCCCTGCCTTTTAAAATTGCCACTCTAACAAGGCAAGTTTGCTTGCCATCCTTCAGTATATTTGCTTTTTACACATCCCAATAGTCACTCCCTCTCCCCTTAATTTCCAGGAGGCAAAGTAACAGCAACTGGATTATTAAATGCAAAATATTAAGACAGCATCTCAAGGAGACAGTGGTAACCTGCTGATTGAAAGAAGGCCCCTCCACCCTTAAAATAAGATAGCTTCAGAAGAGCCAAGAGATTCCTAATGAAGAAACCATACTGAAATATGTATATGCATGACTTCATGTATAATTTAGCCTGTTCTGATCAGGAGAAGCATCTCAAACATAAATATAGAGCACCACGAATATTCAGGGACTGAATAGTTCTTTTCCATAATAAAGGGATAATAATTTCCTCATCTATTTTTTATCACCATGTAGCATTAACTAGCTTGCTGAAAACTAGCTTGCTGAAAATAAGGTCACATATAAATTGCAGAATTCTTTCAGCTTCATAGACACATTAAGAAATATTGCTGTCCGCAGGGGGGGAGTACATTAGATGTGAAAAGGCAAAGCCCATGGCTTTGGTGCCAATGGGAAGCTCCTTACTGATCAGAAAGGGAGAGGAAGCTGCTTTTAAGTCCCCATGGATGGTATCATTGCTCAGTGGAAGAGTATCTGGTTTGCATATAGAAGCTCTTAGTCATCAGCATCTTCAGTTAAAACAGTCAGGTAGTAGAGATGTAAGAGATCTAATTTAAACACTGGGAAGCTGCTGCCAGGCGCAGAAGACAAACCTTCAGCAAATGAGTTCCTCCCATCTTTCATGGGCTTTGGATCTCATTATAAAATTCTGGGGAAAGAAATGGGAACACTGCCTTTCAGGGATAGCCAGTAAGTAATTTTTGTGCTGTTGGCTGATGACTCCAGCAAGGATATCTGCAAAAATATTGTTCTATCTGGAGAGGGAGAGGAGGGAGTTAATGAGCTATATCTGAGGAAGGGGGCTTTGACTCTCAAAAGATTATACCCCTCCACCAATCTTGATGGTCTCTAAGGTGCAACTGGACTTAAATCTAGCTGTTCTACTGCAGATCAGATGACTACCCTTAAAAATGAGCTATATGTTAGTTATATTCACAGGCAGAAAAAATGATGATAGAATGGATCCACTGCTGTGGAAGCAAGGACTTCCTTGCAGTTCCCTCTCTCCAGGGAACAGAATAAGGGAGGCATCTTGTGTTGCCACAAGACTGCGGAACTGAAAAAGTTGTGCTTTGAAGGAGGAAGTTTTTATGCCCACAGAAATATTGCCTGGGACCTAAGTCAACAAGTCTCTCCACTGACCCAGTTAATGGAGTTTAAAGCAGTCCCAAAGCAATGAAATTGCTTCTGGTGCTAGGGTTACACTTTTACTGGCCAGCGTTAATACTTTATAAGGCAAATAATTTGAAAAAGAAACACAGTAGCAGCTCCACAATTATGGAACAAACTCCCTAGGGAGGTGTGCCTGGTTCCCTCACTTCCAATCTTTAGAAGGCAAGTGAAGACAATTTGATTCATGATGGCATTTATAGGGATTTTGGTTGTTTCCCTGCCAACAGTATTTGCAGGATTTATTTATTTATTTATTTATTTATTTATTTATTTATTTATTTATTTATTTATTATTAAACTTGTATACCGCCCTCCCCCGAAGGGCTCAGGGTTAGGGATTGCCTCTGTCGATATACCCTGCCCCCCTACATTCAGCTGAGAATGACCTACTGATGGTTTCTGGCCTGAAATCTATCTGACTATCCTTAATAGAGTCAGAGTGCCTGGTGGAACTCCATCTCAAATGAGACTCAGTCCTGTGGGACTTGTTGCAATTCTGCAGGGCCTGGAAGACTTAGGCCACTTTTGCACATGCAGAATAATGCCCTTTCAATCCATTTTCAATGCACTTTGCAGCTGGATTTTACTGTGCAAAATAGCACAATCCACTTGCAAACAATTGTTAAAGGGCGTTGAAAATGGATTATTCTGCATGTGTGAAAATGCCCTTAGATGTTCCACCAGGCTTATGTTTGAGGTGATGATTGTCATCTAGCTGGTCTTCCCTCCTCTCTCTTCCTTCCTTTTACCTTTTCTCCCCTCTGCTTTCTTTTAACTATTCTGAAAGCATTTTTTCCTTTCCTTTGATTGAAGCTATGGGATTCCTTTTCTGTTTTTCCCCCCTCTGACGAGCTCTTATGATTTGTTATGGCACCAGTAGAATATTATTCTTCAAGGTTTTTATGTGTGTGATATGGTTTTATTAGTTACTTTTATGATGTCAGTTACCTTGAGCCTGTCCTAGTTGGGAAAGGGTGGGTTAGAAATTGAATGAATGGTTAGTTTTATATTGTGGTTATTTTATGTATATTTCATGCTGTTTTATTTACACTGTAAGCTGCTTTGAGTACCACAAAGTAGAAAGGTTGCTAATAATTGTTTTAAATAAATAAATACACTCTTTCAAATTTGCTCATAAATTCTCATGCCAAAAGTGAGGCATGGGGCTATTTCTCCTATTGTCTCTCTCTTTAAAAAGGGCAACTTGCAAGTATGCAATAACTTAGTTAATTTTTACAGTGTCACAGGAACTCCAGGAACACACCAAATCATATGAAGGTCCTGTATCCTGCAGCAGCACAAATTTAATGTAAAAGTTCAAGTTTATTTTATAGTTTCTCCATATAGGAGACACCATGGCCATCCTCTCCCAAAACAATATGCTAAAGATATTACCATTCAAGGTGATGTCTGTCTTTTGAATCAATTGCATGTAAATGGATTTTGAAGCATATACTGTAGTAAGGGTGTAAAATTACCAAAACAAAAAAAATGAAAATGGGAAGATGTGAAAATGGAATGATGTCATAGTCCTGTTACAAATCACAAGATGTCATAGTTCCACTGTACACTTCATTGGGCAAGCCCCACCTGGAATACTGTGTACAGTTCTGGAGGCCACTCTTCATAACAGATGTCAGAATGGAGTGGGTGCAGAGGAGAACAATGAGGATGATCTGGGGCCTGGAGTCCATGTTTTCTAGGATCATGGTGGCTTAATCCTTATAGTCCAGATGTCATGGATTATTATCTATCTCTATCAGCCCCTGCCACCATGGCCAATTGGCCATGCTGGCAGGGGCTGATGGGAATTGTAGTCCATAACATCTGGAGTGCCAAAGGTTCACCACCACTGCTCTAGCAGGAACGTCTGGAGAAGAGAAGATGGGTGGGGGGCAGGCATGATTGCTCTCTTTCAGTATTTGAAGGGCTGTCACTTAGAGGAGGGCAGGGAGCTGTTTCTGTTGGCAGCAGAGGATAGGATTCACAACAATGGGTATAAATTACAGGTAGAAAGGTTCCAACTGGATATTAGGGGAACAATTTTACAGTAAGAGCGGTGCAATGATGGAATCAGCAACCTAGAGAGGTGGTGAGCTCCCCCTCACTGGCAGTCTTTAAACAGTAACTGGAAAAACACTAGTCTGGGACAGTGTAGGCTGATCCTGCATTGAACAAGGGGTTGGAATAAGTGACCTGCATAACCCCTTCCAACTCTTATGATTGTGTGATTCTAAGTTTGCCAAAGGAAGGAGGGACAAAAATGGTCTTCCAGGCCAGGAATAAAATTCTTAAAAAACAGGCAGGAAAAAATACACCCCATCTCCCACCCATGTTTCAGACATATATTCTTTTATGCTTATTATTTCGGCCTATCTATTGAAATAAATGGGAAAGCTTTTGTGAGACAGCGACTCCTGTGTCTGCATTACAAGATGGCACCAGAGACTCTGTGTTCCAAATGGCACAGTCATTATTCAGAGGATGAGGAGGGAGACTGTAAGGAAGCGAGTGGAATTTTTAAATCTCTGCTTGGACAGAGACATCTTTCTTTCACAGAGAGCGTATGAAAAACTGTGTGTGTAGAGGTGACAGGAGAGGAAGTTTAACAACTAATTGATACATTAAAAGTAACAAGTCATCAGATCAGATGATGTACATTCAAGCGCTCTTAAAGGGATCAAATGTGAAATTGCTGATATCCTAACAAATATATGCAAGATGTCACTAAAATCAGCCTCCTTGCTAGCAGATAGGAAACTAGATTTTTCTTTAAAAGAGACCCAAGAGGAGCCCTGTTGCTTTGCATCCTGAAGGTCTCAAGTTCAGTCTCTGGCATTTCCAGTTAAAGGAGCAGATCTCGGGAAAAGGCCATTCTCTGCTTTCGAGCCTAGAGAACTGTCAGTCAGTCAGACAATAATGAGAGCTTGGTGGACCAACTATACAAGTCAGCTTTATGTGGTCAAATGACAGGTCAGGTAGCTGAATGTCTGTTCTGGACAAATTGGTGCTAGGCATTGCTCAAGTTATAATTACAAACTACAGAGCAGAACAGAGCTTCCTAATGCATGGTCTCTAACCCATCACCCTTTCTGGATTCTTTAAAATTATGAGTAAGAGTAGTAGTCTGGTAAACACAATGGATTTCCCAAAAGGTTTTGACTACGTTCTTTATGAAAGACTTCTGCATAAACTTTTCAAGTCCTTCCACAGAATGGTAATTGATCCACTACTGGAAATTTAAATAATCCATCCTACAGATAAAGGGTGTGACAAATTATTACCTGGTCCCTACTCTGCTCTTTCCAGGCAAGGTGATAGAGTAGTTTTAGACTAACTTCAGGTTTTCTTGGAAAACTCATCTGCTGCAGACCCTTTTCAGTCTGCCTTCAGGTCAGGCTTTAGGACAGAGATGACCCTAGTAGCTTTAGTTGGTGACCTCTGAGTGCAGACATAGACTATGCCTTTGAGTTGCTCCTACTGGATTAATCTGGAGCCTTTGATGCAGTGGAGTATGGCATCTAGTTAAGACACTTGAAGAATATGTAGGAATCAGGGGATGTATGTCAGACAGATTTGAATAATTTCTCATGAACTGGACTCAAAGGATGACCATTGGAGGCCAGTTAGTATGGGATCTATCCCGTGGGTTCTACAGGATGCCTGGGGCATTTGCCCCCCCTCTCTCCCCCCCATATAAAAATCTTGTCCCCTCTATATAAAAACAGAGGTATTTCAGGTTGTGAAGGCAGGGATATTGAGGACACCATGCACCCAACTTTTGAGGGAATTCATTTTCTCCTTGTTGACTCAGTTAAGAGTCTTGGGGTTATACTGAATCCCACATTACTGCTGGAGAAGCAAGTTCAGACACCTGCAAAAAACACTTTCTTCCAACTGTAGTTCAGAATATGGCCTCTTACCTTGATATGGTTGATCTAGGAACCTGGATTCATGGTGACATCAAGACTAGACCACTGTAATGCCCTTTATATTTGATCTCCCTTCAAAATCAACTTGAGGACCTCAGTTTCTGTAGAACAGCACAATTCATCTATTATCAGGCAGGCATCTACCTACAGTAAATAGCACCCAAGGCAAAGCAGTGAAATTGCATCCCCCATGGTGTGGTGGATGGTGCCCCATGGCAAAAGTTAGCAATAGGTCTGGAAAGACACCCCCCCCTCACAGAATCTTCTGGGTCTGGGTGTGTTGGCAGTGATGGGTGCAGCAGCAAGCCAGGCTGCTGCTGCAGATTTCAGCAGCTGGGCTGGAGGCACGCCTCTGAGCCTGCCCCCCCACTAGGGTTTCTGCTCCCTGCTGGGCTTCTGCTTCCTGCCTGGTTGAGCTGGGCTGCTGCTGCAGACTTCAGTGGCTGAGCTGGAGGCATGCCTATGAGCCCCCACCCCTCACTTGGGCTTCAGCTCCCTTCTCCCTCTCCCCCAGTGGGGTGCAGCAGTGAGCTGGGCATAGCAGCCTGGCAGGGGAGTGGGGTGCCTCTGAGGTTGGGGAAGTGGTGGCCCTGAAGATGGCCAGCCATGGCAGAGGCAAGTGGCCCAGGTGGCAGCAGCCCAAAGTCGTGGGCAGAGGCTGGTGGTAAGGGTACAGGAGAAGGAGATGGAACAGTTGCAATCCAGTACAGCTGCTTGCTCCTGGGGGGAGGGCAGAGGCGTGCCAAATGTGCACCCCATGGGACATTTCAAAGTGGTGTCTGGGAATCACCCCTCTCTGACGCTTCCCCCCAGGCATGCCACTGTTATCAGGAACTAGCCAGAGCATGCATATTACTCCCAGTCTGCAGTCACTGCATTAGCCAATGAAGTGGCTAATTGGTGCATCAGTTGCTGTGCTCAATTAAAAGTTTTAGCTGTCATGTACAAATCCCTTCATGGACCTGGTCCTTTATATGTGTGAGACTGACACTCCTCCTTGGCTCCACTACAACAGCTTCATTCATCTGAGCACAGCCTTCTGCAGGTGCCACCCAGCAAATGGGCAAAATCAACAACTGCCTGTACATGTGCTTTCTCTATAATGGCTATTATGGAATGGCCTGCCTGATGAAGTCAGGAAGACTCCCACTCTAATGATTTTCACAAATCATGCAAAACTAAATTATTCAACAGAGCTTTTCTGCACAGAGGTAATATGGTTGTACTGTACAGAATGGTTTAGAAAGTTACTTGGCTAAAGGTTATTACTGTGTATAGCTCATGCTGCATGTTGCTGTAGGATCCTGTGATGAAATCCTTGCATTGTTTAATACATCATGCTATTACTTAGTGTGGTTGGTATCAGCTTTTTCACAATGCAAATCCAATGCTTTGTTTATTGGATGTTCAATTCTGTTGGTAGAATCATAGGCCCCTTCCGCACACACAAAATAATGCATTTTCAAACCACTTTCACAACTGTTTGCAAGTGGATTTTACCATTCCACACAGCTTCAAAGAGCACTGAAAGCAGTTTCAAAGTGCATTATTCTGCACGTGTGGAATGAGCCATAGAATCGTGGAGCTGAAAGAGACCACAAGGGCCATCAAGTCCAACTCCCTACTATACAAGGATAAAAGCACCCTTGACAGATGGCCATCCAGTCTCTGTTTAAAAACCTCCAAAGAAGGAGACTCCACCACCCTCCAAGACAGTGTATTCTACTATCCAACAGCGCTTACTGGCAGAAAGTTCTTCTTAATGTTTAGGTGGAATCTCTTTTCTTGCACTTCGAATATATTACTCCTTGTCCTAGTCTCTAGAGCAGCAGAAAACAAGCTTGCTCCATCTTCAACATGATGACCCTTCCAATCTTTAAACATGGCTATCATGTCACCCCTTAACCTTCTCTTCTCTGGGCTAAACATACCTTGCTCCCTAAGCCACTTCTTGTGGGGCATGGAATCCAGACCTTTTGCCATTTTGGTCACCATCCTTTAACCATTCCAGATTGTCAATATCCTTCTTGAATTGTGGTGCCCAGAACTGGACCGGGGAGGTCTGACTGATGCAAAATAGACCGGTACAATTACATCCCCTATCTTGACACTCTATTCCTATTAATGCGGCCCAAAATTGCATTGGCTTTCTTGACTGCCACATCACATTGCTGACTCATTGATCTGGGTAGTATTGATCTGCCTTGAGTCACAGTAAGAAAGGTGGATTATAAATAAGGTAACTAATAAATAAAGAACAGGAAATAGAGGGTAGAACTACAATGCTGTGAAGTAAGCAGAGGGATCCTCTACAGATTTCTATTGGGACCAGTGCTATTTAGCTAACTTGTTAAATAACTGGAGGGAGAAGGGATTTGAGCAGATTCCTCATTTGCACATTACCCAGAAGGTGAATACTCAAGTGTTCTGGAGGGAACTTCCCAAGGAGTTCCCCAACTGATTGGTTGGGAGCCTGGGCTGAAAGGCAAATGTCATTCTGTCTAAGTGTAAAGTGAAGCACTCTGGAGCAAAAAAAAGAGAAGCTATTAACTTCACATGAGCTGACAGTAGGCAATCAGGCAAGGGTAGTGTTAGCTAGTTGGATCCTTGGTAATGTAGAAAAAAGTCAGCTAAGGTGGGACATGAAAGAAGTTATAAAATTTAGTTGTGGAAAATGTGGATATAGAGAGGGTTATTCCCCCTATCTCTGAAAGAAATCAAGTATTATCCAACAAAGGTAACAGGGGAGTATATTCAGGACAAAAAAGTACTTGTTACAGAAGACATAATTTATGGAAATTGCTGCCACAAAATGCAGTAATGGCCATTAGCTTTGGTGGTTTTAAGAGGGGATTAGATATATTCACAGAAAAGGAGAAATCTATCTATATATCTAATAACCTTGTGTCCCTCCTTACCAAATGCGGATTTTAAAAATCTGCATGACAGGACTGTTCAAGGGCGAGGGCAGAGGTTTATGGAAACCCAAGGGAATACAAATGCCCCAAAGCAGTAAAAATGACAACTTTGTATGCATAGATTCCCCCCACGCCAGCCAGAAAAAGCCATTTCCCTGTAATAAAAGTTTAATTAGTGAAAATAAGCAGTTGAAACAATGACTTGGATAGCCCAGGCTATTTTGATCTCATCAGATCTCAGAAGCTAAGTAGGTTGTGGAGCTGGTTGGAATTTAGATGGGTGACCTCCCCGGCCCCCTCCGCCCTCCTTCTATATTTCTTCAGACTGGGAAACCACTCACTGACCAGGTTGTCAGATTTTCTTGCCTTTTTCCCTTCAGGGACTGAACTGCTTCAAAAATGGTAGTGTTTGATAACAAAAAGCACTTCCTTTCAGCCCTTTAAATACTTCCCAGAAGGCAAAGGATCCCTGTTGACAGGCACTCCCATCACTAGGCACACTAAAATAAATATACTGAGGCAGAAGTAAACTTAAACAGTAACTCAGATTTATTTAACAGACAGAGGAGATGGTAAAGGGAAAACTATTAACTTGGAGATGGCTGGCTGAGGCAAATAAGGCAGGAGGCAAGAGGAATACATACACACACACTAATTACACAATACCTTGGCACAGAGGTTTAGAATTTGTTTTGTGCTTTAGCATTTCTGACTTTTTCCTTTCATGTCCTGGCAATTTGTTTGAATGCCTCTTTGGTGATTTCCACCTTTTTCCATTTCTTGTACATGTCCCTTTTAAATCTTAGCTCAGTTGAAAGTTCTTTATGTTGGAATGAGCGACTTCTGCATGCCTGGACACTGGGGGGTGCTGTGTGTCTCACTCTAACTATGTTGTTGCCTCTCTTGTTTGCCCTCCTTGTCTGGGCCAGGAGACTGCCCACTAACTTCCTTTCTTCTCCATGCTGCAGCCACATTTCTCCTGTCCTATGTCCTGAGTGCATGGACAATGGCTCTCTGCCTTCTGCAGAACTTTTCCACAGAAGCAACTCTTTCTTGCACACACGTGATGGTGCATTACAGTGCCCACTTGCCCTAGGGAAAGTAATTCTCAGATTAGGGTTTCTTTCTATCTACCTCTTACCTGAAACAAAGATGTGAACTGAAGATATTTGAATAAATGTAAGTTTTTCCTTTTTCCTTTATTTCTTGGGAAGTTTCTATAAACTGCACTCACACACATTAATGGGCTGGTTCATAATTTAATAACTCCAACACTTTAGACATCCATCCTGATTTTCTTTAGACACATCCCATTTTTCCTCTTCATCGGAACTGCTTGAAATTGTGCCTTCAAGATTTGACTTTTACTAAACTCCCATCCATCATGCACTCCCTTCCTTTTTAGTATTTTTAACCATGGGGTCACATCCAGTAGTTTCCTAAGTTTACTGAACTCAACTTTCTTAAAGTCTAGGATACGTGTCTGACTACACTTGTCATCTCCTTTCCATTGTATAACATACTCCAGGAGAACATGGTCACTCCCACCTAATAATCCTACCACTTCCACTCTACTAATCAAGTCATCATTGTTGGTTAGGAACAGATCTAAAATAGCTGATCCATTTGTTGCTTCTTCCACCTTCTGGACCATGAAAGTGTCTGCAAGGCAAGTGAGGAATTTGTTGGACCTTATAGTCTTGGCAGAGTTTCACTTTCAACAAATATTGAGATAACTGAAATTGCCCATTACTACTACTTCTATCCTTTCCAAAAGTTTGGTCATCTGTTCCAGGAAGGCATCATCCAACTCTTCATTCTGGTTTAGGGGTCTATAATAGACCCCTCCCCCCCCGAGATCTCTGTTTCCCCCTTAATTTTTACTCAGATACTCTCAATCAGTTTTTTAGGATTTAAGTCTGGTCACAGATGTAAACATCCCTGACATATTATGCTACTCCTCTGACTTCCCCAGTTGGTCTATTTCTCTGAAATCATCCAAAGGATTTGCCCATCTAAGTACAGTTCAATTCCTTTCTATGATTCTGTGATTGTCTCGATTTCTTGCATATTTTCTTGTATCCTTTTTTTAAAAAAATTCTGATAATGTTGTAAATATCTCCTGTCTCATACCTTGAAGTTTTTTATTCTTTCTTGCATGCTCTCTTTTGCTTGTTTAATTTTTTCTTGAGTTCTTTCTTCTAATTGTTTAATTTGATTTGTAATTCTTTGAATTTGCTGTCTGTTTGACACCTCTGTAACATCCTCTTCATCCTCATTCATTTTCATCTCTTTGGCATGCCCCCGACATCATTATTATCTTTTTATCCTTTCTTCTTTGCTTACATATGTTATACAATCTTTCCAAATATCATTCCAAGGACTAAATATTCAACAATTTCCAAAACTGCCTAACATCAATGTTTTCATCTATTGCATATACAATAATTCAGTGAGTCACCCAGAATTTATAAATCAACCATGTAAGATGTTTTCATATGAAGGCATTCAAACTTCATCAGTTCATCATTGAAATTCATTCCAAGTTCATCAACTTAATTTCTTTGTCTACTCAATATATTAAAAATTCAAGATAGGAAAATATAAAGAAAAATAGATTAAATTATATAAAGACTATGAGGCCCTTTCTGCACGGGCCAAAAACGGCGGCCTGGGGACGGCAAAATCCGTCCCCAGGCCACCGTTCGCACAGGCGGCGCTGCTGAAACACAGCAGCGCCGACTTGGCTCCCCTTCCCCTCCCTCAGGGCGGCGTCAGGCCGCCCTCAAAAACACCCGTTTAAAGGGTAGTTTTTGAGTAAACAGCGTGTTCCCGGCGGCGCGGTGCGAACAGCACCGCCGGGAACACGCTGTTTCCCCGTCCCTCTCCCACTTGCCTCGTCGCCGTCGTCGCCCTGCTGTCCTCCTAAGACCCTCCCTCGCTGTCCTCTGACCCCTGGAGGTTGGAGGGCAGCGTGGGCGGGGCTTAGGAGGCCAGTAGGGCGACGACAGCGACAAGGTAAGTGGGAGAGGGACAGGGAAGAGGCGGCTTCATGCGGAGCCACCTCTCCTGCGCCGGCCTCTGCTGGGGCCGCTCGCACGCTTGCGTGCGAACGGCCTCCACCCCCACGCCGGCAGAATTCTTGCTGGTGTGAGGGTGCATAGAGGCCTGTGCAGAAAGGGCCTGAGAAAAATGGGAAAATACAAAAATAATAAATTTTACAAGAATAATAAAAATATATTAGTATATTTTAGAATTGATAATAATAAAAAAGTTTCATAGTAGTGTTGAGTATTAGGCCCCTTCTGCACAGGCAAAATAATGTGTTTTCAAACCACTTTCACAACTGTTTGCAAGTGGATCTTGCTATTCCGCACAGCTTCAAAGAGCACTGAAAGCAGTTTGAAAGTGCATTATTCTGCATGTGCGGAATGAGCCTTAGTTCCAAAAATTCTGAATGATAATCTCAAAAACACACATGCCTTCTTGTAGTTCCTTCTTAGAATCAACACAGCCTCAGAGTCCATCATATTTGATCACAACAGTATCCTTCTGGTAATTACTAATTATCCATCTGCCAGATGGCCCACAAATTCACTACTATCACATTTGATCTCTGTCTCGGTTCTCAAATTAGCTGCAACATATAATTTTAACTGTATTTCATATAAATCATTGACGTATTGTACAATCATTTTAGATCCCTCTCACTAAAATATTTGTTTAGTACACATCCAAATTAAATGTCTCATTAAAAAATGAAAATAAAAAAGAATTTAAAAGAGCATTACACATCCAGCTTTCTTGATTTTTGCCAACTCAGAAAACACCTGTACACTTCTACCATCCAATTCCAGATACTCAAAATATTTTCCAAAATTCAAACTATTCAAAGAAGTCCCAAAAAGTTAATTTTCATTAATTGAACTTTTAAAAAGTCTACAAGAAGCAAGTCTTTCCCCCCTGTGCAAGTTCCCAATGTGAAAGCAGATACGGCTTTGACTCCTCCAATGCTTCCCCCCCTCTATATATCTCCAGTGCAACAGTTGTATATTTTGTGTCTCTCTGCTTTTTAGAGGAAGAAAAGAACAATAATGAATGTAAATGAAAAGGTGGGAGCCAAGTCTTATAAGCTATTTAACCTGCAATTACCTCATTGTTTTCGATGGGATCAGAAGCTCACAACTCCCTATCAGTTCTGCAAGGATTCACTTGACAAATTTGGTCTGCCCCTCCAGGAGAGGTAAGAGGAAAACAAGAGAGCCTTCTCAGTTGACGTTCCTCTTCAAACAACCCACCTTGATATAAATCTCAGACCACTTCACAGGTGTTGCAATTCAGATCATCATTTCTCCAGAAACCAGATTTGTTGTTGGTTTTAAAACAATGGTTCAATATTGTACCATACAAGCCATAATAACCAAAAAACCCAACATCCATAAATGAGGTTTTTAAAGTAAATTATCTAGCATCCTCTTTTAAATGTAGTATAGCTTTATAAGGGGCTTTCTCCGGGTAAAATTCCATTAAATGCTTCACAGGTATTATGCAACCTTTGAGGGCAATTTTGGATTTCTGTAGGGATCCTTGCCTATTTATTTATTTATTTATTTATTTATTTATTTATTTATTTATTTATTTATTAGTTGCCCTCCCCCGAAGGAGGGAGGCACTTTATTTTTAGAGCTGAAATTTGCTTTATTTTCCCATTTTCTATATGGTAGTAGGGTTCAATTTAGAATTTATATTTTTCCATAAATATCTTCCCATTATAATATAACATTTCTTCTGCCTCTACTCACCTAAGTATTTTTCAGAGTTTTTTTTTTACCAAGGCCCTTTCTGCATGGTCAAAGTACATGGTATGAATTGCAAATTAGCATTTCAGACAAGGCCAAATGACTATTTTGCGCTAAGAGGAGCCCTGTGGTGCAAAGTGGTAAGTGCAGTTCTACAGGCAAATCTCTGTTCATGATTTCCTTTCAATCCTAACAAAAGCTGGCTCAAGGTTGACTTAGGCCCTTTCCACATGGGCCAATAAACACGGGGTGCAGCTGGGGTACATGAGCCCAGTGCAGTCTCGGGCCGGTCACACGCCTCCATGCAGGTGGCCCCAAAGCTAACGCAGGCCATCGACGTGCCTTCACACAGAGGCGTGTCTTTTTTTTGCTTACCTTCCACTGATATACAGCTATGCTAGCAGGCACAGATGAACCCTGAGACCCTTGCTATTCCCAGAAGTGACTGCATGGTTCCGCAGATGGGAGCCAGGAGGTAAACAAAAAAGGGAGAGCGCAGCTGCATAATGCCCCTCCTGCCTGGCCATTCACTTGGTCATGGCTGCTAGGTGCATTAAATCAAAAGAATTGCAGATAGTGCGATTCTACAAAAACCCGGATTGGGGGGAGGGAACGTGGAGCAGACTCACATTAGGAGCGGGATCCATGTGAAGTTCCCCACCCTGGGTTTTATCCTGCCCTTAACCAGTGTTTATTGGCCCATGTGGAAAGGACCGTCACCTTGCATTCTTCCAAGGTTGGTAAACTGAATAGCCAGCTTGCTGGGGGTAAAGTACAGATGGTTGGGAAAGGTCATGGCAGTCCACCCTGTAATCAGAGTCTGCCTAGTAAACATTGTTATATGATATCATACCATGAGTGTGACCTAGTGCTTGCTCAATGACTACCTTTACTCTTTTTACCTTTTAGGGAACATTTATTAAATCTCCAAGATTTTGGGCACGCAGAGTCCTAAAGCATGAAAAGAGGGATTTGCATTCTTGGTGAAGAAATGGAAGAGGAGCAGGATGGTTTAGCAGCAAATCAGGCTGACAAAGATGAAAAGGAGGTGGGAAGAGATAACATGGAGATAACAGGCACAGGGTTTCATCAAGCTTTCTAGGGCTGTTTCCGCACGGGCAGAATATGGCGGTCTGGGGACGGCAAAAACGCCATCCCCAGGCCGCCATTCGCACAGGGGGCGCAGCTGCTTCGCAGCCGCACCGCCCTTGCGCCGCCTGCCCGGCGCCGAGCAGGCGTTTCCAGAGTGTGCTGGGAAGTGCACTTTTCTGGAAACGCCGGCTGGAAGCTGCTGCTGTGCGAACGGCAGCGGCTTCCCGGCGCTTTCCCCCCCACTCCCTCCCTTCACTTACCTGCTCTCCGGCCCTCCGGCGCGTCGCCGGGGCCTGGGGACACGCCCCCCTGCTCTGCAACATGGAAGCAGAAGGGCAGGGCAGGGGAGGCATGTCCCCAGGCCCCGGCAACGCGCCGGAGGGCCGGAGAGCAGGTAAGTTGACCGGGCTTGGCGCCGTCTTCCCGGTTCTTTCTGGGACCGTCCATGCGGACGGTCCCAGAGTCATCGGGTCGGCGTCAGAAACACCGACCCAAGCCCTTCCGCCTCCGTGCAGAAAGGGCCTAGGTTTTTCAGTTTCTTAGATGTTATAGTTCTTATGAAGGTGCAGGTTTTTTTTCTTAAGTTACTCTTAGATGTTACTGACATATGGATTAAAAAAGACTCTGGGTTCTAACAGGCTGATTCCCTTTCTGTCAATTCACACAGCCTCTCCAATGTTAGACCCCCACTCTACAGAAATCTTCCTTGTGATGTAACTTAAACAGATCACTAATATACCAGGCAGAGAATCACCGTATGAGAATAACTCCCTAACTGGCTTAGGAATTCTTCTCTCCCAAAAGATATATTCCTCTCACCCTTTATTTATGGTCATTGTGGAAAGTCTCTCTCAGTACTCCACCTCTGCCTTGACCAATAAGTAAACTTCCAGTTCTTTTGTTTGTGTATTTCTGCTCGCATACTCTGACACATTCCATATTTCAGATCAGATTCATTCTCTGAAATCGTCTCAAGGGTAGAGTTTCACACACAGATAAGGGACTTAATGTTAGCATGCAGGAATCTAAATCCCTCTTAGAGAGATATCTCTTCCTTGTTAGTCAGCTGGTTGGTCCACCAATCAGAGCCCAGGTCAGCTTACCCAATCAGAGTGCAGTTCAGTTTCTATGAAGATTTTTCCCTTGCACTCTGTGACTGTCCTTTATTTTTTGCTGCACTTCCAAATGTTTTTTATCGTGCAGTTCTGTCACAAACTATTACTTGGAATTTTTTGATATTGTATTTTTAATCTTTTGGAGAAGCAGATCCTTTTTTAAAAAGTACATATTTTCCTGCAGTTTTTATAACTTTTAGTCCTTCTGAAAGACAGTTGCAAATACAACAGATAGCAAACATTTTAAAATATGACATAAAAATACCTGCATCATAAAAAATATATATATTCCCTTGAGTACTAAACTTCTGCCCCCTGAGGAAATGGATCCTTTTACATTTTTTAAAATTTTTGTTTGCTCAGCATTAGAAGACATGTGCATTCCTACAGAAAGGCAACAAGGGGAAAAACTAGAAGAAGTATAAGTCCTTTTTCATTTGGGGAAGTTTTTTTTTCTTTACAAAATCAGTTATCACCATTCAGAACATCTCTTTCTTGCCAGAAGGCAAATGGTGAACACCAGTGCATAAGCGTTCCAGTAAATTACAGAGGAGTAGCATTGAGGGAACTCACTCATCCCCATTTCTGAGTTCAGATGGCAAAATTTACCTTTAGTTTAGACATGGCATTCTCTGATGGGCAGCGCAATCCAGAGGGGGAGGCCTGAATCCCTATTTGGAGCTGGCGCATCCTTGCCCAGTCTGCCAGAGAAAGTGGCAAATGAACTGGGGGGGGGGGATTTACCCAGGCAGCCAGGCACCACTTGACATTGTGGCATCTGACCTGGAAGTGTCTTCTGTTGCCCAGGTCTGCCAGCACGTAGGAAGCGTTTTCCATTGCCCTCGTCAAGGGTCTGCCACCACACTCACTGTAGCCATCTCAACTCCCTCTTCATCCATCGCAGCTCCTTGGTATACCAAGGAGCCAGTCTGGTGCGGGTGTGGCGAGAGCACCTTGGGGCAACTGCCTCAATGGCTTCAGAGAGCCTGGTATCCCAGCTCTCTACCAGCTCATCAAGGGAGGCGCCAGTGGGTGGGGTCTCCTGCAGAGCTTCCTGGAACTGCTCCCGGTCCATTAATCTCTGCAGGTGGGCCAAAATATGCCCGTCAGCTAGACAGGGGTGCAGCAGCATCTATCAAAGCCTTAAGGACATAGTGGTCAGACCATGGCACTCTATCAGTAGAGGACAAGCCCACAGTCATACCTGCTGTGAAGATCAGGTCCAGAGTGTGGCCATGCTGATGCGTGGGGCTCCCAGTGTTCACCAGGGCGAGACCTAGTGTTGCCATGGTTGACACTAGATCAGTGGCTACCGAAGAGGAGGCCGAATGATGTGGACATTGAAGTCACCCAAAACTAATAGTTTAGGATACAACAATGCCCACTCCAAGACAACCTCCAAGAGCTGCAATAGGTTGTATGCTGGTGCGCTAGGTGACCCGTACACCAGCAGAACAGCCAGTCTCTCCGGAGAGTCCCAACAAAGGCCCAAACACCAGCAATCAGCAGAACAGGATAGGTCCTAAAGGAGATAGAATCTTGGATGAGCATCACCACGCCTCCCCCTGGCCCTGTGTCCAGGGCTGCTGAACAAACATGAAACCATCTGGGGTGGGATCATTGAGGGCAATTGTCTCCCCCTCCCTCACCCAGGGTTCTAGGGTTATCACACTTTGCACAGTCTTTCATGTTTCTTTGATTTCTTGCATCAGATACCCACCATAATGTTTTAAATTAACAGAGAAAACAAGTGTTATCCGTGACAACATTGATAGTTCCTGCTTGTACAGGATTGCTGTCAATGAAGGCTCCATCATGGTTCTTTCTCCACTTGATATTTTGGCATCATATGCTTGGAAAAGTTTGGATCATAAAGATGCTGTGCAATAGTCTGCCAAAGGATGGTCTGAAGGCAATCTCCAACTACCTGGGCATGATTAAAGAAAAAAGCCTCTGCATACAATACCTTTGGCTGCATATTGAAGCTTCTGTTGGATTAGAATCATGCATGAGCTTATGGAGTATGTGGGTCAGGCACACACAGGACCATTCTGTACAAATTGGTTGATGCTCTTTCAGCATTGGGTGCATGCAGAATAACAATGATGGATGCACAGATTGATGTACACTACACCAAATTTTAAGAATGAATTTGCTGTCACTATCACCCTTACTGTTTATCATCACCGTGATCCCACTAACACTAATTTTAAAGAAAACAAACTTGGGATATCAAATGGGCAAAGGCTCAGGAAAAATCTCACATTTGCTGTACATGGATGATTTGAAGCTGTAAGGGAAATCAGACACAGAAATCCAGTCTCTAGTAAACACAGTCCGAATATTCAGCAGAGGCATTTCAATGGAATTTTACCTGCAAAGTGCGCCACTGTGGCAAAAAAATTCGCTGGACGCCATTTTATTGTACTGACCACTGCATTTTAATGGGGGTTTTTTGTTTATAGTTAATGGAGCCTGTGTTGTTTATTCTATCCTGTATTTGTTCATTTGCTCCATCTGTTCTGGCTGTATCTGTTGTGAAGTTATGTTGTCCACTGCCCAGAACCCTCTGGGGATAACGCGGTATATAAAACCAAATAAGAAAGAAAGAAAGAAAGAAAGAAAGAAAGAAAGAAAGAAAGAAAGAAAGAAAGAAAGAAAGAAAGAAAGAAAGAAAGAAAGAAAGAAAGAAAGAAAGAAAGAGGGGCAAGATCACTGAGAGTGATGGCACAGAAATGCCTGATGGCCAAGTCATCAAGTGCAACCAAGAGGCAGTTTATAAATACCTGGGCATTTTGCAGCTGGATAACATCAAGCATGGGCAAGTGAAGACTGGTCAGCAGAGAATACACCCAGAGTGTCAGGAAAATTTTGAAATCTAAATTAAATGGCAGGAATACCATCAAGGCCATCAACACTTGGGCCATACCCATCATCAGGTACACTGCAGGAATCATCAACTGGACACAGGCTGAGTTGGAGGCATTGGATAGAAAAACTCAGAAGCTTATGACAGGGCACCATGCCTTACACCCACACAGTGATACTGATAAATTATACCTTCCCTGGAGATCTGGTGGCAGCAGCTTAATGCAAGTACAGCAAGCAGTTGAAGAGGAAAAACATGCGCTGGCCGATTATGTGAATAACAGGCATTGATTGAGGTGAAGAACAGACATTTGCTGAAGACCCAGAAAACCAAACAAGAATACAGAAAAAATGTGATTAAAATGCGGATCGGAAGCGGGCACAACAAAGTTCTACATGGCCAATTTCTGGAGAAGATCAAGGACAAGGTGGACAATGAAAAGACCTGACTGTGGTTAACAACTGGAAGTCTGAAAAAAAGTAACGGAATCCCTGATTTTAGCTGCTCAAGAGCAAGCCATCAGAACAAATTCGACCAAGGCCAGAATCGAAAAATCCTCAGATGATGCAAAATGCAGAGTGTGCAAAGAAGCTGGCAAAACTGTAGATCATGTCCTCAGCTGCTGCAAAAAGATTGCCCAGACTGAGTACAGAGGCACAACTCAGTGGCCAAGATGATCCACTGGAATTTATGGAAGAATTACAACATAAGAACAGCTAAGAACTGGTGGGAAAGTTGTCCAGAGAAAGTAATGGAAAACGAGGTCAAGATCCTGTGGGACTTTTGAATCCAAATGGACAAAGTGTTGAAACACAATACACCAGACATCACCGTGATCGAGGACAAGAAAGTGACCATAGCAGTCCTGAAAACACTAAGGCAGCACTTGAAACATCTTCGAATTGACAAAATTAACATCTGTCAAATTCAGAAGGCAGCTCTGCTGGGATCTGCACGAATACTACGCTGATACATTACAACTTCCTAGGCCTCTGGGTGAGGTTCGAATTGTAATGAAAGGCCAACAACCAGCTAAAGATCTGGCAGTTGTGAAATCTACCATAATAATAATAATAATAATGTATGGGTATGACATATTCTAGGCTAAACAAGTGTGGATAGTAGTTGTGGTCAAACATCTCAGCAACAGACTGAGCAACAGACTCACAAGATTTAAATTACATCTAAGGCTATGATGTTATTATGATGTTAACTGCCTCAGTGGCTGTGGCTAGGTAACTGCAACAGTGTTGGCAGCATTCCAGGGCATCCTTCTGCAGACCAGGGAGGCCATGAGTGGGTTGCAGAAAAATGTGAAAACCACTCATAAGGGAGGTGGGTAGTGGTGGGATCCAAAAATTTTAATAATAATAATAATAATAATAATAATAATAATAATAATAATAATAATAATAATAATAATAATAATAATAATAATAATAATAATAATAATAATAGTTTGGATTTATATCCCCCTTTCTCTCCTGTAGGAGACTCAAAGGGGCTTACAATCTCCTTGCCCTTCCCCCCTCACAACAAACACCCTGTGAGGTAGGTGGGGCTGAGAGAGCCCTGAGAAGCTGTGACTAGCCCAAGGTCACCCAGCTGGCATGTGTGGGAGTGTACAGGCTAATCTGAATTCCCCAGATAAACCTCCACAGCTCAGGAGGCAGAGCAGGGAATCAAACCCGGTTCCTCCAGATTAGATACACGAGCTCTTAACCTCCTACGCCACTGCTGCTCCGATGGTGGTGGGATTCAAACAGTGGCACCGCCGCACAAACGCACCTCCAGTCCCTATTGGGCAGGGAGGTTGCTTTAGTAACCCCTTCTCGGCACTCAGAAAAATTAGTAACCACTTCTAGAGGTGAGAACTGGTTGGATCCCACCTCTGGAGGTGGGATCAATTCCCTGGAACATCCACTTCTGTACGGCTGTGGGGTAGGCAAAAAAGTAGAAGCCACTGCCTAAGCTGGGCAGGAAAGAGAAAGAGAGCTGGAGCTGCACATGTGCTAGGTAGTGGCAGGAGGGGGGAGCTGGAGCCACCATCACATGAGGCAGACAAGTGATGGTGCAGTGGATGTCTGAAGAAGCTGGAACTGACCCTTCCCATGGAAGCCAGGCAGCCATTGGCAGCAGCGCTGCAGGCTGATGGTTAAGCTGGCTTGTGGGGGTAAAAAAAGGATGGGATCCCCCCCCCCCCGGCGCATCTTGTGGGTCTGTGCTTGTAACCTACAAACACTTAGGCCCAACATTCCTTAAAGACCACCTCCTCTGATACAGTTTATTATGATAATCCACCAAAAATACCCTCTTATAATTACAATCAATGTCAGGCACAGATTACGTGTATTCTTGTGTAGAGCTTCTTCCTACTGTAGGCTGGTCAGATTTCAAGACTGAGCACCTTTTGCATTTGGGTTTTGAATTTACTTGTTCAAACTGCGGCACCAAAATTGAACAGGAGAAAGGTCAGTGTAAACTGTGCTGTAGGTGGCTACTGCCAGTAGCAATTTCCATGACTAAAGTAGTGTTTCCAACTCAGTGCTGGCATAGGAATCACAGTAATCCCACACATCTGGCTTTAAACGAACAGTTCCTTACTTGATCATAGATATGTGCAGGGTTAAGGATGGACTGGGGTTGCATATGTGGAGCAGAAACTGTGAACCGCTCCTAAGAGGCACGGTATTCCTCTTCTGTGTTCTCACTTTGTAGTACGCTGGAACATTTCTCAATCCACAGTTGTTGACATTTCTAACAATGCATACCATATTGTCAGGACACTGCATGGGAATGTATCCTTTCTTGGAATGGAATGAGACAGCGAAAATATAGATCAGCAGGGCTTTATAAAAGGAAAAGCTGAGGCTGAACAGTAGTTTGTGATTGTTTTATACATGCTGTGCAAACTGGGGTGTCAGTGGGCTTGTCTTTGGCAAGGGGAACAAAAGTGGCTGTAATTGATCAGGCTGTGGGGTTCTAGAGACGCCCAGTTCACTTCATTTCACTCCACTTTCCATATTGTTAGCAGTTACTTTTAACATTAGGTAACATACCACAACACTTGTATGACTTGGTTTTTTGAACTGGACACAGTAATCCATAAATCAGTAATAGTCTTTAACCCGATGGTCCTGAAGATCCTAATGGAAATAGCACTGGAGTTTCTGTTGAAATTTCTACCGCATTCTCAACAGCCAATCAATTTTTCATCTGGAATTTTAACATTTAAGGTGGGCGCACTACTTTTCAGCAGGACACACAGTACAAAATGAAATAAATTCTCATGTATGCCTCCCTCATGTGAATATAAATTCCTCCTCGTGCAAGTATATGGCTTCCATTGGAGGTAAGGAGTTGAGTTTTAATTCTGAATTCATTCAAGCCAGGGGTGGCCCAACCATATTGGTGTTTGCCAAGCTTTAAGAGGCGCCAAAGTAGTTGGAAAGTAATTTCTTTTTTAGAGACAGAAAATATGCTGTTTCTAAACTTCTCATTTCTCTCTATTTTAAATGTTTGTCTGCGGGGGGTGGGGAAATGCCAAAATTATAGTCCACCCAAGGGTAAAAAATATTATTAGGTCAGCCCTGATTCAAGCATCCTTATGAGATGGCTGTGTGGTAAAGGACAAACAAACAAAAAGAGCATCCCTCTACTACACAATGTTACAGGACCACTGTTCTAAAATGGTATGAAGAATGATCGTTGATTTCTTCCAAATGCAAAACAGGAAATATTGCATAGCTACACATTATATAAGTCCTGCAGTTTGTTACACTAATTCAGGGATTTTTGCATGGTCCCATAAAGATTTCTTCAGCAGATGGTCATTTTCATTTTTGGAAGTGAGCATATACACAAAACAATATACACATGAATAAGCTTTCTAAATAAATTAGGAACCTGCAGAAAATGAAAGGTGGTAGAGAGGAAACTACATTTTGTAGCTAAGTACATGCTGAATTGTAGGAAGCACAACATATTAATTATGGCAAATGAAGCAAGGAAATGAGAAAATAATGAGTCAGCAATTGTATTAAGAAACATTTTATTAACAAAACGGTAAATTCCACTTGCTTAGCATTTCCAATAATGGATAAATTGGCCTTGCAACAAATAAAAAAATTGTAAATACCTATCACAGAAAGCACTATAAGGTTAAGGGCTTCTGACCTCTTTTTGATATCTTGGGAATGAATAATTCCACACATTTTAGTGTATTGTTAAAAAAGGCAACACAATACAGTAATTAAAAAAACCCAACCAAAGCCTTCTCACAGCACAATCCTAAACATATTTATTCAGAAGAAGTATCACTTATTCAGTGAGCCTCACTCCCTAGTAAATGTGTATAGGATTTCAGCTTTAGTCAAACAAATTAGATCATTACAGAGATGGGATTAAAGTATTTGTTATGTTTTGAAAATAGAAAGATGTTTTAATATAGCTACTGTAACATCTGATAAATGCAAACACTTCTTTGTTCATTATTAAGTCACAAAATCAACAAGGAAGAACAGGAGTAATTCCCCAGAAAACAGCTTTAAATTACCTTTTCTAGAAATAGCAATCCCCTATTACTTACTCCTTTTGGTAGTCATGTTAATTGCTCAGAAAAACAATGTGGCCAAGTTAGGCGAGTTAACATAGTCAATATGAAACCACAAGAGAACCTTGCCGTTGGCTCAGACTGTGGCTGTAGTGGAGAACTCCAAAGAGCAGAATATCTCTCCCCTTCCAAGTATTCTGACTGTTATGGAAATGCATTTCTCACTGACGGCTTGTTTCGTTTTGTGTGTGAAAGACAGACCTCTTTGCTGGCCTCCCCATGTCACTTATGAAGACGGTGCAGGAGAGCGATTGGGCAAACTATTTTTAGATTATGTAGCTTTGCTGACACTTCCTTCAATTATTCACATCACCCCCCCACCCCCACCCCCCTCCAAGTCCTAACCCCTTTGACATATAGTGTGATCAAATTGTTTGGCAGTGTCCAAAGATGGCAATAATATGTCAGTTTTGCACATGTTTCTAAAATATTGCTGTACTGCAAACTAAGCTCTCCCATGATTCCCAGCATTTTGTTTCAGTGGCAGCAAACAACACACAAGAAGATACAGTGTCGTGCTGGTTAAAGCTAATTTTAAATTCCTTCTTCCTGTCTGTAAAGTGTGAACCATTCTCCCCAGCCCAGGAGGCCTTTCAAGCTATGGTTGATTCTCTACTGAACTACTTTCTACTGGCCTAATGTATTCCCTTTGTATCTCTCTGCAAGTGAGGTGTCACACAATTACTTGTTGCTGGGAAATTGGTGGAGCAATCTTTTCATTTTTCTTTTAATTGTTAGCTTACAGCATAAGCATGTTATTTAAACCAAAGATATTAAATGTTTATACTTATATCTATGCAGAGAAATGTTAATTACTGAACCACCAAACTGGCTTATCTTAAAAGAAAAGTCAAGGTGGAATTTAAAAAAAATTTCAAAAAGGAAAACAACACAGAATACTCCCTCAGATAACAAAATGTGTACTTGAAATCCTATTTTTGCATGCAGTTTATGCTTCAAACGCAATTTTTTTAATAACTGGGGAAAGCCTCAGTGAGAGGAACTTATGTAATTCAAAAGACAGACTTGAATTATTTTGTCAACCACCAGTTTAGTGGATACATTATGAATGCCGGGCAAATAATACACAGTGACAAAGATATGTATAAAGAATCCCAAGGGATTTGACCTTTTCCTCACTTCCTGGGGAGCGGCCAACTAGACTGGCCAATGATGTGATCTGAACTGGAGTGCAAAGGTCACTTAATTCATTTGTGTCAAGTTTAGTTGGGTGGCAGAAATCATTTCAATTAATTTGGCTGATGTATACTGGGAGTGGACAGGCAATTGGAGAAGAAAAGTATGATGTTTATATCTATATATATTTGCTTTCTAAATCCACTTCTTTCATACAAACTACTATAACTGAACTGCAACAAAAGAGAAAGGCTGTACAGGTTAAGAAGAAAATTAGCTGACTCTTATATACATTCATACACGTCCCTCTTAGTGTATTCACTGCACTGTAAATTAAAACAAACCAAGAAAAAAAATGTACAGAAAAAGAATCAGTTGCAGGAGGGGGAGAAACATTGTAGCAGTTTCTCATGGCTGCAAAAGTAAAGAGAAATGTTGGTTGCTCCAGATGTGGTAAAACGTTCTATACCTAGCAACACTTAGAACATTGAGTTTACCAAAAATGGTTGAAGAGCAGATATAGTTTGCATTTTCTATACAACAGGCTAGAAAACATCACTTATCACAGTCCAGAAAGCACATATAGATGTATTTTTTTTAATATAAACATATGTAATAACATATTAAGCGTGCATGATTTTTTCCCCAATGATTGCATCTATGCCCTCAGGTTTGTTTGTCAGTGGTGTGTGAAAAATAAGCCTTATATTTCTCTTCTTCTGTTTATTGTTATTTTTTTGAAAATAAGGCCGCTATATTTTTTCCTCACAACCAGAAAGGGGCTTTTTTTCCCAAAAGTGTTTTCTTTCTTTTTTTTAGAATGTGGTTTATTCAGAAAAGCCAGCACTTCACTTCAATCCCCAGCTTCAATCATTGCTTCATTGTACTGGGCGGCAAAATCTTTCGAGGTCTGCTTGACGAGGGCTTGTGTAGGACGGCAGAGTCTTTTTGGGTATTAAGACTAATTTACTCCTCAGGAAAGTGCTAGCACTTTGGCGAAATCCAGACTTGTAGGTAGCTTCTTTTGTGTGTATGTTTGTGTGTATGTGTGTACGAGAGAGAGAGGGATATTTCATTTTTGTTGTTGCAGTTTGTTACATTTCGTGTTGTGCTGGGTGATGTTCTTTGTAGTAATGCTCCTTGCCTTATGGATGTGCAGTACCAACATCGTCTTCAGAAACATTCCAGCAACATAAAGACGGCAGAGTAAATGAAAACACTGTGGATGTTTAGGGGATTATTGACTCCTGTTTCAGCGAAACAAGAGCATGAAATGCTTATTTCATTTTTTTCTTTCCTTTTTTTAAAAAAAGTCTTTCCTTTCTGATTGCATTCCCTGTGTTCTTGTTTTCCCATTTTTTTTAAACTTTGTATGTGCTTCATAAAAAGTAAAGTAAATAAGTTTTGTTTTTATGTCTCAGATAAAATGAAGACTATTTCTATACAATTGTTCTTTCGGCTCGGGATCAGACATAGTATTCCTTATCCTTGTTTTTCTTATTTTTGCTGGAGCTTTTAGAGCTGTTTGGTTGCTTTTCCTTAATCACAGCCCCATTGGACTGTGCTGAGTTACTGATGTAGTTTCGACTCTCGTCAACGTGGTAGGAACCTTCATCCCGGTTTCTGTACTTGTACATGGCATAGAGGAGGATGAGAATGCACAGAGCAGCAGCCGCCACAATGCCAACCACCATGCCGGTTGTGCTGCTGGATTCCCGGACTACCTCGTCCGAATTTGGGTATCTCCCTCCAGCCTTGGTGGGGCTTGCTGTAGGTAAATGATGAAAGAAACATTTATACAGTGACAGTAGAAACCACCTGTACATTCTATGACTATACATTGCCAGAACACATTTAATAGATTAGGTAATGTGGCATTAATCATATATCTTTGGGCATGTCTCCATGGGTGGACATTTCTTTATTCCCGTTTGGGAATCTAGGGATTAAACCTAAAGTATAAAACAAATCTCCCCACTAAACTTGTGGTTGACCAGAAGTATAAAACAAATGTCCAGCACATAAACAGACATCTCCTTGAGGTGCTAGTTTTCCATGTTTAAAAAACTTGCATATATATGCACATATATATATCCTGTTGCATGACAAATATATATAGTTGTTCAAATTTTTTCAAAAGGTTCAAACACTTTTTGAATTCATGCATAGAAAAAAATGTATATTCACACAGTGAAAGCAAAAAACAAAGGAATAAAAAAAGACAGTGCACAAAATTTTAACATTGATATCTATTGAGAGACTCATGACCTACCAACATGAGTTGGAGTAAAAAGATAAGCTCTTCTGTATTTCCGTAAGGCCACCAAACCTGCCTACAATTTTGATTTCAAAATAGAGATTCATGAAATAAAATTCTTTCTTCCTTGCAATTCCTTCAGATATTTCACCTGGACAGTATCTTATAAATTTAGATTTCACTTTAAGGAAAATTCAATAGCAAGTTAGAGAGGTATGAAGCCTCCCTGAGAAATCTTATTAACTTTATTGAAATTCATTTCTAAAATCCCACATATTTACTCCCACCCTTCCCTTTAAGCTGGTGTAACTTCCAGTTTTTAGTTGGCTTGTACAACAAGTACAAGATGTGAAATGAGTCCAACAGTTACATTCAATTGTGTACAGAGTTTTCTGGATGAGTGTCTGGTGATTTATAGATGACAACAACAAGAAAGGGGGGGACGACACACCAAGCAGCATAGTTAATTTAATAATTAAAAGGAATATAATAATTAAAAGGAAAAATGGCTTTGCCCTTTGATTGTGCCTCTGTACACAAATACCCTGATGAAACTCAGGGTACTATGCACACAGGAGGCAGCTCTGCAGGGAGAAACTTAGGGGATGGGCAAACAGACACAAATGGGCTCTTTTCTTATATCTAATCTTTCACAAAGGTCAACATTCTGCCTGTTAGCTATCTGAGAAATTGTGGTCTGTTCCACGAAACACAAAGAAGTCTGTGGGACATCTTAAAAGACTGCCTCTTTTCACTCTGTACACCCAAAATAAGACGTACAGGGGATATCTTAAAAAGAGGCGGCTTCTGGTGTGCTTTCCAGACAGCAAAGGTGTCAGAGGAGAAAATAGGTTGTTTCCTGCCCAACTGTTTTGCTCTCTGGTCAGTTTCACCCTCAGCTTGTACCCAATATTTTGTGTGCAGTGACATGATTTTCCCTGCTGCCATTTGCTGAAGGTTGCCCTGGGATGTTTGCTCTGCAGGCTCTGATCCTGGGCATCTTGTCAGCCCCAAAAGTATATAGTTGTGCTCAGCTGCTCCTGTTGATTCTGGCAATATATAGTTTTTCTATTTTTAAAAATTTTTCAATGAGCTATCTCCGTAGCTATGCAGACACAAATACGAGAATCTTAGCCACTTGGGAGACCCATCTATCTCCAATTGAGAAGTATGTGTCTGTATAGCTATGGAGACAATTCATCAAAAATAAACAAGAATTGGACCAAGTGGACCACTATTTGTGTGTGTGTGTGTGTGTGTGTGTGTGTGTGTGTGTGTGTGTGTGTGTGTGTGTGTGTGAGTGAGTGAGTGAGTGAGTGAGTGAGTGAGTGAGTGAGTGAGTGAGTGAGTGAGTGAGTGAGTGAGGGGGCTAGATTGATTAGATTGGTTCCTGAAAAATATTTCCCTTCAGCACCAAATAGTATATCCTTGTTCAAAGCCAACATATAGGCTGTAATGCTATCTTCACAATTTCTGCAATTTTTCTTTATACGGATGTCAGAATTTTTCATATTTATTTTATTCATTGTATTCATTTATACCAACCTTTCCCCACGGTGGAGACCCAAACTGGCTTTCATCATTCTCCTTGGCCCTATTTTATTCTCACAATAACCCTATGAGGTAAATCAGGCTGGCCCAAGATCTCCCAGGGAACTTCCATGGCATGAGGGAGGATTTGAGCTGAGGTCTTCCAGAAGCTAGTGTGACACTCTTAAATGCTACACCACTCTGGTTCCCTTACTGTATAGTGTGGATCCACCCTGTAGAATTAGCATAGGACAAGTAGGGGCTTACAAGAAACTTGTGGGAGTGGCTATCCCATTCCACCCACTTTTGCTTCCTCCCCTCTTCCCTGATTTTTCTCACTCTTTCTCCCTCCCTCCCTCCACTCCTTCTCTCTCTCTCTCTCTCTCTCTCTCTCTCTCTGTGTGTGTGTGTGCGTGTGTGTGTGTGTGTGTGTGTGTGTGTGCAGTAACTTTCTCTTCCCCCCATGCCATCACTCTCTCTTTCTGGCCCCAACCACTCTCCCAGGCACACGCTCCCCCCAACAGCAGCAGTGATCACTCCCATTCACCCACATGGCCCTGCACACCCAGCAGTGGTGGAAGCCCTTTCAAACACCCACTTTCTTTCTCTCCTCTCCACAGCAGCAGTGGTGGCAGCAAGTCCCAGAGAGCAAACAGGGCCCTCTGGAGCCACTGCATTAGTGGCAGGACCCTAGGCAGCAGGTAGGTAATTTGTTCATATGTTGCAGGGGGCAGGAGGGTTAAGTCCCCCATATAATTTTTGCAACTTTTAGGATTTTTTCCGCAATCCTGGGAGTCCCCCAAGTTCGGAGAAAAATATTTCTCTCAGTGTGGACCTCCATGGTATTACATATTCACAGGGCTACCCACACTTGAGAAATAGGTATAGATAATGAGGCAATCTGCTTGGCCTTCTTCTGTTTTGGACTGACTTTCGATTCTTCTAATGAAAACTTCTCCTTTTAGACCTTATCACCTAGTATCACCTCATGTTACTTTCTACAAAAGTTGAATTTGTTTTCGTTTTTAAAAGAGTGGCTACCAAGAGAAAAAACAAGACCTGTCCTACAAGCAGGATCTGAATCATAAGACAATAAGACAGGCTGAAAAAACTTTTGTGTTCCTTTGTCTACAAATGTCAGGACCTCTAGGACATCTCTGTCTTCACAAGTTTTTTAGTATTTCAGGTTGACACAGTTGACTTATTTTGCCTGAGGAGATATAATAATAATTAATTTATATCCCTGTCCTTCACCTGTGGAACTCAAGGTACCCTGCTGTTCTCTTATCAGATCCAAACCTGCATAGCAAATATGTTTCTCCACATGGGGAAAATAGCAGCTTTTTGGCAAAGGGAACATTTACATTGATAAAATCATAAAAGGGGAAGGATTAACTCCTCACAGGACCACAGTCCTAATTAGTTTCAATTTAAAAGCTCCCCCCCTTCACACACACATATATCTATGATCCAGATCTCCCGCATCATGCATATTGTGATTAAGGCTACACTGAATACTCAGGTTTTCACTTCAAAACACTGCAAGGCTGTAGAGTTGTATGTTTTCCTTGCGACTCATGAATTTGCACTTGGAGTCCATCTGAAAGCAGTCAGGAGTGAGAAGAGAGATTTTCTCCCTCCTCTCTATTTTACTTGTGCTGGAAATTCATCCGAGCTGGATGTGTCATCAATTGTTTTGTAAGACAATTCACTCTGACTGCATAAAGACTCTTGAGTGTATCCATGTGAGTGAAACCGAGAGAGACTTTATCAGGCTAAACGTGATTTTGAAAATTAATTTCTGCCTCAGAAAGAATGGAATCCACTGAATAAATTCTGTCACTACCTGACGGGCTAAAAGTTCTCCTCCCTTTGAACACAGGCATCTGAGGCAAACACTGTCAATTAACTCTGCTATTAATGTCTGCTAAATGGCACCTTTCAGCTCCCTTTTATGAGGAAATGTTCCTTTGAATATGGAGGCCTAAGAATGAAACCAAAGAATCTTATTTTAAGCAAAATCAGGTTTTTTTTTAAATTAAACCTGCTGGCGTTCTTTCATTTTGAGCATCTTTTCACAATTATCTCACTTACTCCATCTGTCTAAAAAAGACCAACCACTTAATTAACTGAAAATGTTCCTGGTTCTAAGAGTAGCTGTTTGTAATCTGAGGTGTGGGGAATGGGGATGAGGGGTGTGAGGCTAAAGCATACCTTTTAGTTTTGTTAATCGCTTTACTAAAAGGAATAACTCTCCAGCAATATCCAGTTGTTCTTGTCAATTATTTTACAAGCTGCTTGTTGTAATTTTATAAGTGTGGTAAGAACTGTCTGTTAGAATATTTCCCATAGATCCTAGAAACAGGGAGACTCAGCTTCGCCTCCCCTGCTCAGTATGGAGATTGTTGGGCGCCGTGTGTGCAAACTATTCTCAACAGCACTGCCCTATTTAACAAGGAGGTTGTGAAGTTAAAAAGCAGAAAGGAAGAACCATGTGAACTGCACTGAAATCCCTGGAGAAGGGTACAATGATACCATAATAAAAAAAAGTAGAAAAAAGTATTATAGTAAATCATTCTGCTGTAAATATTTGTTCATTATTTCAGTTACATATATACCCTGCCCTTCAGTCAAAGTCTTCCAACACATGTATATTTCACCAAACACTTTCTCAGAATCATGAACATCTTCAACCTGCTTGTTGCTAATATCAAGTTTCCAACAGCAACCAGTGAGAAATTAAAGAAACACAGGTGACCATCTCTTGATTGTGAAAAAAATTATTTTTAGAAGTCTCCATTATTGTATCTTTTACGTCTTGAAAAACAACCAAAACAGTGCCTTATTTCATTGCCCAGGAAATGGCATATGAAAAGCCAATAACCACTCAGCTCATCTAGATTTAAGACCATAAAACTGAGAGGCTGGAAATCCTTAAGATGAAGCGCCACCTGCAAATCTGGCAGCTGCCATTACGCCAATACGGATGGTTTGGCAGGGCGCACAGAGAAGATCATAAAATCATACTTTTTATTCCACTGATAGGAATTAACTAGCCATCCTGTCTAGCACTGGTCCTCTCAAAGCGATCAGCGAGGTGGGTATATTGTGTCTGTGCTCATCAAGAAGCTTAAACATGCATGAACACGGGGACACACACTTCTTTCTGAATTGTACCATAGAAAAAAACTAGAAGAGATTGATTTTTATATTGCTTTTGCTACCGCACCTATGAAATAACTTGTCTGGAACAATCACAATTCCACATTGTGCATTAGGGAGTTGTTGTAATTCTTGGCAGCTCTTCACAATGGCTCTTAAATTTCAAGAGTAAGGAAAAACTGCGACTATTGCCAATGTCCAGTGTTCATTAATACTGTGAAAAGAAAATTGGAATTGCAAACTCCTGTGGTGTTTGAGAATTGAAATTAGCAAGTTGTTTCTTTTTTAAAAAAAAGTTTAAAAGAGCTGCTAGATTCATATTCATGCTTTTGCATAAACGTAGTTGGAAATGCCAGGAAATTATTCACGAGACAAGATTAAAAAACAAAATACTGCATTTTCAACAAGGCATGAAAGTAATTATTTTGTGATGTATACTCTGTGGGCTTTCAATTTGGGAGCAGCTGGAAACCAGAAAGTCCTCTGGTGGACCATATTATCTGGACACAGTTTCATCTGGACATGGTATTACTCCCATTTTCTAAAAGCCATTAAATAAATTTCAATTCCCAAGTGGTCTTCCCCCATCCTTGAGCCATACTATTAGTAACATTATGTGGCAGTCCTTGATCTGTTTTACTATAGACTGAGAGCAGGAGTTGACTCTTCATTAACAAAAAAAGCTTCCCTGCATGCAGAAAACTAACACATCCAGGAAAACAGTCTTGTACCCCCATCCAAGACTTCAGGTGGTTGGCTGTGGCTGCGGAACCCTGCCGCTCCGAAAGGAGCTTCCCAGTGACGCGGAAAAGCTTTGCAAACGTGAAAGCCTCCCCATGACTGAGAAGCCCCCATTGGGTTTAACAGTCTTATACCATCCAAAAGGGTTGTGAAAGTCTGAATTCCCTGCTGTTGGTGTAATGTGCTGAATGGCTGGGAGGAAGCTGACTAATGTCAGCTCCTCCCCAGCCATGCCCCCCAGCCCACCTCTGCTATGCTGGAAGTGGCTGGGGTATTGGGATTCTGGCATTGTGTCCAGTGCCATGTCTTAGCACCAGGAAGGGCCATGTGGCTACACACCTGCTGTTTAAGCCCTCTACCAGGGCAAATCCACTGGGGTGCCCCCCCAATGGGGCTCTCAAATGTACAAATTGTATATGTCCAGGGACTTAAGAAACTGATGTGACTATTCCAAAATGTAACCCTGCTGCTGTTCTAAAGTGGTTTAATCTAGGAAGTGGTTTAATCTAGGAAGTGGTTTAATCTAGGAAATAATAGGATAAATATTTCTGCAAAAACAAAAATCACTGAGGACTTGCACCTGGTCCATCTAGTGCAGGGGCCTGCAACCTGCGGCTTTCCAGATGTTCATGGACTACAATTCCCATCAGCCCCTGCCACCATGGCCAATTGGTGGCAGGAGCTGGTGGGAATTGTAGTCGATGAACATCTGGAGAGCCGCAGGTTGCAGACCCCCGATCTAGTGGCATGGAAGCAGGCCAAGAAAGCAGGGGCTGAATTCAGCCACTGCCAATACTCAGGTGGCTGGGGGGAGTAGGTGTCACTGTTTTAAAAAGGGCTCTTTAAATACATCCCTCTCTGCTACCTGTGTGTGAGATTCTATTATTAGAATCCCCTCAATAAACATAGATACTAATAATAAGCTTTTCACCTATTTCGCCCTCAATAGAAAGTGCACTACTGTGAGTTAATATTGGTTATTTGTTTGTGTGGACAGACAGAAAGAAAGAAGAAAAAGGAAAAGTTCATTATTATTCAGAAGGATACACAGTAATATTATAGCCTACTATTCTGTGTATTTTAAACACAGAATTAGAGGTCTAATTATTCTGATTTGTCTAATTTATTACTCTAGTTTTATGGGGTGACGACACCACAGGTTGTCAACATATCTGTCCATTTTTTATTCAATTAGGCAGCAATGAAGAATGGTGCGAGTTCTCAGGCATGCACACAAGCAACGAAATGGCGATACTGTTTTGCCACTCTCAGAGCAGCAGTGCAGGTCCAAGGAATGCAGTAGGCATGGAAAATATATGCATTTGACATAGCCAGTCAGTTGAGGCAGTTAAACCAAAGTACACCCAGAGGGCAACAACGGGTCTATTTTAATTTCTTATGCACTTAAGCCCCTTGTGAAGCATTACTTAATTTCAAAGACATTGCTGCAGGATGTTGGCTTATTCCTAGAAAACTAAGCTGCCTTCTGTTTGACCCCTAATGAGGGACATATCTTCAGGGTCACATGTGTGCACAGCTGAACTGCATTTAAAACATTTCACAGAATAAGTTTGCAGGAAACAAGACAAAACCAAAAAGAAGGATTAAAAAAGATATAGGTGGACCACCCACTTAGGAACTAGAGGTTCTGCACACTCATAAGGGCTTCTGCACCACAGCTTCTTGTGCTCCCCCAAAATCATTCTGAAAACAAGGAAGCTTCTCCAGAGTTGGGTCTAATGTAGTATAAGGATTTGAAGTCACTCAGAAGGACTATATCAGGGGTCTGCAACCTGTGGCTCTCCAGATGTTCATGGACTACAATTCCCATCAGCCCCTGCCAGCATGGCCAATTATACTTCAAATCCTTATACCTGTGGCTCTCCAGATGTTCATGGACTACAATTCCCATCAGTCCCTGCCAGCATGCTGGCAGGGGCTGATGGGAATTGCAGTCCATGAACATCTGGAGAGCCACAGGTTGCAGATGCCTGGAGTACATATTGGATCCAATAGTAGATTTCCATTAGGAAGATTTTTTTTGCAGATTTCCCCTTGTAGTACAGACCTCTAACTTACCCATCATTTTTTGCCTTTCCCCCCAGAAGCAGTATTTTGGGGATGTGGAGACATTGAAATGGATTATGGAATTTGGCTTGTATGTATTTATGAAGGTATTTATATTCCACTTGTTTCACCAGTGGAAACCAAAGTTATCATTTCCCTATCCTCCCTTTTTACATTCTGCAATCTGTTCTGGGATTTGAGTGCAAATTGTGGAAAGTGGCCACGCTGGGCTTTTTTTGTGTGAGATCCCTACTATGTGATTTGTTTATTGACAAGAGGTTTCTAAGACTTTTCAATATAATCACTAAGTGGCCGCAGGAAGGGGGGTAGGGGAGAGGCATGCACAGGAGTGTGAGGAAGTGGGAGTAGTGAAGCTGGGTAGGCTGGTGATGGGCAGAAGAACGTAAGAATGTAAGAAAGATAGGAAAGATGTCTGAAACAAAGCTGTGCTCACTGGCCAGCCACCATTGCTCTGGTGGTGAAGAACATTAAACTCACACTTCAAGTGATGTTGCTTGGCATGGGAAAACTGGAAAGTGAATACGGGGTTTGGGGAAATACATCTGTACAAGAAATCTTGCCCCAACGTATAGTCATCCTTGCCGCAAGGCTGAGAGTTCTGCGTAATCAGCCCAGTTACTGTCCCCTCATCATAGTAGATGCTTCTGGATATGCAAGATTAGACCAAGTTTGGCCTTGGGATCTTCACACATTCAGAATGATGTGGAAACATCAGTTATTCCTTGTTAGTGATAACTGAGTTTTCTGGAGTCTGAATTATGGGAGTCCCTAGTTTTGGATTCCTATGCACATACTTTTTCTTGGACCATTTCTCCATTTTTTAAGGAGTTGGTCAAATGGACAAAAGAAGAGACCAACTGTATATCATCTGTGTAACCTTGTGATTGACAAGACCATGGCCTTCTGTGGTGACTGCACACACTTTCTTTGTAATCAATGCTGAACTCCGTTCAATAACTGCTCTGCTTTGAGTGAGTCTTGCTTCTCTTTTCACGGGGATAAAAATCCTATCTTCTATGGATCAAAGCTCTCAACTTCAAGTGTATGAAATAAGTTACTTTTTTCATCTTCAATTCTGCATTACTGTTTTGTTTTTAGCCTCACAGGTTAGCCCTAGCATTCAGATGATTCCTGCTGGTCATCTTTTAGACTTCGTTATTATTCACACAAACAATCTGCATGGCAATTATAAAGTGCTAAACTCATCACAGTGCAGCTTGCCTCCCACAAACAGACTGTTTCGGAGCCACAAGCAGCCAGCTGGTAGCATAAGCCTGACAGTTACTCCACACAATGGAGCTAACGCATACAAATGGGTCAATAGTGGCTGCTAAAACATTTAGATCCAAGTCCAAAGGAGAGCAGAGCGGCGGTCAGGGATAGCGTTGCAGCACTGCCTCCAAAGGGGGGATGGGAAGCAGGAGCACCAGACTAGAGGGAAAACACTTTTCCTAGGGTAGCCCATTCTACAAAACAACTTATGGAACTTGGAAGGGATGTTCCCCGAATGCCCCACCCAATGCTGGCATAGAGATCCACTGCAGGACCAGGCTTCCGAGTCTGGGCACTATGGTGGCTAGCTGATGGGGTAAGTCCCTTGGCGCCAGCATCCATGCCTATCTGCATGGTGGTGGTGGCATGAATGCCAATGCAACCCTTGCACTGCTTCTAATGCAGTTTCAGCCCTTCCCTTTGGATTGTACATTTAAAGTTATCTTTTCTCCCTATAACCATACAACCACACAATCGTTTTAGAAATAATTTTAAAAGTAATTATGGCAAGCAGGCTTATTTCTATGATGATCTCTGCACTCACAAGTAGAGGTTGCGACCTAGTATAGAGTTTAAGACCATTATATTGTCGAAGGCTTTCGCGGCTGGAATCAACTGGCTTTCATGGGTTTTCTGAGCTGTGCGGCCATTGTCTGGTACATTTTGCTGCTAATGTTTCACCCTCATCTATGATTGGCTTTCACTGACATCCAATGAAACATTTAGCAGTGTAATGATCTTAATAAGGATCTAAATGGCAGCAAAACCATAGTAAAAGAAAAATACCAGCTACTATCTTTACAATGCAGTAAACATAGAAATGGCAAGTGTTAGGTTGTTTTGGTGCATGTACATGTGCCTTGTGCATAATGGATCACTGATGAGTACCACACAGACCTGATCTCACGTTGTCTATTTCAGGGGTGAGATTGGGGATTATCATAGTCTCTGATGCTAGTGAGGAAAACTGGAGATGACTATACCTTTGCAGGGTAAGCTAAATGTGCAGCTCAGTGGGAGAACTCCCCTAGCCAGGCTTGCATGAAAACTAAAGCATCTGAATGTGAGTTTTAACAAAAGAATAAATGTCCACAATAGCTGGCTCTCAATCAGCATGTTTCCTCCTCTCCTGCAAAATTAGACCATGAGCCCCGTAAATATTTATGTAACTCACCCTGAGTCCTTGGCATGGGGGGGCTATAAATCTAATGAACTGCAATAAGCAACCAAATAAATTGCACATTTCAGTAAGCCAAGCTGAAATGAATGGTTTGCTCCCTGCCTACAAAACAGAGAAGAAAATCCCACTAGGGGTATAAAATCTGAATTGCAAGATTTTGTGTTTCCATGCTCCTGTAGAATGGTAATTTGTTTTTTAAAATGTATTTTGGCTATTTGGTTTTAGTCCTCACAAAGATGTTGTGATACTTGTTTCTACCAATTATCTGATGCAAAGGAAGGAAAAATAATAGCGCATCTAAATATTTATCTTCTCTAAATAATGCCATAATGATAAGCTGGATGATCCAGCTTCATGTACAGCAGCCATACATTTCTGTAACTATCATGGACAGGTTGGGGCCATATTAATGATTAAATTATCCCAATTTCCAACAAGCTCTTCCTACCTTTCCCTGTCCTGTTCATCATCTTGGAAAGGAGTGGATGTCTAGAAGAGCCACCAAATTCAGGGACTGTGAAGACACTACCAGTGTCATGCTATGTGCCTTTCTTCATTTTGTTCAATATGACTTTAGAAAGTGCACAGAGCATTGATGACTAAATAATACTCCTTTCATTTATGTTCTAATTCATGAAGAATGAGAAGATGTGTGAGACGCTAACAGCACTTCTGGCCAGCTAAGTGCTGAAGCAGGGAAGAATGGGCAAAGCACCAGTCTTTTCTCTGCAGAGCCTTTTCACTGGCATTGGGCCAACACCTGTAGGAGCTTGCTCTGGCTCATGTCAGGGAAAGAACAGGAAGCCAACAAGGAAAGCAGAGTCTGATCAGGCTTCCCACTTCAGAAGCCTACTCTGAACTAGCCAGCAGCACACTCTTTGCCAAAAACGTCCATGCTATCCACTTTCTTCTTTCCTTTCCTTAAGAGAACAGACAAGAAAGTGAGAGTGAGACAGCTGAGGCACCTGGAGGAGAGCAAGCCATGTTTGTTATTTCCAAAAACTCTCTGTTATTATTATATCGATATATCAATATATCAATATGAGGTCGGCTTGTTTTGGCTAAGCCTATGTGAGTGAGCTTCTTTTCTGTGACTTGAAAGAGCTGGCAACATGGAAGTGTGTGGGGGGGGGGGAGGCAAGGGGAAAGGCATGGATGGCAGTGTGAGGAAATGGGAAAGTTGGCTGTGTGCACAGGGAAGATGTCTGGGGCAAAGCTGTGCTTACTGGCAAATTTGCCCTGCTCTGGTGGTGAAGGAAATTAAAATCATACTAGAAGTGGTGTTGCTTGCTGCAAAGAGAATGGAAAGTGAAAGCGGGGCTTGAGGAAATACGTCCGTACAAGAAATCTTGTTGTAAATGACATTCATTCCCACCACACAGCAGATACCTTGTGCATAATCAGCCTCTCTTCTCTATGGTTTACTTTCTCTCCTCCTGGCAGCCAACAGGATTCTGGGATGAGAATGCAAAGACTGCAGACCCTTGACTTCAAGCCTTGGCATGAAGCCTGCCCTTCAGGGACCCGTGCAGATTACCTGTTCTGCAGTCCCTAGAGCAGCTGTAGGAATCACCTGCCAACAAGTCTCTCCATTTCCCATGAACATGGGGTGGGTGCCATATTGGGAAACAGTGCTTAGAAAAGCTACAGGTGACCTGCCAAAAGACTGAACGTGGCTCCCAAGCCACTAAATATCACTGCCAGTGCACATACCTGCCATTGTACAGGGAAGCTGTGCAGTAATCCAGAAGTACACATGTTCTCAGTCACCCAAAGGAAATCACAGCAACTAGCTATGTGGGTTGTTTTGATTAGATGGGGTCTATAAAGATGCTGCTGGGGCGGGGGGCTTTAATCCTGTCCCTTATACCACTTTTGTCAATTTTCCCTCCACCAAAAAAGCTGCCATTTTAGGATGTTTTGGGTTTGAACGGTTTGCATACCACGGAGCAAGAGCCATGTGACATCATTCATTTCTAATCTGTTATGTTCTAGATATGGGTTAAGGGATTTTAGTTTCATTACCATATCCTCCTAATCAATGGCATGTCTTTATGTGCCCTGTATTAGTTCCAAGTCACATCATCCCATTCATTATTTATCAGAAGGCAGGTGCACAGCCAGCAGAAGCTGAGGTGACAGGCAAGGGCTTATGGGCTATGACAATTCTGGCAAAGCCTTCCCCTCCCAACAAATGATGCTCTTGCCCCACTTTCCTAAATAAATCCACTGGATTAATAATTTAGCACAATCAATTGAGAGGCTGTAAATCAGCAAACTGCAAGGATGAGGAGCGCAAACCTTTTAGTTGATGGAAGATTTTTTGGTAGCAACACCGAAAGCACTTATTGATGAGCGCTCACTTCTGAGAAGCACTGTGACCTCTCCATTAAAGGGAAGCTGACAAAGTAAACTCTGCTTCTGCTGAAGGCTTAATTTAAGGAGACAAAAACAAAGCCTTTGTTCCACCCCAACACTTTAGTGGTGTGTGTAGGTCTTGAGCAGTTTTCATAATGAGATGATCTAAAGGCTTTCCCTTTACCAGCTTATGGTAGCAGGAAGAACTGTGCTTGGAACCACATTGTAATTTGCATCTTTCACCACAACCAATGATTACTGCAGGTAGGGTTGCCAACCTCCAGGTGAGGCCTTGAGATCTCCAACTATTCCAACTTATCTCTATACAACAGAGATCAATTCACTTGAAGAAAACAGCTCCTTTGGAGGGTGGGTTCTATGGCACTGTACCCTCCCCAAGTGCTGCCCTTCCCAGACCTCACCTCCCAAATATCCAGGCATTTCTCCATCAAGACCTGGCAAACCTAAGGGCATTCTAATGAAAATGCTTGGTATGAAAGTCCTGGAACACTTGATACATTTGCAAATATTGCAGTTTATCGGGCTACAAAGACCCAATGAACCAATGTTGCCCATTGCTGAAGGAAGCCATCTGAATCTATCACTCCTCGGAAATGACTGGACATTAATCAGAAATGAATACTGTTTGTGCTCTATGCCAGCCCGCAAATTATAATGATGCTTATAAGCCCTGTACACACAGTTGGCACAGTGCACTAGCTCCTGCTCACTCCATACAAACAATGGTCACGTACAAATGTGTAACCTCATTAGAACTGTGTTTAAGGTACAGTTATGAAATTACCAGTCTGCTGGAGAATGAGGGATATGTGAAGTTTGACATACACACATCATTATACTTAATACCATGGAAGAGCCAGTGTGGTTAAGATTGACAGAACTCTAATCTGAACAACTGGATTCCATTCCCCACTCCTCCACATGAAACCTGATGGGTGACCTTGGGCCAGTCACAGTTCTCTCAGAACTCTCTAAGCCCACATAGAGGCAGGTAAAGGCAAACCACCTCTGAATGTCTTTTGCCTTGAAAATCCTATGGGGTTGCCATAAGTTAGCTGGGCCTTGATAGAACTTTCCACCACTAACAATAGCCAAGGGAGGCCACAAGCAGTAGTGGGGGCGAGTACAGAAAAAAGTGGGTACTGTAAGGAGAGCAGGAGAGAGAATGTGGGAAGAACTAGCCGGGGGGGGGGGGGGGGTGGGTAGGAAGGGGGGAAATGAGTTTTCCCCTCCTCTAGAGTTCCTAACTATTATGCTTTGAGCACCAAAATATATTTTTTGAATTATCACAGTACTGTATATTTGATTCCATATGTTATTTATATATGCAAACTTGTTTCATGGTATGGTCAATGGAATTATATTCTTACACAGAAATTTCTACGCATAGAAATTTTAAGAAAACTTTGTGATGATAATGGGTAAGAGCTGGATCCAGACTACATGTTCCACTAGTGGAAGGGGAGGTGTAATTTCTTCCAACTCTCTTTGTCTGATGTATTTCTGAGGATCCTCTATTCATCAGAAGCAGCATTTCAGGGAGACCAATGGGCTGCAGTAAGGGAGAGGAGGAAGGAAAATTCTGTTCCACTGTTGGAAATGTCTTCTGTTAGTGGAAAATTTAGTCTTGATAAAACTCACTACGTCTTTGTAAAGTCTACACAATATAAACATATGCACCTTAATAACTGCCTATTTATTTGTCCAAACCTATTTTTTGTATTGAACTACTGACTCATCTTTGGGTTATTTTCCTTATTCAGGTCTGTTTTGCAGATAACTAATACTGGGATGGAGGCTAGTTCTTTGCAGTACTGCAGTCTTACTAGATCTCATCTCAGTAGGTAATAGTTTTAGATTTCATTTTTATGTGGCCAATACTGAGTTCCCACAATAATGCAGAACATGAATAATAAATAATTACCAACATTGTTCAGAACTATTGTCACAGTCATGGCAGAGCCTTTGTAACAGATGCACCAAGGTCTGGTCTGAAACAGATGAAGTGGCCAGAGCGCAGCTTGGGAAAGGCCAAGGAGAAGAGCCAAAACAATAGGATGTAAAACCCATTCCAGGTTGCCAGCTCCCATGGTTTTTATAGCACATCTTGTTGATTCAAATGCTTCTTAAATGCTACTGAATAAAAATTCTCTCCAAACTGGCTGAAAAGTCAGACAGCTACGACCAATTGATTCCGGTGATATCTTATTAGGCTGGATTTGTTGGATTCTGTGGGTAGTGGATTTCAAAATGCACAAATTGACTCAATTACTGCCTGAGGAAGAGTTCTGTGCATCTTGAAACCTAGCCAACTGATTTGATCAGCATGAGTGTTTCCATAAAAGGTGTTTCGGGCAGTAGAAATGGTCCTATGACTCACCTTTTCTAATTGCATCAGAAAACTCATAGTACCTATGTGTGCTTTTTGAATGCTTTGGGAAAGAAAATCGTTCCTAACAAGAAAATAATTATTTCCCAAATGCCCTTATGTCCTCAAATGCAGTGGTGGGATCCAAAAATTTTAGTAACAGGTTCCCATGGTGGTAGGATTCAAACTGTGGCGTAGCACCAATGGAGCTGGGTGGGGCACGATGGGGGCATGGTCGGGCATTCCTGGGCGGGGCATTCCTGAGCGGGGCTGTGGCAAGGACGCAGCCACTGCGCCGGTCCTTGGGTGGGAAACGAATGCACGCAGGCGCAGGCTGCCACACACGCTGGTGCACCTCCTGCTAGACTGCTTCAAGTTCTGCGCGCTACAGCTGGGAGGAGGGGCGTAACTAAGGCAAAAATCACGTGGCAAAATCACCAATTAGTAACCCCCTCTCGGCACACACAAATAATTAGTAACCTACTCTCAGGAACCTGTGAGAACCTGCTGGATCCCACCTCTGCTCAAATGTCACAAATAAACCATCTTGGAAGAGAATCTCCAGTTTTCTTTCTAGAATCACTGCCACAGGGCATTAACACATGCATATAGCGTTAGGAAAATAAACTGTGACTTCTGCAGTGATCTCTGTTTACTTCAGTGGATTTGTTATTTAAGCCTTTACCTACAATGGAATCTATAGCACTAGCATTCAGTGTTAGCTAGTAGACTTTGTAGGTTCATTACTACATCACTGTTTGAGTATTGTAAGAGTTGGTTTTTATATCCCACATTTCTCTCCTGTAAGGAGTCTCAAAGCAGCTTACAATCACCTGCCCACAACAGGCACCTGGTGAGGTAGGTGGGACTGAGAGATGTTTGAAAAAAATGTGACTAAACCAAGGCCACCCATAAGACTACATGTGGAGAAGCAGCCCCCCCGCCCCCCCCGCGCAGCTCACCAGACAAGAGTCCGCTGCACTTGTGAAGGAGTGGGGAATCAAACCTAGTTCTTCAGATTAGAGCACATCATACTATACCACACTGGGTCTATGTTACCTATATACTGGCCTGTAATGCTTACATGGGCATAAAGCTATGGGAAGGATTACCCTGAAACCTTCAAAAATGCTGGTCAGGTCACCAAATGCATCAAAAACCATTTGTGTTGAATGAATACTGCATAAAGGACAGTTGAATATCATCAGTACAGTTGACAATCTTCATTGGTACAGCATGAAAATGTTATAGACAAAGAAATATTCTGAAATCCTTCCATGCAGCTCCTGCTTCTCCCATTCTATAGCCAATCCCCATTTTCAGAACGTTTATGAATATAAGTTTGAGGGTTTTTTTAGGATGTGCATGATAAAATATGACTGTGGAAACCATCTTGGTCTCTGATTACTTTCAAGTTGTGGTTTTCCATGAGTTCCTAATTTGACCCCAATCTGATGAAGCAACCAGTGACAGCACTCTTAGGCCTCACTCTTAGTCCTAATTAAAAAATGGATAATGAACAGAAAAAAAAGTTCAGTTGCCATTTCAGTGTATGCCGAACCAGTCAAAAAGAAAGTGACCACAGCATACAAATCCAAGGAAATCTATAACTGTGAAATATATAAAGAGTAAAGACGGGTACCCTTGTTACGGCTTAACAATGTGAACATGTTTTCCTTATTAACAACATCTAACTGTTTAATCTGTGGTTTAATCTGGGAAGTATTTATCTTTTTGTCTGCATATGTACAGCTGTATTCAACTGAAAGGTCCAGCCAGTGGTACAGTTTTCAGAGTGGCCTAAATATTGTGAGAAACAACATTAGCTCCCCCTCCTAGCCCACAAGATGTCTGCTTTTAAACAAGAAAGTAAGTCAGCCCTGCAACTGCCAAGAAGTACGGTACTTTATACAATGTGCACATACAATGTGTACATAAACTGTTCTGAAAATATTTTTTTAAAGAAATCAATGGAGTCACACCCTCTAACATATTTTAATGAGTAATCCTTGGAACCACAATAAAGTTTCTAACCATCACAGACTTTTTTTTTAAAAAGAAAATGTATTAGCACTAACCCATTATCTCTCCACATGGCTCCATTTTCTTCAAGTTTGTAGACCTACACTGACTGTGGATTGTCACAAAAGAAGGACAGAGATGACAATGTTCATATTTTACCATTTCTAAACCTGGGCTCCAGCACTTATGCTCTCCTTACAGATGCCGTGGTTCCAATCCAGTACTTATCAGAATGAGCAGGAGACTGAAGATAGTGTCTGTTGCTAACACAGGAATACAGGCGGCAAAAGATTGCTGTTTTGCCATTGTCTAATCAACCTGCTTGGCATGCAAAGAATCAAAATAAAAAGAAAGTAATGAAAAAAAGTTGACTAACCTAACCCACCTGAGCTTGGCTCACAGGGATCAATGTCCTCATCGTCGCTGGGGCATTCAGCGGAGGCCACCAGGATGTCATCCGTGGTCTGCAAAGGAAGCAAAGAGGCCATTTGAGTTAATCAAAGCTGTCCAAACTGCATGCGTCTCTCTGTCACTGCTCTGGGTTTGCAGGCAGTCCGTCGATGACTGCATCTTACAGACACACAACACTCTGAAAGTATGTTCCAGTAATGACATGAGATTCTTTTTTTACTTGAGAGTTCATCAAGGATTATGTCAGTGGTCCAGTGGGATGATCGTTGCAGCTCTGTGTCTGTGGTAATACCTCATCCCTTGTGTCTATTCGCATCCCTTTTGTTCCCTCTGGTCTTTACCATTTCATCTCTTTTCTTCCTACAGTGACTCTGTATGTTTGGACAGTGCTCCAAACCTGCTTCCTTCTTGATATGGAGACCAATTTTTCATGATCCATTATGCGAACAAAGAAGTTACTTAACTGTACTAACTTTACCTTGCCTGCACACCTTCTGTCTCAATTCTCCTTTATCACTGTCAATTGTCAACCTGGACGATGCTGGAGTACAGAATCGATTGCTTCCTTACCTCAGTGAATCTACATGCATTGGTGGGTCCCTCTTCCTTCCCACTGTCCTAGGCTCAATGGTCAAGTCCGGAGTGATTTATGCATATGCCTAAGAATTTTGGCACATGCTTTATTTCTTTCCCCAAGTATTGCTCCTTTTACTGAAGCAGAAACCTTTGTACTTCACGGGGCTAAGTGGTTTGTATGAACAAAGTCGTGAGTTCATTTGCCACCTTCTCCATCTCATTCAGTGCCCTGAATGAGAAAGGACAGGATAAAAAATATATTACAGACAGAAGTACAAGGTTTCTGCTCTACCTTTCCAGCCACTCACAAAAAACAAATGAACACCAATGAGCTTTCTGTGGTGCAGATGCAGCTGAGAGTAGCGTTTTCAATTTTTTCCTTTAATTGGAAGATGAAAGATGGAAGAAAAATCTGCTTGGCAAAAAAATGAATTATGGTTGCTATTAGTAGCACCCATGATAGACGTTCCTAATTTGCAGGGCAGCTGCTTTGAGAGTTTTCATTAAAGGAGGATTTAGAAGGCAAAGGAGAATCCCCTCTTTGCCACCAGCACCTAATGGGATGACATACAGAGCAATATAATCATAATAATGCAGGATTGGATTAGCGTGTCTCGTGGGTGACTGGTCAAATTCATCTTAGTGTTATCCTTTAGCTTTATTCTGTTTTTCTTTCAAAGTGTTAAAAAGGCAAGTGTATCCAGGCCAAACTCAAAAAACAATTTGGGAGATCCATGATTAGAATCTCCCCAAGTGTCTTTAAAGGTTAACAACAATCAGGAAAGGGGGAAGGATCAGATTAGGGCAGCAATGCTGTCAGAACGAAGATTCAGTCCTTCCCTTCACACCATTTTCACAGGTTTCAATCCCTCTGCCCCATTCAGAGATGTGACTTCCTCAATAGAGAAAAATATACAGGCACTAAGTAGACCAGGGGTCTGCAACCTGTGGCTCTCTAGATGTTCATGGACTACAATTCCCATCAGCCCCTGCCACCATGGCCAAATGGTGCAGACCCCTGAAGTAGACAATGCGTATATGGCAAAAAGCAATGGTGAGAAAGGATTTGCATTAGAAATAGGCAGAAGAAATATTTAACCCGCACTGTACTGTTGCTGTACTCCTAGATCCCCCAGCCCTGCTGATTAATTTTAGCTTTAAAAACACATGCACAGCAGGAAACCCTAATAATAGATCACTCAAAGCCTGTCTATTGTGTCCTTCAACTGACCTTTCTATACACCAGGGCCCTTTCTTTTAGCACTTCACACATCATATTTTAAGTAACATTGAAAATGTAATAGATAAATCAGGCTAAGGTATGAGCACTTCTCAGATGCCATTTATGTCTGAACATATTGGGAAACCAGTAACCACACATATTGGGAGTGTGCTCTTTTCAGTCTGCATGGTCATTATGGTGTTTGAACAGGGGCAGAATTTGAATGCTGCATGTATGTACAGCTTTGGTAGGTTCAAACCAAGAATTGTATTTTCCAGGGCTCTGGTCTGCACATGCCAACTAGTATATATATGCAAATTACATGCTGTGTTCCTGTTTGGAAAACATAGCAACTGTGCATATTGGGAGGAGCAGGCTCCTGATGCCCATTGTTGCCAGTCTCCCAGGATGTGCCCATCTTAAAAAGACTATGCTTGGCAACACAGGTATCATGCAGGTACAGACAGTTAGGTTTGGCTACACACCTGTCACATCAATGTGGAATGGCTGCAAATTAATATGATATTCCAAATCTAATGTTATAGCAAAGGGGAGTTAGTTTCAAATAACCAGAGGATATTCCTAATGGAGAAATGGGGTGCATATCTTTCTGTTTGAAAAGATGGTCAAGAAAGCGATGAGATTTCTCTTTATCTCAGCATCACACAGACGGCAAAATTATGGAAACCAATAAGCAATTCCACTCTTGGAATCTGACAACTGCTCATCTAGAAGAGTTTCAAGACCTTGTATCCCTTAGTCACATCAGTGGCAGACATGAAAGGTCACCCATATGCTTACTGCTTTAGAAAGGATATTCAGAGTGACTGGTAAATATTTTGAAGATGCTTATTTATTATCAGTTCTAACAGCCTATTCAGTGATTGTTTCAATGGTGGCTTTATTAGATTTACAGTTTCAGGCAGACAATTCTCACTAGCACACTGGTTATTCATCAAAATAAACTATTTTAGTGATCATTTGTATTGGGCACAGTTTCATCAAAATGTTTGCTGATTGTGCTGGTCAATGTAGTCAGGAACTCATTTAACTGGTGCTTACAGAGTCCAAACATTCCATGTGTGTCTATATCAATGGTCTGTGTTCTGAAAGAAATGCTGCATATGATGTGCACACTGAGTTTTGGATGTGATGTTGGATGCCTGGAAAACTACATGCACAAGTGGTTAGTCTTTCATTTCGATAGGATTCTTATCCACATGAAACTCCTATTGAGTTTCTACAACAGTGGAGAGGAAAATTTTTGTACTTGTGTCTCTAAGAGGCTACACAAATTTACAAAATATCAACTGATATAGGCATTACATTGACTCCAAAATAGCCCCTATAAGAATCGAGGCCACTTCTACTTGTACAAGGGGTCTGTGTCTGTAATTTCTGTGGATTTCTTCCTTGAACTGTTGATGTTTCCTGTGGGTTCCCTTACACCAGGAGCAGCTGCAAATGACAAAAGAAGGCTGGAAAAATGTATGCCACAAGCCATTATCTGCACTCAGATCTTGAGATTCATCACACTGAATTATTTTGTGCCGCAATACTCTTCTCTGGACTGTATTACATTGTGTATTAACAGCTGGTATATTGGAGTAGTCAGTGTTGATACCAGGGCTCATTCCGCACATGCAGAATAATGCACTTTCAAACTGCTTTCAGTGCTCTTTGAAGCTGTGCGGAATGGCAAAATCCACTTGCAAACAGTTGTGAAAGTGGTTTGAAAATGCATTATTTTGCGTTTGCGGAAGGGGCCTAAGTTTCAGGGACCACAGGTTCAAATGAGCACTCAGCCTAGAGGTTCTCTGGAAGTGAACCAATTGGGGGCTGTAGAGGTGCTGTTACAGTTAAACATAAAAAAAATACTTAAAGTGAACATAGGATGGGATAAAAATACATATTAAAATAAATGAGCAACTGGTTAAGGGTGTGTTTTTTTTGGTGGGCTCTTTACGTCTGGACACATTACATTCCTGAGAAGAAAGATAAATTTGTTGAAAGCCAACACCTGGGTTTTAAAAAGAAAAGAACAGAATCTAAACTGATGGGATTGCTGGAATAAACCAACAGGGTATGAAGAATTAGGATGGAGTTCATGTGGAAAAAAATAAAATTTCATTTCAGGAGGCTAGATTAACTGAGCAATTTTCTTGCTAAGACTGTGTAATTTAAATTTAATTTACTGTGTGTGAAGCTGATCTTTCTGACTGGCTGCTGAGACAGTAGTAGAAAGAAAACTCAACTATGTCACGTTAATCAATTCTATTCTTCAGCTTTCTCCCCCTAGTTCATGAAGTCTTCATCTGTACAATAAGTCTGTGTGCCCGTCCCACATCTGCTCCCCCAGTGAAACACAACAATCACAGTACTGATCGCTTTATTTCAGCTGCCCTGAATCAAAAACAAGTACACGTACCTCCATTCAAACTCTTTTGTAATCCCAGCATTTTGGGGATTTTTTTTCTAGATGTGAGTATTAACATGCAAAACATATACACTGTTTACACTGAAAACAAACAACCCTTTACCTGCAAAGTAGGAATGTGTAAATTGAGGGGGGAGGGATCTGCTTTTGACTACCTACTTACTTTATTTACTTACTTACTTGCTTACTAGTTTGATTTTTTAACCACCCCCCTATGGGCTCAGGATGGCTTCCAAAAACACAATTCAATAATAACCTAAAAACAATCAAATAATAACCAGTGGTGACCAAAGTACCGCTTATTAGAGGAATGGAGTTAGCAACATGGAGTACTAATAAAACAATCAACTGTAAGGAACATGAAAACCTCAAAACAAATTACAGAAAGGAAGGGAAAGAGAAGGGGAGGGGAGGGGAGGGGAGGGCAGCCAGTTGGACGCTGTTGCTGACCTCGACCAAGGGCCTGGCAAAAAAGCTCCATTATGCAGGCACTGTGGAACTGTGATAGAGTCCGTAGGGCCTCGGTCTCATTTGAGAAAGCATTTCACTAGGCCTGGGCCAGAAATGAAAAAGCTCTGGCTCTGGTTGAGGAAAGCCAGATTGTTTTGGGGTCAGGGACCACCAAGTTTTCTGGGGCCAGGGACCACCAGCAAGTTCACAGAATGTAATGATCCCTGGGAGTATATTTGAAGAAGTGGCCTTGCAGTATGAATGGCCTTTTAATTTTGAAACTAATTGGAAGTGTCATAACCATTGTACATTTTTGCCCTCGTCTTTTGCCAGGATTTAATATCTCCTTGAGAATTTATCATATCTCCGTATGTTTCCATGGGGGACATTAGTGGGGATAACAGAGGACTGAGTCTTCTTCAGGAAGATTTTCAAATTGGAGGTCTTGATACAGAAATTGGTACAATGACAAATACAAATTTGTCAGAACCAATTTGGCTAGTGGTTCTGACCTGTAAGGTGAAAGAGACTGATGACATGGGATGAGGAAGAGGGATGAATTTGATGGAAAGGTATTCTTGAAAAGGGGATTGACTCTCTGACCAGTGCCAGTGATGGATTGTGTGGGACTGATTCCTTATAATAAGGTTGGGAAAGGGTGGAAGACAACTTTAATTCAGGAGACTTCTCTGGACGTTCATGACAAAATTTCTTCAGTGGCAGTTCTGAGGAGATAGCCTGTGTTCTTTCCTATACTTTTGGTCAAGTTCAACTGCAGGAACCAAAGAAGCTTGGATCAATCGATCGGGTCAACCCAAGGGCAACAGTGTGAAACTTCCCTTTCAAATCTCACAAATCTTTTTCTTTTGTTTACTCTCAAATTGCCCTAAGAAGAAACACCTACATTCATCAGGACTTTTTTTAGGTGACATTTTGAGGGGCAGCTTTAGTTTAGACTAAGGAGAGAAACAAGACAGTCTTTTCCCCATCAGGCTTTTTATGGACCAATGCCTAATAATTCAACTAGATCTCTAGTAAGTATTATAGAAATCAAGTTTCCTTTTCTGAGCTGTTCTGTTATTCCGCAGGTTGGGTAAGAATTGTTCAGGAGGGCATTTTTATAGAGAGATTAGAATGTGCAGTAAAATGGAACAGTTACAGTGGATAGGATTGCAGTGTGCTGCAATTATTATTGCAAATATCCTCTTGCTTTTATTGAATAGTCTACCACTGTAATTCTGCTTCTGCCTTGTTTATGTTTTGTCCTGCATTCTTTCTTAATTTCCATAATTCCAGTCTAATCACAATTTTATTATATATATCATCTTGCTTTTACTACCCCTGTAATTCCACTGTCTGCATTGCAGCATGTCATGCCTCAGACAGTTTTTATTTACACTGATTTCTAATTCTGTAATCCTAGTAAGATTGCACTGTTTACTGGAAGCTGTATACAGATTTATATCATAGTCTCTTCTACTTTGTTACCTTTCAGAATCTCAGTGAAAAAGTGGCCTATGAATGAAGTAAATCTATAAATAAACAAACTATATCATGAGAAAGAGAAATCCAGGGATATACTATGGGGCTGAGTCCACGGGCAGCTTAATACTGCACCTGAACTTGTAAACTGCTGCAAAGGAGATGTATGTTCAAAGTGATGCTGGGTGAAAACTGAGCTCGAGAGGTTTTATCCCCGATAGGCCTTTCACACATACAAGTCATCACCACTGACTATTTGAATGTACCCTACACAGACTTTCAATTGTAACTGTATACCTTTCAGTTCTGCTTCTCTAAATCATGCTGAAAGACAGAACTTTTCCTCTAAATCAGATACCTGGTTAGAACAAAATGGCAGAGGTGCACATTCATATAGATTTGGAGAGAAACCTAGGAGATTCTACACTCACTGATGGTTCTTACAATCAAAGCATGTCAGAAAACAGCACATACTGAAGTTAATCTTTTTAAAATTAAACGACAGCTGAGAATCATAGATATACGATTTTGTTACAAGCCCAAATGATTTCCTAGAGGATCACAGTCTTGGTCTTTCACATATGAAATGTATTTAATTTTCTGTGAGGAATGAAGGATATAACATTGTTATATTAGTATTATATTTCTTCTGCAAGATTTAGAGCTGCACAGGGTTTCTTGAATGGAAAAATCAGCCTTGCCTACCCTTTTCCTGTCACTGACCACATTAAACTACTACAAATTAATCCAGACTCATCACTGTCTGTCTCTTTTCCCCAATAACTACGAACAATATACTATCGCATAATAAGTCATGTAACTTCATGTTCTCACATAGAATGAACTTTAGTTCCTTCTACAAAATGACCATGCAACTTCATCCCAATCATGGACAGCCATAAACTCACTGAAACAACCAGGGCAAGTGGTTTCAATATAAATGCGTAGCCTCTCAGCCTCTGCTTTTAAAAGACATTTCACAAGATTGAATCACAGTTATCCATGCTCTGATCACATCTATCTTAGATTACTGCAATTTGCTCTGCATGGAGCTGCCTTTGAAGACTATGCAGAAGCTCTACTGGTTCAAAATGTAACTGTGCTAGCTGCTGTAGGCAGGCCATGCCCTGACCTGAATAAGTGAGGCTGGCCCAATCTTATCAGGGTTGGCCTTTGTTAGAATTTGGATGGGAGACCACCAAAGATGTCCAGGATTGCTATGCAGAGACCAGCAATGGCAAATCATCTCTGTTAATCTCTTGCCTTGAAAATCCTATGGGATTATAATTCCAAATTGAAAACATTCTACACATAGAGAACACACACGAGACGCATCCCTCAGATTTTGAAATAATCCCACTGTCTGTTTTTCCCTAGATATAATTGGTGCTGTTTTTTTTTATTTTTAAAGTAAAAAAGATCGTAATAAAAAAATCAAGATCATATAGTGATTCTAACTGTGGGCCTATTTGCTGGTTGTAAAAGTGGAATACCCTTAAATAGGGGAAATTAACCTTCATATGATTACTTTCAGTAGTCCATGCCCTCACTGTATATAGGACATTGCTCATTAGCCACATGCCTGCAAAGATTCAAGAGGGTAGCCATGTTGGTCTACAATAGAAGAGATAAATTCAAATCCAATAGTACTCTGGTGACCAACATGGTTTTCAGGGTGTATAAGTTTTTAAATTTCAAAGCTCCCTTTGTCCCTTCTATGTCTGCAAAGTGTTTCTGCCCTTATACTACAGTCATTCAAATAATGCATTCACAATAAATGAAAGATTTCTGCCATAAAAGAATTTCAATAAATGAATAGTTTATCCCCAGACAAGGGAGCAATGCTATCTCTACCTGTGTACTGAGATAAAATGGTAATGCTAACATGGACTATCACTTGAAATAGTTTTTCTTATGCATTTTCCTACATTGAATGCATTGAAAAGACAGGGCATAGTAGGGTGTAAGTCTGCTAAGAGTTGCATTGTTAGTCCTGTTTATTTAAAAGATTTATAGGCAGGGCTGGGTCTACTTGGTTTTTTTTTACGGGGAACACTCCCAATATATTACTTACATATTTTTCCTTTACATATATGGATACAATGAACGTATATAATCAACAATCAACAATGTTCTGCTTTTTACATCAGAGTAACCCTCATATTGAGGGGCCCACCGTTCCTCCTTTTTGGGGACGGTTTTAAATATGGGTTTTCTGGACGCCTTTTATTTTATTGTATTAACCGCTGTTTTACATGGAGTTTTAGTAAGTTTTACTGATTATTAACTGGATGGAGCTTATGTAATTTGTTATTGTGTTTTTGTATGATTTGCTCCTCTATTCAACATTGTATGAATTTTATGTTGTACAAAAGGACAAAAGGACAAAAGATGGACAAAAGATGAGTGAGGCCAAGGAAGGTTACCTGGGGGCCTAGCTCTCCCACTGCACAGAACTTGACATCATTGGACATCTCATCAGGAACCTTTAGGTCCCACTCTTCTTTGCTCACTATAGTCTCACCTGACTCACAGTCACAGCTTCTGCCTTTCCATAGGCTGTGACTCCTCTCCGAGGCCCAAGGTATCCCTTTTCCTCCCCCCAACCTCCTAGTGGCAGCCTAATCAGAGCAAGGGACTGCACAGAGATTGCAGAATGAGCCATCTCTTCTGGGCAATTGAGTCTCCCCCACCTCCTGTCACCGCCCCCTCTCTGCCTGCTGTCTGGGGAGCCTGCCCCCTTGCCCCTTCGATCTGGCCCTGTTTATAGGCCATATACTTTTTTAGCATATGACTTCCCCAAAATGGTCTATACAGTTTTTTAAAAATCACAAATAATTAAAACACTTAAAATCACATTATAACATGGATTAACAACAACTTTTTGCAGCAAGTATATAACCGCCATACCTATATAAAACAGAACACAGAAAGCAAGGAGGAAAAAGGAAATGTTAACTAAACAAGCAAATGCCTACTAGGAAATGTTTATCTGGTCCTTAAAACTCAAAGACTGTACGAAAACAAGCATGCGAAAGGAGCAGCAAAGTGGATCAGCCATTGCAAAAACGGTCCTGAGTCTGGTAACCATCACTTGTACTTCACAGTGAGGGACCATGTAGAGAAGAGCATGAGAATGGGTAGAGTGTCAAATGTCAAAAAAGAACTGGAGTCACAGCAGGGTGTTCTCTGGGATCTAAGTGGATGAGGAAGAAGATGGTATTTCACATACATGTGATTTAATTTATTTATTCAGAACATTGCTTTGTTGAAAACATAGTAGTAGAAATACTCATAGTATCCCTCATAATAGCATAAAGTACCCAGCTTATGGAGGTCCGGACTGTATTTCATTTTTCTACCAGCAGCAGAAAGAAATCTTGTTACAGTGATTAACGTATTAAACTTTTACATGATAGCTTGTTCCTTGTTTCAGAAATCCCCTTCAGAAATCTGAATGTTCATTTCTTTTTCTGTGGAGTTGGCCCTAAATCCCAGAGTTATTTAAAATGTTCACATTAAAATTATTAATATGATAAACTGAGCAAACCTAAATGGCAATTTAGGAGCAAAGCACTGTTGTAAGTCAAAACTGAAACACACCCTAGAATTATGTCAGGAATTTAGTAGCTATATTTAGGAACTTCTATTTATGATGCTTCTTTCCCCCTCTTACAGAAACTGCTCTGCCTAAAACCTTTGTCTGCCCTTATTCATTTAAAATTAATAAAACTTAGTGTCTCTATAGCACCATAGAATGTTCAAAGCTCTTTGCATAGATCCTCCTGAAAACTCTTACCAACAATAGGAAAATATTATGATCCTTGTAATACAGATGAGGCTAAAAGAGAGAAAGGGGGATTACCTTAGGTCGCTCATTAAAATCAAATACACTTCAATGGCCTTAACTGTCCACAAATATCCCTGTTTTTCTATTATCTGTTCCTGATAATTCTTTTAAAATTATTATTATTATATTATATTTATACCCCACCCGTTCCCTGCCAAAGCCAGGCTCAGGGCAGCTTACAAACAGTATTAAAACACCCACAATTTCAATAATGTAATATAAATTAACTCTAAAACCGAAAACCTTCAGTTGAGGTGCGGGAAAATTCAGTAACTCAATATTGATTTTTTTCAGGGGGATCTTTTTTTAAAAAATGGTTGGGATTCATTAGCCTATTCTCTAAAGTGAAATTTCCTCAAAGATGGGGCATTATGACCCTCACCCATGGTTGAATAGTAAAGCACAGCATGTCTTGTATGTAGCCTACAATTTTACATGTGAAACTACTGGATGGTAGCATGACATATCTAAAAAAACATTATTTTCGATGGTAAAATTAAAAGGGACTCAGCTGGCTGCAGATGAATAACCTACAGAAAGCAAGGAGCTGAATTAGTAACTGGGCACTGCTTGTGTTAATTCCACGATAGCAGAAGCAGGAAAATGGTGCACCTCTGGAATCTGCTCTCAGGAATTGCTGGCTTCCTAGATGGTCCCCTGGTCATTCTCCAGCCATACACCTGCAAACAGAACCACCCTCCAGTTTCACCTCTGGCTTGTGTCTCTGGATAAGGCGGTGTTTTCTCCAGTTACAAGCTCGAGACAGTAGACCTGGACGCCGGCACAGGGTCCAGGCGGTAAACCTGGGCTCTGGGTGGTAGGCCTGGGCGCCTGTGGTGGGGGGCAGAAAATTCAGATTTTGTCTCCGGGCTCCATTTTTCCTAGATATGCCTCTGCTGTGGAATTATAACCTTCTCAGTTGAAGACTATATTCCACTGAAGTGCCTCTTCTCCTCACCCCCCTCACCTCCTCCACAGGCTTCTTCCCAAAATCTCCAGGAATTTCCCAACCAGAAGTTAGTCAAAGTTCCTAAAATATTTGCACTTAGGACTGGTGGCAGCCTCCCAGTGGTGTAGCACCAAGAGGGCAGGGGCATTGTGGGGGCGTGGCAGGGATGAACATGTGCTCCAAGGGCAGTTCCCCCTTGCTCCAGCCCTATAGCCTCCAGAGGCATTCAGAAAAGGAGCTTCAATGGGTTTATGTTTTCTTTCACCTCCCCTTTGTAGGGCTGGTTTCTACCTTGAGAGTTACTGCTTGTGTCTGAGGTATGGAATTAGAGTGGCCAGATCTTGTCAGGGGTAGGGGATTCCCAGCTTTTGGCCCCCTCCCCTAACATTATCCAGCTGGCCAACAGGGGTCTCACCAGGCCTAGACCTCAATATTGTTGTGTGATGACATCACTTCTGGAAGCAACCAGAGCATCTCCCTCATTGTCACTGACATGATGACATTACTTCTGGAGGTGATATAATCACGCAGGAGACGTCGAGGCCCTCGTCTCATTTTAAACCTGGTAGGATCCCCACCCTACCTGACCTCACCTGCAAATGATCTAAAATTAACTGTGAAGGGGAGGCATGGTAGGGGTGAGGTGCAATCCTAAACATACAGCACAATTCCAAACAGAATTACATCCTTCTAAAACCACTGACTTCAATGGTCTCAGAAAGATAAAACTCTGTTCAGGACTGCCCTCTAAGTCTATGTGCAATACTTGGAGGCATTTGTAAGCAAGGAGTGTTTGGTACCCATTCTTTCTGCACGTGTAATTCCCATTAATGTTAATGGGCGTTAGACATACATGCCCTGAAAAGGAGAACACATTTAATTGGCTTCCAATTAGAAGTGCGAGCTTCATTAGGCCTGCTGCTTTGGTAAAACACATATTTGATGAAATGGTTTCTGCTGCTCTAAAGTTTTGTGCACAGGTGTTTGGACTTGTTAGTTTAATCAAGCTTTTATTCCATCCTAACAGGCCCCCTCCCAATTTTCTTAAAGCTGCATTTCAAGTTAATCGTTTAGAAAGCTAATTTGACACCCTGTTTCAGTTCAATCTCTTGCATTCGATCTTGGCAGGAACAGCACACGCACTGTAAAGGAAATAATTTTATATATTCCAACTGCACTGTTTACAAGAAATATTTTCTGGTCACTGTGCCTGGTAAATCATTGTACTTTACATTTATCTTTTAAAATCATGGGAGTATAGTTTTCTCATCTTGTCATTTTTTTAGTACTCAGCTTCTTTCCCAGGGTGTCTGGAACTTAAATCTCTAAATGGAGTTGGCTGCATCTTTCCTCTATGGCCCACACTGGTCTTGCACAACCTAGAGCTTCATTTTTAGCTACTGTTAACAATGTGAAAGACAAGGCATTTTTCATACCTAATAAACAAGCACTTTCTTGGCTTTTGAAAGAGTCCAGGGCTGAATATCCACACAGTAAATAAATGGCGAGTGCAGCAAGGAGATTATTGACCAGGTGATGGTAGGTGGGTGGGGACATGGGTTGGACTGTATATTTCGGTATGAGAATTCAGGTGTTCAAAATGTATCCCTGTTTCAGCTGTGAAATGTTGGAAGGTATGCTAATTGGCTCATAAATGTTTCTCAAATAGAAATTTGCATGAACATTTTTCTTTACAATGCAAATGTTATTTTCCAGATCTCCTTGATGAGGAAAACAAGACTGTAACATTGTGCTTGCCAATTCGTTTCCACTCATACTAGAGACTAGCAAGCTAAACAAGAGAGGATGAAATGTAATTTATCATTTTGGGACCCCCCCCCCCCCCCGCCCTCCAAAGTCAGTATTGTCAAAATGCAGAGGCAACTTTGCAAAAAAAGAGAGATAAAACGAAAAGAAAAATAGAAAAGAAAAAACAAAAACCCTGATCTTTTCTCCCACCAAATAGGACACATTTTCATAAGGTTGGAATTTTTTTTTTGCACACAGCAATTGTATTTAATGGAAGAGGCTGATGTGAATCTGTTCCATTTCAACGCCAAATGACCTGATATTAAAAAAAACCCCTGGTTTTATTTACCTTGAAAAGATCACAACTGGGGGGAAATTTCTGAAAACTGATTTAATATAGTCAGTGATGAGCGTGAATTTTAAGCATTCACAGGTTTTGTTAAACCTAAGCAAATTCATTGTTTAAAAAAGCATCAGGTATTCATTTAGCAGATGAAAACAGAGGCACTTGTGTCATTTAACGTTTCTTTTCTCTTCCAAAAGTATTCCTTCTACTACTGCACATGACTACACACTCATCTTGTCCTGCTGAATGTATGGATTGCCCACTTTTAACTAGCTACTGCACCTTTAAGTGCAGCTCTGAGTGCAGCTTGCTGGTGCTGATCAAGCTGCAGCAGCCTATCATGCATGGGCTTCTGAAGCACAGTGCATTACTGTTTAAGATCAATTCACTAACAGAGTGGAAAAAAAGCAAATGCATGTTTTCTAAATGCTTTAAATGTCTCCCAGTGGCAAAATAGACGCAACGATCCAGCACACTTATCTGAGACTCAGCACAGCACAGTAAGATGTCCTGAGGACGGCTTAAAAAGAACCGTCTTGTTTTTTCCATTTGCACAGCACAAATAAAATGTTCTCAGGACATTTTAAAAGAACCCCTTTTGGCTTTGTTTCTGCACAGCAGATGTCTTTTATTTCCCTCGCCTTCTACCCCCACCCCCTTTCCCTGTTAGGGCTTTTACTTTCATTTTTACAGCAGGTGCGCCTGCCATTTTCTGCAGCTTGAGAGTTCCTGCTGTTGCTATTTGCAGCAATTGTTTCCTACTGAGATTTCCTCTGCTTGCAGCTCATCCAATTGCTATTTCCATGCAGTGGGGGCTCTCAAGCTGCAGAAAATGGTGGGCACACCTGCTGTAAAAATGAAAGTAAGTGCCATAATAGGGAAAAGTGGGTGGAAGACGGGAAAAATAAGACATCTGCCTGTTTGTGTTTGCACAGCCAAGCATGAGACATCTTAAAGATACCTTCGGGGGGGGGGGGGTCCACATTTTAGTGTTTTCAAAAAACAAACAAACAAAAAATAAGGCATCCTAAGGACATCTTGTGTGGACTTCTTCCCCAAGATGCCTTTTTTTGCATCTTCATGATGTCTTATTTTTGCTGTGCAGAATGGACTGGAGATAGTGGAAGCATGTTATGGATGCTTTGTTTATTTAAATGTATTTACAATACTCCTATTCCTCTTTTCTTCAGAAGAGCAGATTCAAATTGGCTTACACCTCTACAAATGCAGAAATCTCAAATTGTAGTACAACAATAAAACAAATCTCTCCACTCCACACACACATTATCACAATATGTATCTTCCAGCCAAAAATAAATCAAATAAAGAAAGTTCTGCTGCTGATAGTACTGCCAAAAAAAATCACCTTTGTAATTTGGGCTTATCTAACTTCCTAAATGTCTGGAGGAGAGGCTTCTTGGATGGGGAGGGAAGCACATAGCACCGGGCAATGGTTTTCAGGTCTGAACAGCCAGGAGTGGAATTTTCTCAGACACTCCTCCCACCTCCCACAATAGTTCTCGACATTTTTCATTTTTTTTGCCAGGTCTTGCCAACACTGTTTTCAGTGGCAGAGCCAGGTCTGTGAACACCTGAACAATAAAAACCAGAGCAGCTTTAAGCACAGAAGATCCTATAGGATTGTGTCAGTTGTTGTTTTCTGGATACTGAAAGCCAAGTTTGCAGCTAGAACAGAAGCAAATGGGGAATCAGAAAATGAGGCTGGAGATTGCTTGCGGATAAGCCACAGAAGAATCTGATGGATCAGGGGAGTCAGGAGTACAACTTTCTGAGTTACAGGCAAGATTGGCAGATAGTGACATGACATTACCCACGTCGTGTCACCATCTGCCAAGCTTACCTGTAACCTGTGTTCCACTCCACGGCAGAATGTGAGTTTTTCTTTTGCCAGAAGAAAGGCCAGTACCAGTGACCTGGCAGGGCAGGGCTTTATTAAGCAGACCATTAAAGTACAGTCAGACTCAAAAACTGAACAAGCAGTGAGTAGCCATAATCAGTATTCAATCATGTGAGAAATGTCAGCCCTGAAGGCACATGGGAACTTCCCAAGAATCCAGAGCACTCCTGTAAGAAGAAGATTCAAATATTCTTGAAGCTTCACAGAGTCCTGATTATGAAGCAGCAATTTTCCATAGCCACTTCTGGAAACTGGGAGCATGGTAAACATATTCACATAGGTAGTTATCAATTGATTCAAACTAGGTTGGTAAAAAAAAATATCTGATTTTTAAAACAGCCTATTCTTTTGCCCAGAGATACACAAAGAGAAAGAATTTCCAGGCTTCTAGCTGCACCAATTCACTGGATTTCATATTGGAAGGCATTTTGTTTCATAAATGAAAGGAACTGCAGGTGTGAACCCAAGGGAAACAGAGCCTGGAAATTCTTACAATGTTGCTATAGCAATAGCTTGGGAGAATATATTTGATTCTCACCGTGGCTCTCAAGCATGAAGCTGAGGACAAGCATGTAGATTCCCATCACTGGCTACACAATGTCTGCAGTTTATGGTACAATGGGAAGATTTGCAAATTACTGTCACTATAACTTAAGGCTTCAGGCAACTGGGGACTGAAAGAAAATCAGTTTATTTGCTTATGTTTCTCTATGTTGCACAGCTTTTTAGACCAGAGCTTTTAATGGGCTAGTCCACTTATTTTTACATTAAAGTGAAAGAAGATCTACTTAAATATATTCTAAATGCAAACCACTTTTTTCTTTATTCTTTATTCTGGAATTATATATATAATAGGCCCGTCAAATATATATATATCTGTTATATTGTGGTACTGTGATTAAATTGCCAGACTAGGATTTGGGACACCCAGGTTCAAGTTCCGCTTTGCTATGAAATTCAACGGAGAGGCAATTTTAAGAAGGTCTACTCAGAAGTAAATTCCATGCTATTCAGTGGTGGTTATTCCCAGGAAAGTTCCTTGACAATTGAACTTAGGCCCGTCAAATTCTCAACCCAATCTATTTTACAGGGTTGTTGTGAGGATAAAATGGAGAAGAGGAGAACAATGTCAACTGCTTTGGGTCCCCATTGTGAAAAAAGAGAGGGTATAAATTAACTAAATAAAAAATTATTAAGCCATGGCTGTCCCAAGAAACCCTGGGACTCTGGCAGCTGGATTCAAACACTTTTATTCTTTGAATCTCTGTGACTGCTTATGCACATTGGTTGGGAGAGGAAGGATCTTATTTAACTAGAAATGTTGGTAAGTACCATGTTGAAGTATACCCCCTTCCTCAACACTAAATTAGAGCATTGAAAACATTTAACACTTATGAACTGGGATGATAGTGGAATGGATAGGCATATCATGTACAACAATGACTCCATCCTAACAGCCTTCTCTTTCCTAAATAAGTACTGTCTTCACCTCTCTCTCTCTCTCTCTCTCTCTCTCTCTCTCTCTCTCACACACACACACACACACACACACACACACACACAGATTGAAAACAAGTCCTTAAAAAGCATTCTTCTTTTCGCAAAACTTTGTTTTCCTTTTGATCTAGACATCACTTTTAACAGATGTTTCCCCTGCAACAGCAAGTTTAAGTTTTGCCTTGCCCTGAATATAGCTTCAGAAACAAAGAATTGTGCTGCAGAACATCCGTCAGGGTACAAAGCGTCCTACATAAAATGAAGCCATGGGGGTGGTGGCAGACTTTCCTCTGCATCTGCTTACTGAGATGATGGAGAAGAAAATCTCACTCTGCCTTTCTACTTTCAGCATGACCAACCAGATGACTTAACAGGTCTGAAAACTCAGTTCCCTGTATCAATGACATCACCTAATGGCAGTCCCATATTCATGGCTCTTCCTAACAGCGTCTTGCCATCAGCAGTAGAGTTGCTGCTCTGTCTGTGCCTTGATGCTTTCCTCTACGGCATGCTTGAAGTAACTGCATGAGATGCAACACAATTATTAATGCAAACTGGCTTTTAGATATTTCAAAACTTATTTCGTTAAATGTGGATGAGTCAAACAGAATGTCTGATTAACACACAAACCAGCTCTCTCCAAATATGCCAACCAATTTGCACTATATTTCGGGATAGAATGGAATAGCATATTTTGAATGGATTACTGAGCTAATCAGAGTTAATCCATCCTCGATATGGAATAGCTATTCTTTGGCAGTTGTTGGAAATAATCCAAAAACAAAAAAAACCCAGCTGGCAAGCAACTTCTGTTCATTTAATTGGAGCTTTTCTGAGATTGCACTCTTCATTGGTAACAAGGGGGAGGGTGCTTTATTGTCACACAGAAGGCTGGGTCATACTTAACCCGAGAGGTGTAGAGTGGTGTGTACAGTTGGCTTTGCCAGGGAAAAAAAGATGAAAAAATCTTTTCCAGCATTTTCTGGCTTTCCCCCCCTGCTGAATAAGGTGCCCATTGACTGCAGCTAAAAAAAGCCAAGCTTTTCCAGCTTTTTGGAATTTCCCATAGGCTTTAATCGAAGTATTTAAATTCCCTTGAAGCTTATGGGAAATCTTTGTGCAGCTCTGGGGGACATTTTTGTTTAAGGTAGAGGAACCAAATTTGCAGCATGGTTGCTGGTGACTTTCCTTACAAGAACCACCAAGTTTGGTAAAGATTGGTTCAAGTTCGGTCTCTATTTTGTCTGACATTTGGCGCCCCATAAAATTGGACCCCTTAAACCCATCTGTACCAAACTTGCTGGTTCTTGTAAGGTTTCATGAAGAGTGGATTCTGCACAGCGTAAATACAACATTAGAACATTATAAAAAGCATTTTGGGGAAGAACTTCACACTGCTCTCTTCATCAAAAAGAGTTCAGCCCATTGTATTCCTCTCAACATGTTTTTTTTTCAAAAATCGCTAAACTATCAATCTTTTCCCCCTAACCCAGGCTGAAGACAATTCCTGAGAGAACACCTGCAGGCAGGAAAAGCTTTATTTCTCTGGCCCATATCTCAAACTTTAATTTCTGTCACTCAAACCCACCATTTTATATGCTGCAGCAGATTCTCTGTGAAGATTCCCCAGGAGGTTTCCTCCGCTTCAGCTCATCTGCGCGATTTTACTGTAAATAGTAGATGAATAAAGTTTGTTTTTCCTAGCTCTCCTGCACATATATTTTGTTTCCTTTTATTGTTTTGAGGGGGATGTCTGCAGTGCAGTTTCACCATCCCTCTCAAAACAAAACAAAAACCAGGAAAAATGACATATGCATGGGATTGATAGGCAAAACAAACTTTATTCATCTACTTTTAACAGCAAAATCATACATGAATCAGCTGCAAGCAGAGAAAACCTCTGTGTAGAATGTTCACAGCACACAAAACAGAGGGCGCAATTGTGAAACTGACAAGAGCACTGTGCAGTAGGTGGGGGAAAATTCATTTTGGCTGGCAACGATTGTGTTCTCCCACAACGTGCGAACACAAAATGCCACAACAAATGTTATTATAACATCCTAAACCATTGATTCCCCATAGAGTATAAAAGAAGCATTAAATTTTAAAAGTCTCAACTGAATCTGTGGGGAATCTTTGTTGGCCTCTGGGGAATGCAGGTTTTTTTGGTGCACATCTGTAGTGTTGATGCCATCTTCACATTTTTTTTTGTCATTTAAAGTGTTTACATTTCTCACTTTCATCCCTATAGCTAATAAAATCTCTGAGTTTCCTGCCATGTTCTCACGAAGCCCCTGGTTCTTCATCTACTGGTATGCAAACATGTTTAACTATTCCATGCTGAAAAGAAAACAATGCATAATTCAATGGTGTTTTTGTCATAATCAGAATGAACTTGAATGCCCATTTTGCAACCCTATTCAGATGTTGCCAAGGTTAGTAAGTTAGTTATATTTATATCCCGCCCTACCCCCCAAAAGGCTCAGGGCGGCTTACAATAGCATGAAGCCTAAAATCATACATAAAATTCATCTTAAAAACCCTATGAAGAAAAATTAATAAAAACAAATCATAAAATCATTTAAAACAATCCAACTAACCCCCCCCCCCCCCCAATGGCCCCGATGTTACTTGGCAGCATGTTCCACCAGGCTTATTATAGACAGCCAGACATCTCTCGGGTCTAGGACCAGCAGTAGATTCCCCTCTGCTGAGCAGAGAGGTCTCTGAAGGCGATATTGGGCGATGCAGTCCTGCAAGTATTGCCCATCATCCCACCTTACTTGGCTGCTAGGCTTACTTTTAACTCCCCTAGAAACATCACACAATTCACAGTCACACCAGCTCCCCAATGTAATCTCACAAAGCAGTAAATGTTTTGTAAAAGATGCATTTCAAGTGGCTCAGCTTCAGATGTTAAATTTACTTTAATACGATTATGCTAATAATTAAACCTCTGCCACACATATTGATTTGTTCTTTAGAAAAAACGTTACCTTCTGCATCTACTTTGACACTAGAATAATTTCAAACCTCCAAGCCATTCTCATGTAAATAGGAAAGTGTTGCATCTCTTCTACATATCGCAAATTTTGAAAGCAACAGAGAAACCATCAAGGATAGGTAATTCAGAAATGTTAGTGCAGCTAGGGAAGATTTTTTACCAAATCACTTTCAATTATGTGATGCACTCACTGCCTATATTCTTGATTAAGTATGTGCTGTAAGTAGCAATAAAGACAATTTGCCTGCATCTTATTTACCATAAACCTGACTTTAGAAAAACAGTCTGGAACACCTTATGCCAATTTGAAAATTTTATCTAGGCACATCTAAATAGCATCCATAATCTTTTAACTATTTTTCTCGGCCAACGATAAAGTCCCATGAAATTTAAACATGTGCTTACACTTGCCCAGTTCTTCCAACCAGTGGGACATTTAAAGGATGCTATATGTTGGATAATTAATTTTCATTCTTTTTTACTGATTACTGATATAAAGCAATCTTCATCACTTGAAATCTAAGACTAACTAAATAATCCCAACCGTCAGCACAGGACTTACTTATAGGTATTTTCTTGTATGTGTTCATCTTCCGCTATCCCTCACTACATTCCATTTTAAGTTTTTTGCTTCTGTTTTTGTTACCGCCAGGAAAATAAACAAAATATTTTCCTGAGTCAGGTTGCCTGATTACACTGGCTCCATGCTAGGACGCAGAGACTTGTGTGTCTCAGAAGCCTTCATAAAACTTGCAAAGGTTGCAAACATATGAATTGTGCCAATGATATATGGTTTCCCTCTTGTTTATGCCATTCTAGGATGTAATAAAAGCCCCTTCAGAGTTGAATTTATGATGTGCCCGGTGTTTAGGATTTTAGTTTGACTAGGTTCTCCAGTTAGTTTAAGGTTCTGTTATTGTTAAGTTTAGGAAAGTCTTGCCTATAAGTATATGTGTTTATCCTTTAAGGTTTCCCTAATGTTTAAATTTAGAAATGTTATTTTTGAAATTTGTGTCTGATAGCAAAAGCAATAACCTGTAAAGTCTGATATTAAGGGACAAGAAAGTTGGCTCTGGAATACAGCTTAGATCACTGCCCAGTCGACTCCTTAACAAGGACAAAGACCCTCTTTGGACTTGTAAATCAAATCTGTTGCCAGCACCCAAAGGTCCCCAGCTGTTGGAAGACATGCAGGAACCACCATTGGACAGTTTGAACTTTTCTTTGTTGCAGCAACAGGAGGCGGGAGCCTCAGGGTATTACTAGAGGAAACGGCCATCTGATGAAGGAAATAGCTGGGTGCAGTAGCGAGCCCACCTGGATTTTATGAATGGACATCTGCTCTCCCTTCAGCACCATTGTGAGATCTCGCAGGAAGACGGTTGACAGCGGGATGTTGTAATCCCATTCAGAAGTTGTAACTGTATCTTGCTTTTGTGTTGTTTGATTTCCTATTGGTGTTTGGTGAGGGACTTGCCCCCTCACCTCCCCTTTTCCCTGCCTCTTTGCCCCTTTGAAGTTTGGGAATAAAAGTTCTTGCACTGGGTTGCAAGAGCGCGATTCTCCTGACCGAGCTGTGACCATCACCCGCAAATAAAATCCTTTTGCTTTGAAGAACGTCGGCTTCCTATGGCTCATTACGTTGCTGAGCTGAAATCACTTATTGTTACCCGAGCAGCAGCGGTAACATTTTTAAAAAGCTTTTAAAACACCACCGGGGGTGGGAGTGGGGGGGGGCGGCAGTGAATAACCAGTCCAGTCTTACCCACCAATGTTTCAAGACCAATGTTTAATGTATCTATGTAAACCGGAACCACATTTTATACAAGAAGAACTATATATAACATGGGCTAGGGTTCAGGGGTAGCATGTCTGCTTCTCATGCAGAAGACCCTGTATTCAATGCCCAGCATCTCTAATTGAAATGCCCACCAGCCACTCAGAGCAGGTGCTACTGATCTTGATAGACCAGTTGTCTGATGCAGCAAAAGGTAGCTTTTTGTGCCCAAAATTTCATCTCCTATAATGTGTTCTTCTCCAATGCCCTCAAAATATTTGCAGTCATTTACCCTGCAATTCACTTCATTTCATGCTTTGGGCGTTTTTGCTGCCATTTTGGCTCCAGCCCTGTTTGGTGCTGCATGCCAAATAAATGCTCAAGCCTGTCTACTTGGCTCATACCATGGTATGGCAAATGGTTGTTTTTTAACTTAGCACAACCACATTTGTCTTTCTCTCTTTTCGGGTTGTCTTCATTCCTTCACTGTCTTTCTTTCTGTCTCTTGGGACTTGGGATGTCATTATGGCCTCTCACTATGTGAGTTCCCCTATGGCCTAGGGGCTTATGCCAAGTGTCCCACTGTGATCTGTAATGGTATTGCTGTAAACAGTGGCTGAGCAGGGGTTTGTTTTGTTGGCTGAGAACAGTTGGCTGATGTTTTCCCAATGGGCACTAATTGTTCTGAAATAGCCCCCCTGATTGTTCTGTTAATAAGCAAGACACAGTAACTACTGTTCCATGGAACTACAAATATTAAAAAGCAATTGTTCTTTTTAGTATATGTAGCTCTATTATTCTATTAAGTACCTGTCTGTGCTAAGTTGAACCTGTATTTGTCAGTGCAAAGTACAACAGATTTAACTGCTGATTAAAACAAAGTTTAATCACTTTGATAAATGAAAAACCTTAAAAAGAAATGAGGCTAATTCTAAAGAAAGAAAAATGAAAGAATGGCATGGAAGCATTCATTCTGGGTGAGGAGGGTACACTCAGTCTGTAATAATGTCCACTGGCAATATAGGATAGCTATTCACAACTGTGGGAAGTATAAAGACTTTAAAATCTTTAACCATCAGCAATGCAGTACAAAACACACCTTAGCCCAACAATATATTAAAAAAATTAAAAATGAGAAAAATATCGTGTAACCATAGAATACTTGTTTGACTTGATCAATGGTCTGATTTGGTAAAAGGCAGTTTTATGAATCCAGTTTATGGAGCTGTGCCAGTATCAACCTCCAAGAAGAGTCTACTGTTGACCCAAGTACACAGGGGAACTTCAGGAAGTTGGCAACCCCTAGTCGCCTTTCCTCCACAGTAGCAACAAGGGATCCTTTAGCCACAAACCTGGCTAAATAAAATTTGTATCCACTTCTCAGATCCTTTGCCTAGGTTCCTATTGTGGCCCCAAACCCATCATTTCAACCACCAGGAACAGCAGCAGGAAATACTGACCAGGAACAACAGCATCAAAAAATCAGCAATGAACTTGCTAACTCCATGGAACTTCCCCTCATCTGTAGATCCTGAGGTAAGCATTTTCAGAATCAAGCCTTCTTCTGTTTCATCAGAAAAAGTGGGGCTGCAGAAGCCCCAAAACATAGTTGGTGGTTATCTAGTGCAGTATGTATGCTTCCCAGCTCCATTAATGCATTTGCTTTGTGAACACCTTGTAACTTGACCAGTGCTATTGCCATTTTCCTTCCATTCTTACTGACCAGCAACTGGAACTCTTATGGTGGTAGAAGGAGGACAGGCTGAAATGAAGGCCCTACAGGGTCACAATGTTGATTGCTCTCAGTATGGTGTCCAAGCTTATCGTCTTAGCCAAATGTCCTTTCTGTTCAGTAATCAAGCAACATGACACAAACTGACTGGTAATTTTAAATTTCAGAAAACACATCTGAAGGTGAAAGTATCATGTTGTTTGGGTCAGAAGATGGTTATGTTCTGCAAGATTTTCTTTGTGAAATGATAAAGCAATCTTAATTGAGATTTTACATACTTTCCCTTCAGCTGTGAGACCAAACAAAATACATGGAAGAAAAGGGGAAAACATTGCAAAGCTAATTAAAAATGGTTAACATTTAGATGGTGGAAGCAGTAACCTGTCAGGGACCTATCAGCATGAATCCTTAAACAAAGCTTTGCTTGGTTTCATAGATAAACCTGTTGTTCTGCACAATCCCATGACACCAATTAAAAATTAATTTGCTTTAAAAAAGCAATCATACCTGCAGAACAGGATAATGACTAAATATTCAATCCTCCTTTTCCCCCTTCACACAGTGGGCTGTAACAGATCATTTTCTTTTTCATTTTGTTTCCTGAGTTGTTGCGTGTATATCCGTCCTCATGGTTTCACAGCTGTTATCAAATGACTGATTGTCATGCTGGTTTAAATTACATTTGGTGATGAATTCAAAGCCAGATTGTGCTCATTATAAATTGAGGAGAGGGGAGGCAAGTGGTACATATATGAAAATTTTATAAAGGATGGCATGCAAAGTGTACAGTGTTGAAAACATACCCTTACATACCACCATGGAGATTCACGGTTGCTTACATCATTTCCTATCCTCCATTTTTTTCCTTACAAGAACACTGTGAGGTAGCATAGGCTGACTGTATAACTGGCCCAATATCCCCCAATCAGCTTCCATGGCAGAATGTGGATTCAACCTGGGTCTCCCATATCCTAGCTCAATATTCTAATTGCTACACACTGGGGGTCAATAACACCTCAGTTTTTACCATGATTGCCTGTAAGCATGCCATGATGGCAAAAGTCCTCTCCCATTGTTCCTCAGCAACTGGTAATTAGAAGTTCACTGCTTCTGAACATGGACAATCCATATAGTCATCACAACTCATAACCATTGACACGTCAAACAAAACCTAAATGTTCAGATTGTGTTATTCTGAATAAAAATTCTCTGTGATTCTTAGTATCTTTGGAATCCTCCCTCCCCCGACTGAGTAGCTCCTACATAGAAATACAGCCTCTTATAGTGAGTTTGCAGATGCCTTTTCGTTGTTCAGGATTTTCAATACTAACTAATGATATGTTTGTTTGGAACAATCAATACTGACAGCTTTCCTATTCCTTTACTTTACCTCAAATGCAGTACTTCTCCACAGAGGGAAGGAGAGTTAGGAGATAATAAATGACCCCAGCAATCAGCTCTCAATAAACATACATGCATATGTGAATAAGTACTTTGCTCTTCCACAGGTTGTTAGTTATATCTGCCCTGGAGTCCAAACATCTTCTGCACAAACTCCATCAAAATCGACAATCCTGACTAATTTCAGCAGGGGCTGTGGGTATATATATCTTGAGAACAGTTATCCCTCTTGCAGTTTCCATCACCAATATATCTAATTCTCAACATAGCCACATCTGTAGATACTTAAATCCAGACATTGGAGCCATGAACAGACAGAAGAGATCTTCCTACAAACCTGAAAAGAGCTCCCAGTTTACAGGAAAAATGAAGTTTTTTAAAAAACAACAACCCCAAAGAACTACAAAAAGCCTTGCTCCCCCTTCAAACAACAGAAGCAGCACTTGCAGCTTTACAAAACAAATGCCCTCTTATAGGGCCATTGTAGGGGTTGCTGGCAAACACAAAAGTGACAAAAATTGCTGGTCTCCAAACCTTACTTTCTGTCAGGAAAAGGCAGGGGAGGGACAGTGTCTTTTTCAGAGCTGTTCTGACCTTTGAGGGAGCCTTGATTGGCAGCTACCATATGATTCTGTGCCCTCATACCTGGCAGTAGGCAATATCTCAGAGGCTTTGTACTTTGTGGTTAAAATTCTTTGTGTGTCTGCCTTCCATAAAAGTTATGCCTCGAACTGTGTTGTTTGCATGTTAGGTACAAACATTAGAAAACCAAACTCCACCCACACATCATTGGCTACTGCACTATCCTGCGACAATTATTTGAAATAAATTTTTCCCTTGTGGATAAGCTGATCCAGTTGAAAATGATTGATTGCTACAGCACACCAAAAGCAAAAGTATCTGTTAGGCGGATTCCGCATGGGCCAAAAAAAGCAGTGTGAAAACAGTGTAAACCTTTTTACACCGTTTCAAACCATTTTATTCATTTATTCATTTATTTATTTATTTTATACTTTAGACTTTTATACCGCCCTATCCCCGATGCCCTCCGGTGATGTATTGCAAACTACATAATAAAAAAATACCACAGTCAGCCCGGCAAAACCATCATAATTTAATTAAAATATATAAAAGCAGCGAAAGACTAACTGTAATATTGATAATTATAGGTGTAAGTGGCGCCCAGCTACGTATTATTAAATCCTTTCCCAAAGGGAGGATCGGTGAGTCCCCTCAGATAGTATCAGGCCTGGATGTAAGAGCCAAGAAGGGGGGGAAGGGGGGCACCATCAGCGGCCGGTCCCTCCAAAGGCCCGGCGGAACAGCTCCATCTTACAGGCCCTGCGGAATTCATCGAGATCCCGCAGGGCCCGGACAGCTGGTGGGAGGGCGTTCCACCACATTTTACACATTTTCACACTGTTTTCACGCCACTGTTTTTGGCCCATGCGGACTCTGCCTTAGTGGGTGGATGCAATCCTTAAGGGTGGAATTTTTCATTTGTTTTCATGTACTGTGTGGAGAAACTATTCAGGCAGCCCCACACAAAGGGCCCATCAGCTGGGGACAGTGATGCTGCTGTGCAGCCACACTGCCTCCAGAGGGCTTTCAGGCGACACAGGGAGATAGGGGAAACAAAAAAAATTCCCTGGCCACCTGAAAAGGCCTCCATTGCTCAAAATGGAGCCAAAGTTCACTTCAGATACTTTGTTTCAGCTCATGAAAGCTTATACACTGGACAAGGCTGCTAAGGTTCTACTGGACTCAAATTTTGCCTTTTGTTCTACTACTACAGACAGCTAACTTGAAACTTTGAATATCACTGTTGCCTTCCTCTCTACTGATCTCAATATAAATCATAAACCACTCAGGGCCTTTTAATCATTTTATTCTCTAAAATGCCATATACACTGATGAGGCTATGAAAGTAATAATAAACATTCAGAGATGATCCACTTACCGTGCAATCCTGAGCAGATTTACCTCTATTGACTTCAATGAATTAAAAAGGGTATAATTCAGGTTAAGATGACTCTATTAGTGTAGTGGCTAAAATGTAAGCCAGGAAGTCGACATGTCAAATGAAGGCGGCAATCCTAAAAATATCTCCCTGGGGGCAAGCCTCCCAGAATAAAGTGAGACTTTGTTCTAAGTAACCCTACTCAAGATAGCTACTGAACTCACTGGATAAGATCTGAGAAAATTGCTTGTCCTCAGTTGTCTCCATCTCCAAATAACAGAGGAATAATACATAGCTATTCCAAGGATTACTGAGATAACGTATAGAGAACTCTTTAAATACCTAAACTAAAGATACATACTATGGCAAAAACCAAACATAAAACAAATGTCACACTAGAATAAAATGATAAGAGATGTTCATCGGGGGATGTTTTGTATTTTCGTTGTTTTGTATTTTTGTTGTGTGGGCACAAAGCACAATGTGTGCGCACAGTGACATTAAAGTTATTATTATTATTATTAATCCAAATGTGGATTCTTAGAATGAGAATTAATTGAGGGATGAAGTAGTAAAGAACCCTCAAAGAACTGAAAATGTGCAGCTTCATGTACCCCTACTTTCCATCAGCAATCTGAATTAGTGCCATCCATTTCAACTGCTCTTTCAGCTGCACAGGGCTCTAGTCCAAATCTATACATCCCCAGAGATAGTGAAAAACTTAGAAGCTGAATCTTTTATGTTTTATTGCCTCCAGAGATCCAGGCTGGCCCAATCAAATCTATTTTATATCCAGTTTTATTGTCTGGGCTTGCATAATTTTGGGGGTTATGGAAATGATCTGCCTAAAGGGTCACCCTAGCCGTGGAATTTATGTCTCTTAAATCTCCAAGATTAATGCAGAAAAAGTCTCTAGAAAGGAAGACCTCATATTTGTTCAGCATATACGAATGTACTGCCTTCAAGTCGAGAGTCTTTTTGTTAGAACTAGAAGGTCATTTGAAATTTTTTGTTTGTTTTTGCTTTGCCCCAGAAGGATTAAAGGCCCTGAAATCCTTTGGCTACCTCCCAGTAGACATTAGTAAAGTGACCAAGTATGCAATCAAACAAAGAAAACAATCTTTGTTGTATAATAAGGGCCCAACAGCCCAGAGAGATTCAAAATCCATTCTGAAAGCTAAACAAATGGCTTCACTGCCCTTAAACAATACAAATAATAATACAGGCAAGGAATCCCTTCCTCGCCTTGCCATTTTTTTTACAAAACGTAGCAAATAGCCTTTGAGCAATGAAATGATGCACATGAATAGCAGAATGACACCTTTGTTAATCTTTGTTTTCAGGAGGTGTAATTTATGTGTCTAGCTTTGAACTTGGACATCACAAACACTTTTGCTTCCATATGCAATTTATTTGTTTTCAAATCCAGCCTCTGGCTAGCAAGAATGCTAATTCATTCCCCCCTCCCCCCACTCCACCCCGAGCAACAGTGGAATACAGTTTTTTTAAGAACAGCTTCTACACTGATCTCTGAGTGTTTCAGACCCTATCCCATTCTGAACCCCTTTGGTGGTCTAGACTGGTGAAACTCCCCTTCAAAGAGCAGAAAGAAAAGAAGACTGAGATTTGGGAACTGAATATGGCGACCCTTAGAGAATCTTAAATCTGTAATGCCTCTCAATTGTCCTTCTCCATGAGAATTTAGATGAAAACCACACTAATTTTACCTGCTATAGAAAGCCACTTGCAGCCATGACATCAATCCACTTCTTTTTTTCAAGACTAAGAATGGCTTTCTTCTTTTTGGTTGACAACCCCTGGAGAGTTGACAGCATAAACCCTGGAGGGTTTTCAAGAGACTGTCAGAGATGGTTTGCCACTGTCTGCCTTACAGCAGAAACCTGGTCTTTCTTCGTGGTCTCCCATCCAAATACTAGCCAGGCTGAGAGTATGTGACTGTCCCAAGGTCACCCAGCAAGCTTCCATGGCACGAGAGGGGATTTGAACCTGCGTTTCCCAGGTCCTAATCTGATGCCTTAACTACTTCATCATGCTGACTCTCTCTATATGCCTAGCTGATAACAGTTCTTACTGTAGAAAAAGAGGCAACGTCTTTTATAACAGGCAGGGCTACAAGCAGGGGCAGAAAATATGAGGTTACAAACTCAACCAATCAAAAACACATATAATGCATGGAAGCAGGGCTAGGTGACAGTCTTGGGGAAGCTGGGATGTATTTTTCCAAGTTTTGGTCTATAACAACTGCTATGTATATTCCTAGCACTGGATAGGCACCTAACTAAAGTATCTAGCATTTCAGAGCACTTCATGCAGTCAGCGTGTGTAGTAGACTCTAATCTGGAGAAGCAGGCTTGATTGCCCACTCCTCCACAAGAGCAGCAGACTCTAATCTGGTGATCTGGATGTTTCTCTGCACCTAGCCATGAAACCTTCTGGATGACCTCAGGCTAGTCACAGTTCTCTCAGAACTCTCTCAACCCCACCTACCTCACAAGGTTTCTGTTGCGGGTAGAAGGAGGGAAAGGAGTTTGTAAGCCACCCTGAGATTCCTTATAGGAGAGAAAGGTTGGCTATAAATCCAAACTGTTCTTCTTGTTGCAATCCACATACCAGGGCTGAGAGAAAGTAGCAGCCTGAGACTGCCTTGTAAGATTTGAAACTCCCAGGAATGAAGGGAAGAGGAAAGAAAACAGAGGCCCAAGGGAAAGAGTCAGGTGAAGGCTGTATAAAAGATGTGATAGGCCAACAGTGTACTCCTCAGTAGAAGTACACCTTTCTAAGTGAACTGACTTTAGTGGACTTAAAAGGGTGTATTTCTGTTGAGAACTGCACTGAGAGACACATGTTTCTCTTCACATCCCCCTATGAGATCTTCTGTTTCTTTTGCAGCTAGAGTATGACAGATTATTTGGAAAATAGGGCAGAATATAACTGGCATCTATAATGTATGGAATGCTGTGTATTTATGGTATTCCACAAGTAAGTGGAAAAATACATATTTTGAAATTAACTGAAATAAAGGCGGGGCACCAAAATGGTCTAATAAATGCAGAGTACACTCAGGGTCCTTGAAATGTTACATGTCCAGTTAGTGGGGGTGGATAAAAGTGGTTAAAATTACTCTGGGGGATGCCTGTTAGTAGGCCAATGCCATGTAGCCGTCCACAGGTTTTTTAAAAAGTTTCTTCATGATTTGATGAAATCTGACCACATTCATTTCCCTAGGGTGTTGAAGGTAGTTGAGCTTCAGTTAAACAAAAGGGGACTGGGGAGGATAATTTGACCTGCTCAAAGCCTTCACAACTTATGGTATCCCGGAGAGGGGGCTACAAAAATCTTCCCATGTAATGTCCTCCTCATTCCAAAATTTATCATGGGCTCCCAAACTGCTTGTACAGATACACCACCTCTACTTACTACCCATGCCTCCCAAGAGGCCAAGGTGGTATATATGGAGTTAGTTTTATAGTTCTGTGAGGCTCAAAGGTAGGGTTTTATAGTTCTGTGAGGCTCTAAGGCCACTCTGATTGGAGAGTGAATGTAGGTTTTTTACATAATCTTTAAACTGGGGCAGCATAGCCAATGAGATCAACGTGCATCACACTGCAATGCCTGATTCTGCAGGTTTAGTGTTTTAAAATTTCAAAAGAGTTATTTGAACAGACAATAGTTAGACAAAATAAACCAGTGCACAGACCACGGAAATGTCTCCATCACCCACCAATTCAGTAAGCATTCAGCAGTTACCTGAACCCAGGCTTCTTTGATCTAAGTTCAATGCTCTGCATACTGCACCATGATAGATTTTTCTCATTGACACATAACAACCCTGAAGTAATCACTCTGTACATATTTATTACAGAAAAGGGAGGGGGGGGGGCAAAGGCAAATCTCAGTGCTGGAAACTATGATTTTTCTTGGATTCCATGGACTGCATTGATACACACATGAATGCACATCAATAGGCTGGTATGTCGGATGCCAAAAGACATAGTTGCGACAAAGTGCCCCAGGTGGTCCAATACAGATGGACAATTTCTGTTCAGTTAAGAGCAATGGCATTCTGCAACAACAGTTCAGGTTCACTGCTTGAGTCAGATCATGGGAGGGGCAAAGTATGGAGCTCACCCAGATGGGTTTCTTGTAGTACATCTACTGCATTCTCTCAAGGATGAGCTGGACCCAGTTAATGGGTTTCAGGCACTAGTGAGGTACAGTCTTAGATTAGGGAAGAACTTAATTTGCTAATATTTATTTATTTATTTATTTATTTATATTTCGAACTTGTAGGCCGCCTCTTCCCCAAGGGGCTCGAGGCGGCTTCCAACATGGCTGTTCTCCGACAGCAAACTCAACAACACAATTTAACACTCTTAAAACCAGCAGCAGTCACATAATTTAAAACAACTTAACAATATAGCTGTTCAAACAGTTCAATCAGCTCGAACAATTCAACGGTCTGAACAGTTTAAAACAGCTTAAAACAGTTTAAACAGTTTAAGGCAGGCGCCCATTCCCAAGGCTAAAAGGGAGGAAAATACATAGTAGAGGAAAGAAGGGAGGGAGGAAAACGGCGGGCCCTGATGGAATCAACAGTGGCCCGACCGAGGTGACAAAGGATGGAAAAATGGCAACCTCGGTTTTAGTTCTAATATTTCAGTGTTCTTAATATGTTAATATGTTCTTAATAAGATGTAATTTATTATTTGTTGCGGTTGTTGATTTTGTTTGTTGTTGACTTGTACACCGCCCAGAGCCCTTAGGGGAAGGGCGGTATATCAAATCCAATAAATAAATAAATAATAATAAATAATGCCCTGAATGGAACACATTTACTAAATCATATGAAAGATCCAACTAGCCCAGCATTCTGCTTTCACAAGTGGCCAGTAAGGATCTAATCAGAAGAGATACTTGTCTGGAGATGCCCTTATCAACCGGCATCCCAGGCATTCTGGACCACCCTAAACAATTCCCCACCCATCAAATGGTATCCCTTGTGCTGACTCTGCTTGCTCTCAGGGAAGCTCCACAAGACGACCTTCTCTTTTGTCAGGAAAGAGGGACAAACAAGGAGGAGGATGGGCTGGAAATGAGGGAGAGGGGAAACACATCCCCTTACCTTCTCCCTGTTGCAGGAACTCCAATGCTCAGGAGGGGCCAGTCAAGCAGAACATTCTGTTAGCAAACCCAGCTGACAATGAACAGTCTCTAGCAGCACCATGATGTAGGTCAGCCAAGTGGAGAGCTCTCAGGAAGGGGAAAAGTAGCAGCTGCACCTTCCCAGGACAGCCTTCCTGGGGTGAATGGGACACAGAGGAATTGAGAGGGGTGGGACAATGGGAAACAACACACAAGGTGATGGAATGAACATGACATGGGAAGAGGTGGGACGTTTGGGAGGAAATCACCCAATACCCAGGGCAGACATGGGATGGACAGCTAGAAGATGAGATGGGAATGACAGGAAGTAAGGTGGGGTGGCAGACCTTCTCTATAAAAAGCAAGGGTCTTGTGAGATCAAGGAGGAAGCAAGATGGGAGATTCCATGCTGGAGATAATCTAATAGCTGGGGCAAGGAGGCTTTACATGCTGTTCAGTTCTTCTGAACTGAAGTCACAGCACTACAGAGTCACTTGAAAGGTGTCGGGGGGGAGGATATACATGATGGAGCAAAGGAGGATGGACTCCACATGCTGGGAAATCCATGAAAAGTAGATATAAGATTTCAAGTGGGAAATCAGACCACAGGAATTAACTTGTCCAGTGGTGAAATTCAAATAATTTAACAACCAGTTCCGACGGTGGGATTTAAATAATTGAACAATTGGTTGTATATGAGAGGCATTTTAACAACCGGTTTGGCCAAAGTGGTGCAAACCTGCTGAATCCCACCACTGATACTCGTCTAGCCAACCATGGTTTAACCAATCTCAGCAGTAGTAACTGTTGGGTAAAAGGTGGGTGGGCGTGAATTTCATTTGAGGAAACCATGCAGGGATGGAAGTACATTTGTGTTGAGCATTTTTGTTAGTAGAGGGGGAAAATTTAACAATGGTTAGATCTGTCCCCTCTGCTGAAAAGACCTCTCTGTGTGCACTGGAGGTACACAGAATCTGGGAGTTGGGGGTACAGTTCTTGCCTCTCAAGTTTTGGATCACAGTCCACCATGGAGCTGTCCTACACAAGAAATAGGAGCTACAAAACTATGGTGATAATCAGGCAAGGCTCTCACTAATTTCAATGAATTTAAACACAAGAGGACATCTTGATGGGCTGTGCCCTTCCAATCCAACTTGTGCAATTAATTTCCAAATCATTTTGCTCTTACAAGTTATGCTCTCCGATTCCAATAGTCACTTTTATGAAAGAAGACCACAACTTTGCCATATTATCATTTCTGAACTGTCATGAATGTTTTCCCCTTGGACCAAGGATCCCAGAGGTCTCTAAGTGTCATTGAACATCTCACCAAAAACTTTGGAAGATTTCTGAAAAGCTGCAAACAAACTAGAATGACAGTTCACAGTTTTCAGAGCTGATTCCTCACTGCGGTATGATTTGATGCTTTTTGAAAATGTCATTCATATGGCTCCTGGCTTCTCAAAAGCCCACTGATGGTTGGAAACATTGACTTTTTTTGTATAAAATTTAAGTATGTTCTGTCCCTAAGAAAGCAGGTAACAAGATTTTCCCCCTTCCAAATGTAAGACAGCTGAACCAAATGCCACTGGAAAAGCACAGGAACAGTGGTTCAGGGCTGGTACACTGAGGTGGGTTTTCTTGATTAGTTTTTGGATGCTGGGTAGTCATAAGATGACAATGAAGGGGCATTTGCCTGCTCTTGCCCATCCCTACACCTTCCCAACTTGCAGGAAGAGCTGGTCTAGAGATAAAGCTGACCAGAAGGGTGGAAAGCACAGCAGTAGGGGGATTAGATTCCAAAGTGATAGGGCAGTATATCAGCTCAAGCTATGGCAAGCTGACCTTCCAAACAGGTAGATTCAGCAGATAGGTGGTAATCATGCATTCAAGTGTGTTCACCCTGAACCAATCTAATCTCATCTGGGTCATTTTCTGCCAACCAAAGGTCTTTGTTAACTGTGAACACCTATTTCTAAAATGAACACTTCCCAGTAAATTTGTTTTAATTGCAAATGGCCTTTCTATATGTGTTTGTTACAGTGCAATTCTGTTCAGAGTTACACAGTCTAAACTTACTGAAATTAACGAACAGCATGCTATTGTTACAGAGTCATCCTTATATCAAATTTATACGCTTCAAACCCCAATAATTTCAGTGAACTTTGAATGGTGTAACTCTGCTTAGGACTACACTGTCAGATGCTCTGCAATAAGCTAAGAGAGGTGGTTTCTTTAAAATTAATTAAAACTAATAGGATTAAAGCATTATCTGTGCTTTTACATTTCAAACAAGAACTGTGAAATGTGTTAATTGTAATATATACAATATCCTAATACAATAAGTAGGCATCTTTCACATCTGTTTTATGTTAAGCATGAAGTCAATGCTTTAATCTCAGTGGGTTTGCTTTGCTCATATTTAAGAACCCACCCAGAATTGTAAAATTCTGCAAGAAAAAAATGCATTATTTTGTCACTTTTGGCAATGGTCAAATTTTTGTATAAAGTTCTTGGCTTCTGATCACTGTCCGAAGGCTACAGCAAAACCATTAGAAGTAAGTTGATTGAGAGCTCACACAGAACAAGTTAAACAAAATGAAATATGTAAGCATAAAGAGCAATAGCTACCAAATCTACATGTAATACTCTTTCAACACTGGAGTAATCTGCATTAAACAAAGCTGACATGCCCTGGAGTATGTAAACTGCAATCCAAGAAAAGACACTATGCCCAACCGTTTGGAAGCTGAGTGGACAAAAACAGCAAAGCACATCAAAGACCCCTTCCACACATGCAGAATAATCCACTTTCAATCCACTTTCACAATTGTTTGCAAGTGGATTTTGCTGTTCTGCACAGCTGCAAAGTGCACTGAAAGTGGATTGAAAGTGGATTATTCTGCATGTGCGGAAGGGGTCAAGGGGTGCCCACAAGAGTCCAAGGAAACCGTCTATCTCCATTCCAAGAACCCCAGAAATAAGAATGCCGATATTTTTGCTATATTTAATAGCAAATTAAACATTAAAATAAAAGTAAGTTTGCTGTCTGAATACAGGGTAATACTGTATGTAATGTCTAATGAAGTTGCATATTGCTTGATATTAAGCATACTCAAAGATATTAAGCATACTCAGAGATGCTCACCGTGTAGTAGTTAAAATGTCATACTAGGCCTGGAGAGACCTGAGTTCAAATCTCCAGTTGCTTAGAAATTTGACTGAATAAAAAAATGGAATTCTGTGTTCCTCAGAAGAGCTGGGGGGGAGGGGGAGCACTAAATAAATAAATTATTAAAAACTCAAAATATGTTTAATCCAATCCTTTGCTCCAGTGCCAAGCCATTCATTTACCAGTCCCACCACTAGCTCCCCACAGATCTAGTTATTCGAACCATATTGGTTCCATTTAAACCAGAGCCATTAAAGGCAAAAACAGGTAGGCAGTAAAAAAAAGTAGGGAAAGGATTTTTCTCTCTCTCTAGGATGCTTCCCTAAGCAGTGCTGGGTGGCAATTGTACGTAGGACAACAGAGTTTTCTAGAAACAGCCCCTAGAAATACCTGTACGTCTTAACATTAGAAAATTGTGGAAAACAGTATTTTATGTTGAAGTATATTTGTCATCCCAAGCCAAATGTCAACATACCTTTCAGTTTTATAATATAACCCTGAAAAAAATCATGTTTGTGGTGGCAGAAGTGTGTTTTGCAACAGCTAGAGTCTGCTTCAAATATCTGTTGTTATGTATCACTAATGCTGCTGGCATCTTAACGCTGTCTTTCTATCCTAAGACAACATAGCTGTCCATCCTCCAATGAGAACCACACTTAAATCTCTACTGTGTTCACTGGGCTAATGACAAAAACCTCCAGTCTGTGCTTTGGCAGAATGTGGAAGATGACTAAATGAAAAGACAAAGCTGCTAAAATAAAGATTCCAAGAAAACCTTAAGTCTACAGCTTTTATATATTATGCAAAGTGAGCAAATGTGCATGTACTTGTTTATTTGACATAATTTCTGCTGCTTCAACAGCAACTCAAATAGAGCAGCTTAGCATGAGCTCAGTGGAGCTTAGGAGCTAAGCAGAGTTGACCATGGTCAGTAGTTGGATGGGAGACCACCAAGGAAGCCCAGGGTTGCCATGCAAAACATATCTGCTTGTCTCTTGCCTGGACTGCCATGTGGGTGGGTAACCATGAGTCAGTTGTGATTTGAAAGCAGGTTTTCTCTCTCTGTGACTTTAGTAGAGAAGAGGATCTATGCCTGGCACTCTTGGTCCTATGGCCTGGGAATTCTGTTTAGAGATCTTCCATAGCCACAAGTATACTGTTGAATGCTTTCACAGTCAGAATCAACTGGTGGTTGTGGGTTTTCTGGGCTGTGTTATCATGATCTGTTATTTTTTGCTCCTAACATTTTCCTTGCCTCTATGGCTGGGATCTTCAGAGGCAAGTCATGCTAAGATGTATTTCACTCTGTGGCACAGTGTGGAGTGATTGTATGTGGGTTATATGTTTCATCCACCTCACAGGTAGGAAGAGGGTGCGGATGCCACAGCAAAAGCAACTGCAAAAGCAACTGCAAATGAACTCCACCTGGACACAAGCAAATGTGTTTCACCCTGCCCACCGTGAAGTGGACAAAATATATACCTCACTATACATTCACTCCATACTGTGCCATGGTGAAAAATACATCTTACCATGACATGCCTCTGAAGATCCCAGCCATAGATGTGGGTGAAAAGTTAGGAGCAAAAACTAACAGCCCAGAAAACTCACACAAGTTTGATATCAATAAGCATTGCCCATTTTCTTCATAGCATTAACAACTTAAAATGAAGATTTTCTGGATATTGAATTTTTCACCCTGGATCAAATTTTACATCTATGCATTGTGAGCTCAGAGAATGCACAGACTTGGGCCCCTTTCAGATTACCATTCTAAACGTTTGTTGTTGGCCTGATTCCGAGTAAAACGATACAAGAATCAGGGTTTCATACAGCTTATTTCAATCCATTTATGAGCCATATCTAAAGGGCTCTGGCCATTTCAAACAATGTTGCTCTCCTCTCATTCCCTGGCCGCCTTTTTCCATGACCCATTCTTTTTTGGCTAGTCTAATGTTCTAAGATGAGTTAATGCTACAGCGTTATAACACAACAGCAATCCAATGAATCAGAATGCTGGTGACATAGCACTGAACTGCTATGTTGGGCCACTGGTGGGCCGCTGCGAGTAGCAGAGTGCTGGACTAGATGGACTCTGGTCTGATCCAGCAGGCTCTTTCTTATGTTCTATGTTACTAGCATTTGGATGAACTGGGTTGCTATGATGCTGTAACACCAATCTTAGAACATTTTTTTCAACCAGCTGAAAAAGAACACACTACCGAAAAAGGCAGTTCAAGCACCCCAGACATTTCAAGCAGCAAACCGAGTGATTCAGAAGTACAAGGAAGAACTAAAAATGGGAGAAAGCAGTTTTCATTAAAAAAAACAGCTGAGTTCTGAGATGCCAATGGGACCAAAGTGGCTCTGTTTGAAAAGGTGAAAAATAAAAAATAACCTGTTAACAACCAGGAGTCAAAATGGTTGTCTAAAACAACACAAAAATTCTGTTAGCAACCAGCTTCTCAAATGGATTATAAGGGCAGTCTGAAAGGGGCCTTGGCCAAAAAAAAATCCATTGCTCACACTGATCTCATGCAGACTTCTCATCAGCTGAATGCACCACCAAAAAAAAAAAAAAAACCCTCCCTCACTCTTCTGGTCTGTGAATCCTCCATCACCTACAACATTTTGAAAGTGTACAATGAACATATTTAAAGTGTACACGGCATAGGTTAAAGAGTTAATGTAACAGTAAATGAGGATTCGCCACTATAAAATGGGTGAAACTGCCCTGCAGCTAGGATACTGCTTGAGTGTTTACTTAAAAAAAATCTTGCAAAGCTAAGAGAACAATTTGTAAAGACTAGTTTACAGAGTCTTCAGAATCAAGAGGTAATGGAGTATTATATGTTTGAATACTCCCCTGCTAGCAGAAAAATAGCACATCAGGAAGAAATGTTAAGCTGAACAATTTTTCCTGACAAGCTCATTTTCTATGGGGATGATTACTTTTCCTTCATGAAGTTACATTAAAACATACAACTATGCCATTGAATCACCAGTCTATAAACGTGAGGCCACTTGATTCCACTGATTGTTAAACTATCCCTGAGAGTCCGTAAGAGTTCAGTTCACCTTGTATTTAATAATTAGAGCAGGTGTAATGGAAACGGCAGCTCTCTGGATACATCCTGCAGCCATTTCGGCAGATTTTATGCTGCTCTTCAGGCTGCCTCGGCAATTAACTATTAGTTAACCTGCAAAGATCATTAATACAAGGGAGGGGGAAAAGCAATTCAATTTCCATGGTGACTCAACCCCTTGGCCTTTTCAAGTAAAGGCTGTTAGCTGTGTCAAATTATCTATGATGCCCCAGAGATGAGGAAGAATGCCTGTTTAGGAAAGTGCGCTGAGAATAGGCAAATTCATTGCCTTGCCCTTTCTGATGGAAATCTAGGTCAGGCTGAGGTATTCCAAGATAAATTATTCCATTTAGCATAATCTAGCATTAATCAACACCATCCACCAGAGTCCAAGGGCCATCATGAACCAGGTGACAGACTCTGGAGAGGCACATTTCAAAGAAGAAAGTGACAGTAATATGCAAGGTACACAGCAGATCCAGTCAAAGAACCTGTGAGCTTCCACAATCCTGCCTCACATGCCCAAAATGACTGCCCTCAGAAATCCAACCTCAAAACATTCAAGACATAAAACATGCCAGCCCGTGACCTGATTGCAGGCTGTCAAACCAAAGATGAACAGAACCTGGAGGCAATTTTCAGACAAGAACTTTGCACAAACTTTGGTATTTAAAGGAGACCCAAACAACCCCTTCCTCCGCCAACAACATGAAGCTCCCATGGGTGACAATCTATATGAGAACCACATGGATTCCAATTTGCAATTTATAAATTGAGGCAATCACTGAAGCAGACCTCCTGATGAGTATAAGGTTTTTCTGTGAGGGGGGGAGGGAGAGATCCTTCTGTCTGCTGGAGACTGAAAAGGAAATTTGCAAATTTCTCCCTTTGTGCTGCCTCTTCTCCCTCCCAATAAATCTACTGCCTTGCACCCTCCTCTGTTGTATGTCCCTCTCCTCTAGTAATGGGACTGCCATCATCCCGATAGCACACACAGGTTACATATCGTGTCAAGACCCTTTAACTCTTGTTGTGGCAAATAAGGGCTGTGAGGGGAAGGGACCACTCTCCAAAGTGGTCAGTTCACACGCACATTCATATACACATACACATCTGATGTGCCCTTCTCATACCTGGCTTACAAAAACAAAAATTGTATATGGCAAATCCTGGAACAATTTCTATTTTAAATTAGATGCCTTGGAGATTTGTTAATGTCAATTAAGCGTTAGAAACAAATAAAGACAGTTAATTGCTTTCATCTCAAAATACAGGAAAATCCCCACATTTGCTGTTATGAACATGCAGTCCCCCACCCTTACAAAACATATCAGCATTAGTTTAAACAATGATGCTCTTTTCCATTTGATACTATAAAATATTAGAGAATCAAAGGCAAACATTCCTTCATACACATTATTCTATAGAAATACATGCATGTAATTCACAGATATTCTAGCACTGTAAACGGTTATAAAGAAACCGAAGCAAAACACAACACACGCATGCAAAACTGTGCCCCCGAAGCATGCATACTCAGGGTTTAAGCATTTGTTTTTAGCCAAAATAATTACTAGGTCATTAACCACAAACAACCTAGCAATTATTGAAAGCATCTGTTCTTCATGCTTATGCTGGATTCCTATTTCTCTTCTCCAAACGTGCTAAAATTAAAAGACAGACACACACAGAAACACACACGCTGTAGCTTAGAAGAGCAGCACACAAAGAAAACAGAAAGCATCAGGGTTTAAAGTGCTATTTTTTTCTTGAACAAAAACAGATAAAAAGATCTTGAAATCGAAAAGCCGATCGCGTGCAGAAATTTGAGCTCCGTTTGTAATGGCATGCAATCTCCAAGGAGACAATTTCTAATTTAAATAAAAACATTTTTTTAAAAAGTAATTGGTGCAAATGCTTTTTTTCCTCCTTTTTTATTTTTTTTCCTCTTTTCGACTAACAGTCTCTTAAACCCTGCATGCTGCAGTGCTTAGCCTCTGGTCTGCATCGGCCGTGAGAGAAGAAGCTACCTGAGAGGTTTCACAGTGCCATCTCATATCCATGTCTGCCTGGCTACCCTGCGTGCTTATAGCTTTTTTTCTTAATTCTTAATGGAAATCCTAGGAAATTTAGTCCATCCTCTGAAATCAATACTGGTGACAGGAAAGCTCCCTGACTCAGTGGGAGATCAAGATGATAAATTGTCTGCGCATCAGCCCGGCCTATCAGTGCTCTGCACACGGATGGAAGACGAACGAGGAGGGGGAAAAATCACAGAGAAAACTCCACTGGTCACATGCTGCGGAGAAGCCAATGGCTGAACTGCTGCTGCAGGAAAGGCTGCTGCAGTTTCTTCTGCGGATGAGAAGAGCTGTGTTTCACCATTGGGTACCACTCTAGAGCCAGCCTGCTTATCCCCCCCTCTCCCTTTTTTTTTTGTTTGACAATTCAGGGAGGGTATATTACACAGTTTCATTTATATAGTCACCCACACTCAGCAGCATGTTTTAAAATTCTAATGGCATGTTATTAAATCCAATCTAGGGAGGACTGTGTGACGGGAAGGCTGCAGGAGAGAAAGGAACTTCCTCTACCACGAACCCACTTAAAATATTTTGATCTATTTCCCTTCGGTTGATTGCTGTGTTTTTGCTTCATATTAATTTGCAAACTTGAACAGTGCAATTAGCGCGCAGCCCTTGATCCACGACCACCTCGGAAAAAAACAACAACCTTCTGACTGTAATTATCATTTTATATCCAGGCTAATGAATGACATTGGGTGTGTATGTTTGATAATGACTGTTTTCTGCAGGCTGATCCCACAAAGACAATTAGGCAAAATCAAGAGATACATGATAGAGATGCCACTGTGCTAATGGGAGCAGCAAAACTTTTCAAATATTCATGCCCTGAGATGAGAAGCGTTTCGTTGTTGTTTTTTTCCAAGGCAGAGTTAGCAACAAAAGGGAGAGGCTCTACGGATGTTTTCAGACCCTCTGGCATGTAAGTAGGTCAGCAGATAGGCAGACTGAGATAAGCAGAATGGAAGGTTACATTCTGAATAATCTTGAGGAGCTGCAAAATTTGGGCAAGCAGCTAATCAGACAAAACAATTAATATAGTTGACATGAAAGAGGTCTTATCTAGTGAGTGCACACTGAGATTTAGCTTAGCTAGAGATTCAAATAAGGAAGATTCAGATAACACGGTTTCTGTCCTATTCAGCATTTGCTGCTTTAGCAGAACAAGCTGTTACTCTCTTTGCCACATGAAACATATACTTATTTACTGTTAACATTGTCCTGACTGCAAAAGTGTGACAATAATTCTTTCTCAAGGAACAAAGGCACATCTGGGAAACCATATGGATACCTTTTCCAAAACACATCTGTTACCACTCATCAATCTGCAACAGCAGATATATTGCACAGTTCTTCCAAGGTAAGTGATGTGACTATAAATCTGCCTTGATGAAGAAGGTTGAATGGAGGACACCCAAATGTAGATACATGTCACAAAAGTCACCTCCTCCCAAGCAATCTTAGCTGACTTTTGTGGTTCTCTGATTTTGAAATCCTTATCTGACAATTCTGTAGACAAGTCTGAAATCCAGTATGCCTGTCAATAGATCTGCCTATATGCCCCATAGACAGGCACTGCATTCTGCCACAGAATGTACATTCCTGTAGTATTTCACTCATTCTGCACCAAACCACATGATTTTCAGTCAACAGTCTTGCATCAAGCTGAACTGTGTGATATTATAACCATTTCACCACAAACCATCAACGTTCTCATTACAGAGGCACACATACCCATTACAATTCTCACAATGTTTTAGTTGAAATTTCAAACCACGCTATTTGTATCCTAGCAGGCTAAACATCAGAACTACTTAATAATGCAAGCTCAAGACTACAAAACCCATCCTACAGCATGACCATGAACAAAACATGTAGTTACAATAGCATCCAGAGCCTTCAACAAAGTCCACAAAAGTGACTAGCCCACAGTTTTAATTAACCTCTTCACTTTATGCAACTTCAACTGAGGCACACACGGTCATGACATGCTATGGATAAGGGCCACGTGGGATGGGGTGACTTAACCCTCCAACACTTGCTCACTTTTGCTAATTTAAACTGGGTTCTGTTATTAACATTTTAAAGGAGAAAATATGGTTTTTCATTTTGAACAGAAACCCTTCCATACACACTTCTCATAGCAGCATGGATAGCCTGATTTTGGTTAGCAACACTGAATGAGATTTGTGGGATTAAATCCCTTTGCTCTCCCTACAAATCAAGTCTCTGGATGCTTCCAGTGTACCTTTTACAGAGTGCTGGGGGTCCATGATTTTTGTAGGCTAGCCACATTTTAAACTGGTTTCTTTAGCTGACCCTTTAATATTGCTTTCATCTGCAGCAATTATCAGGTAATGTTATTTACCCGCCATGCCAAGAAAAGCTTCAGCTACCCATTTCTGCACATGAAAGGAAGAAGTTTATAGCCATCCTTCCTCTCTTGTAAGGAGTCTCAAAGCAGTTCACAAAGTCTTTCACTTCCTCATCCCACAGACACCTTCTGAAGCAAGTGGGGCGGAGAGAATTCTGAAGGACTGTGACTAGTCCAAGGATACCCAGCAGGCTTCATGTGTAGGAGAGAAGAAACAAATCCAGTTCCTCTCTCATGTGGAAAAGTGTGGCATCAAACCTGGTTCTCCAGATTAGACTCCACCGATTAGAGTCCACCAATCTTAACCACCATGCTGGGTGTAGGGTCAGGGTGTTTTTTCCCCTCTTGCACAGTTCACAACCCTAGATTTTTACCACATCTGTTTATGCTGTTAGTCCATTGTGACACACTGACAGCATGCAAAAGCAACTGAAAAACATGAACTCTCTTCCTGTTTCTTGCTTCATCATCTGAAAGATGATGCAAGGGAGCAACATCCCACTCACCTGGATAGCCCAAGACAGCCTGATCTTGTTAATTCTTGGAAGCTAAGTGGGGCCAGCCCCTGGAAGTTGGATGGGAAACCACCAAAGAAGACTATGGTTTTCAGGCATTTGTAAATACACTTTTTCAACACTGTTGTTCTCCAGTTCTCTTAAGACAGCAGCTCCACATGTATACAAATATGGAGGAAGCTCATGGTCTGAATCCTTGTGTGATTCACCCCCACTCTCAGTAGAAAGCACTTCTGCTTGCAAAAGGGTGAGGGAGTTCTTCAGTTCCCATGGACTCTGCCTTTCTGTTGACCTCCCCTGTGCTGTATCCAATACTATATACCACAGTCCTAAGGGACTGCATCAGGAAGTAGGAGGGGGGGCGATAATGGAATGACTTTAAAAATCTCCAAAGAATAGCCAACAAAAATATAATGCAATTCAACACAACACTATAAATATAAAAACAGCAGCAACCAAAACCAGTATCAAGAAATATTAAACAAAACAAAATAAGAGAACATTAATCAACAGCAATAACTCCCTCCAGCATAAGATAAGATGGACTTTCCACAAAATACTTTCATTCACAAATTCACCTACCAGTCATCAAGTGTGCAAAAATCAACAGCAGACCATTATAAAATATACATGCATGCACATATGGACAAGCTCAGGGAGACTCTTGCCAGAATGATAAACAAAGCAAAACATATGACTGGGAACCGCAGTAGATGTGAAAATTATGCCATTTTTACAACTCAATACACACACAAGTATATAAGCAACACCCGGAAAACCCACAACAACCAGAATACAAGAGAATTTCTTCTTCCATATGTGCTCTGAGAATCCATTTTTGCCAATTTATTTCATAAAGGGAAGGGGGAGGGATGGTCTGCACCTATGTACCCTGGAAAGCCCAAACTTCTTTTCAAAACTGACAGTAACTGAGGCTGACCTTCATTCTCCTTCCATCTTAGAACAGCAAATCCATTGCATAGTGACAATATTCTGAAGTTCTGAGAAGCCCTGTACTCTCAGTTCCACGTGATGTATGGTAAACACAGAAAAGTAAATAAGTCAGTGGTCTTGAATTCCCCCCCCCCTTTTACTCTCTGTTGATTGCTGATAATCTTGTCTCTCTCGTCCAATAGTAAGAGTAGGTAAAATTTAACAACCATCTCCTATTTATCCCCCTCTTCCTTTAAAAATAAGAGGTATCAGTTTCAAGATGGCATACATATTACCCAGAATAAACCAGAGAGACAGCCGGCAAGTAGCATTGGATCTGCAACATTACACTCTACACGTTTTGCCTGGATCCAATGAATCGTGACAGTTCCAAGGGTTAATGTTATCAAGCACTCCTCTTCAGCTCCCTTAGGGCTCTTTGAGCATCACTCAAAACTACTTAGGATAATGAAAGGCTACAGTAAGGAAGAAGACAAATGATCTTCAGCACAGGAAAGACAAAATTAACTTAGCAATTATTCTAACAAAAGCTTTGAGAGTCCAAGCTCAATTTGAACTTTATTCTCCACCATCTTCTCTGTTTCATTTTAGGGCAAAAATGTCTGAGACTTCATATCTTATTTGGTAATTGTTTTGCCTTGGTTCTTTTTGATTTAAGTCTCAACCTACAAACACAGAATCATTTATTTCTCTCTTTTTTGATGTGTCTGTAACATTGGTGAGATGTAACACTGTTGCTGATGTTTGCCACTGCTTCCATATGGTGATAATTATCTGTAAAGATCTCATTGCTACTGAGAATTCAGAAACATTTGAAGCCTTGCTTGCCTTGATTTTCTTGAATGGTCAATAACTGAAATGTTTTGGCAAGATAACACTATCATATATCCAATTCTAAATGTGGCTATTGTGTGTGTAAAAAGGCCCAAAGAACAGGGCCAGGCACATGGAAGAAACATTACCTGGAAACCCAAGGGAACATGAAGGTTTACAGAAAATCCACCCTAAATCTTAAAAATGTAAAAAAAGAAAAAGACTGGGATCTCATGACCCCAAGTTGCTTCCATGGTAACATGTGTGTAGGTGGAGCCACCTGCCACTGACACAGGAACCACCTGTATTAGTCAGGCAGGTGGAAGTGTGGGCACTGAGGGTAGACAGGCTGGGGAGTGAGTTGATGGCTGCACAAGGGGGGAGGGCAAGGGTATTCCTTCCAGCAAGTCTCACAGGTTCCTTGCCTGTAATGATTTAATTGCTGTGATCTGCTAGCACTTCTGAATTCACAGATTCCTTGTAAAATGTAAGCCCTTTTTGCTGCAGAGATATAAGGTGAAAAGGACTGGAGATCTAGCAAAAAAACAAGAAAACTGGGAATTTGCAGGAGCTACCAGACCAGGCTTGGGAAAGATCACAAAACAAAGGAAAACTTGGAACTGCAGATTATGAGGTAATGGCATCAGGTGGACACTCAAGAAAGCTGCTGTTGTTTAGATGTCAATCTGAAGCAAAACTTCCCTGTGGAAGCACATACAATCAGATATAATCATGTGTTTTTGATGTAAATCAGTCCCTTGGATAAGCTATGTAGGAAAGTCCAGGCATACTGCCTCCAATGCAAATACAACAGCATTGAAACTGTAAATGAACTCTATTCAGACATATGCAAATATGCCTCACTTCCCTGTGAAGTGGACAGTATATCTCACCCTATGCCTCACCCCTCACCTTCTTGTGAAGTGGGCCAAATATATACTCCACTACGCAGTCACTCCACACTGTTATGGAGAGAAACACATTTTACTGTGACATGCCTCTGAAGATGCCAGCCACAGATGCAAGAGAAATATTAGGAGCAAAAGCTCCTAATATTTCCATGGCCACAAATCCCAGAAAACCCACAACAGCTTGTGATTCACCCAGCGGAATGCTGCCTATTAGCCATTCAGCCTACCTAGAGTTCAATAAACTTCCTATTTTTTCTGCCAGCCAAGAACTACAAAAACAGGGGATTTGTCACACATCGGACAGACCACAATACATGGCTGATGTGCTGCATCTGAGTCCAGGAGTTACAAGCTGTGCAGACTTCTATGTGAGACATTCTATCACAACTGGCTGGGAATAACATAGGGATGCTCTCCATTAGACTACAATGGCAAATCTAGTTGCAAATAACAGCTGTGGTGGTTGGTCATGTAAACCGTCCTGACATATCTTGACAGTACTGAATAACACCAGAATAGTTTACTAATAGTGTTATAATTACTGTCAGAAATGGTTGTGTACTGCGGCCTAAATAGAGATAATTGCACATCCTTTCATCACATGGATATTATGAAGATAAATACATTGCTAACTGATGGGAACCAGATAAGTGCATATGATTGATTGATTTTCTAATTAATCCTCACATGCCCGCTTAATTAACTCTGCAAACAGCAATATGCAAGGACAACTGAACGAGTCATTATATTCAGTTCTGTAATTTTTCTTTCATTGGCTTGCATAAATCACATTGCCCAGTTGTTCACAGTGGAATGGTGCTCATTTTTTAATCTATATGAGAAAGAAAAAAGGGTAGGAAGTTGAAAATATGACTTCAAGTTGTCAGTGTGTAGTTAACATTAGATATGTTTGAATTGACTACCTCACAAAAGAATAAAAACTACAAGATATATTATACTCACAACAAAATTAAATAATATATATAATTATAATTACAAAAATATGCACAAGAGAATGCATGTTTGTCTCTCTATCAGAGAAAGAACATACTCAAGGATGAAGGATATCTTGTAGTTTTTATTCCTTTATGGGGTAGTCAGTTCAAGAACATATTTTTCTTTCCACATAAAGGATCTGCTACCTCCTCCAACCTAAATGCCAAATGCTAGTTCACATGGAGCTGAACTTCAGTAATACTTCTCTTGAAAAGCTAAGTGAAATGGGTTTATTCAGAATTTCACAGTTCAATGTTTTTAAGATACAGAAGACCTTCAAAGATACAAAGAACAATTCTAAAAATGATTTTGTGGGAATAAGCCCCATAGAACACCATGATATTTGTTTCCAGATAAATCTGCTTAGGACTGCTCGCTTAGGCACTATGACCTTTGGTGCACTGCTGAAATGTTGAGCAACTGACCTCAGGCTGGAAGAATCTGGAATTGGGCAGCTGAAGTAAGCTATAGCCTGCTACAGTGATCATGTTTTGTTTATGCAGCAACAACATTCAATCCAGTCACTCAATCTTCAACCCAGAGTAACCATTTCATCTGTTGTGGCCATAATGTGTTCACTTGGCTGTTGCTACTGGTGCTCCTTACGTACCATGATTTATAATGAAATTCATTGAATGGGCTTAGAACAGTGGTGGCGAACCTTTGGCACTCCAGATGTTATGGACTACAATTCCCATCAGCCCCTGCCAGCATGGCCAATTGGCCATACTGGAAGGGGCTGATGGGAATTGTAGTCCATAACATCTGGAGTGCCAAAGGTTCGCCACCACGGGCTTAGAAGGATGTGACTGCTAAGGAGTGCATGGGATAGGTGGACTGAAATATCAGCTTGTCTTGAAAAAGTGAAAACTGGCAATGAAGCCATCAGAGCTCAGAAGCTACGAAGGGTTAGCCACAGTTAATGCTTTGATGGGAGACTACCAAGGAAAATTGGGGTTGCTGTGCAGAGGAAGGCAACGGCAAACCTTCTATGCTTATCTGTTGCCTTGAAGATGGAATAGTCTTGGGGTTAACATGAGTCACCTGTGACTTGATGGCACTCAAATTGTTCACACACCCACCCACCCACACACACCCACACCCATATATTTCCCATCTCTGCCCCCTTCCTGTGGATACTTAAATCAGCAGATAGGGGGAACACTTCCCCCAACAGATTTTTCTTCAAACTTTGATAAAAGCATTGTCTGCACATGCGCAGACAACACAGATATGGTTGTGCAGCTAGGAGATGGTCATGAATGTAGTGGCTGCAAAGGAGCCCAGGAAGGTGGTGGTGGCAGAAGTTGCCAGGAGTTGTTCCAGGAGTAGTGGGGCAGAAATTGATTTTTAAAAGCTGGGGTAAGGTGGCAGAAAGATGAGAAGGGTAACAGGGCAGAAAGTGAGAGTTGGTGTAGTAAGGCACAAAGAGTAGTAGTAGTAGTAGTAGTTTGGATTTATATCCTCCCTTTCTCTCCTGAAGAACTGTGACTAGCCCAAGGTCACCTAGCAGGAATGTAGGAGTGCGGAAACACATCTGATTCACCAGATAAGCCTCTGCCACTCAGGTGGAGTAGTAGGGAATCAAACCCGGTTCTCCAGATTACAATTCATCTGCTCTTAACCACTACACCAGTGATGGCGAACCTTTTCAAGACCGAGTGCCCAAACTGCAACCCAAAACCCACTTATTTATCGCAAAGTGCCAACATGGCAATTTAACCTGAATACCGAGGTTTTAGTATAGAAAAAAATGGTTGGCTCCAAGGCGCGCGTTATTCAGGAGTAAGCTTGGTGGTAGTCGGTGGCTTTGCTTTGCTTTGAGCAGGTGAATCACGACCCTAGGAGGGTTTACTCAGAAGCAAGCCCCGTTGCCAGCAACCGAGCTTACTCCCAGGTAAAGGATCACGCTTTCGTTCTTCCCATGAAAATCAGTGGGGTTTAATAGCGCTTTCCAGGGTTACCTACACTGCTTCCCCAAAACTAGGTCTTAGGTTTAATGCTAATAATCTCCCTGAAATAATTACACTATTATCACATGACAAACTCTGTGCACGCGTGCCCACAGAGAGGGCTCTGAGTGCCACCTCTGGCACCCGTGCCATAGGTTCGCCACCACTGCACTACACCATGCTGGTTCAGCGTTTGGGACTCTTTAGTTTGGAGAGGAGGCAGCTGAGGGGGGATATGATTGAAGTCTATAAAATTATGCATGGGGTAGAAAATGTTGACAGAGAGAAAATTTTCTCTCTTTCTCACAATACTAGAACCAGGGGGCATTCATTGAAAATGCTGGGGGGAAGAATTAGGACTAATAAAAGGAAACACTTCTTCATGTGTGATTGGTGTTTGGAATATGCTGCCACAGGAGGTGGTGATGGCCACTAACCTGGATAGCTTTAAAAGGGGCTTGGACAGATTTATGGAGGAGAAGTCGATTTATGGCTACCAATCTTGATCCTCTTTGATCTGAGATTGCAAATGCCTTAACAGACCAGGTGATCGGGAGCAACAGCCGCAGAAGGCCATTGCGTTCACATCCTACATGTGAGCTCCCAAAGGCACCTGGTGGGCCACTGCGAGTAGCAGAGAGCTGGACTAGATGGACTTTGGTCTGATCCAGCTGGCTTGTTCTTATGTTCTTATGTTCTTATGTTCTGCAGTGCCAGCTCAAGAAACTGATTGATACTTCAGAGTCCGTTCGTTGGCTTAGGGGTCCGAGAGCTAACACCAAGAAGTGTGGGGAGGCAAGCTGAGCAGCAGGCAGTGGAGTCCCTCCCCGCATGTTGTCTTATTATATTATTATGTGTATGATGCAGTTATATTTTATGCTATGTTCTAATATGTTTTTGCTATTTGTTATTCCGTTAAGAAATGTTAATGTTGTTGATATGCTATGTTTAGTGATGTTTGATGATTGATAAGCTGGGACTATAGTTTTGGGGTACTTGCTGCTGTTCATATTTATTTATTGTTCATATTTGATTCTGTTATTCTGTTTTGTTGGTTGTTAGCTGCTCTGAGCCCTATGGGGGAGAGCGGGGTACAAGTCAAATAAATAAATAAATAAATACAGAAAATATGAAGACCCTACTGTGGAGCAAAAAGCCCCAAGGAAATATTTACATGCATAATGGACAAGAGACTGAAGAAGTTGAATGTGTAAAGGAGAAGGATTAACCTCTAGAATGTGTCTCTGTCATGTATTTCTCATTCTTGTTTGGTCCACAGTAATAAGCTTTGCTGGTATCTGAAAATTTTAATGTGATCAGAATTTCAAAAGCTGGCTTCTTTAAAAAATGAAATCCAATAAGCCCAAGTTTGAAATCCCTTCTGTTGGAGAGATTTGAAGGTATTGCTACTGTTAGCATTAAGGTTCTTCAAAGGTTGCATCTTACTTGTAAATTACACCAATGTCATCAATGTTGGCTGTGTAGAAACCCTACTTTTTGAGCAGTAATGCAGATAAGCAGGGTACAAACTGGAAAGTGGGACACAGCTGAGCAGTGTAGTAGCATTGATAAAATTCTACTTCATATCTCTAGAAATGCTCTTAAATATTTTGTTTTTGTAGCTGAGAACTGAAAAGCAATTACAGCGCTTCCAGACAGAATTTAATTTCATGATCGTGACTTTATGGTATACATCGTACACCATTTGCAGCTATAGAACGCTGTGGCTGTGGGAAAGACAGCAGCCTTTCATCTTTTAAACATACATTCCTGAGAAACATCACAATTGCCAGTATTGATGCACAGTTGCCATTCAACACAGTCACCCAGCAGGCTTCGTGTGTAGGAGTGGGGGGGAAATCCAGTTCACCAGATTAGAGTCTGCTGCTCATGTGGAGGAATAGGGAATCACTCTTAACCACTACATCCTGCTGCAGCTACATTCTCAGCCTTTGTTACTAACTGGGGATCTTTTTAAAAAAAATTCAAGTTCATTAACTGGTGAAAATGATGGCCAGTGGAGCAGAGACGGCAGAATGATTACATTGACAGAGCTGGAGCGTTATGAAAGATGACTGCTCCCACTGTGCCACTTGCTCTACTTTCCTTCAGAAACACCTACCCATAGCTCAGGAACAAGAGGTGGGGGTGGGAAATGAAATGCATGCCTGCTAGCAAACAGATACTAGGAAGTGGGATGCTTCATGCAAATTAAAGCTGTTGTTCTCCAAGAAATCATTGCCAAGGGTGATGTTTTCCCAAAGCTCCTTAATGTGGCAAAGCCCCCAGGGTCTGCAACTCTCACACCTTCACTTTAACCAGCAAGTGTTTTGACTCTACTGTCAAGTAAAGAAGGGGAGTGAAATACATATCTTTGCTGTACTGCAGAAAAAAAGTTAAAACGTCTGCTCCACAGCAATGCTGAGTAATATTTATTTATTGATTCATTAAGAGAATTCTACACCCTTTTTTCTGATAAACCAATATTTACTGGACTTGTAAATTATGTTACATAAATGAGCATGAAATGGACAATAAAGGAAATATAATCAATAAAATTCAGCAAAAAACCCACAAAATTCAGAATTAAATTGGATAGCAACCCCCCCCCCCCAAAAAAAAACCCTTTTCCTCACAAGGAAAGAGTTTAGCAGGCTTCTTAAGGCCTTCCAACATGGCTACGGCTGAACCACCTGAGGGAACATGATCCTTTCAAGTGGCTCAGCTCTATCGCAGGTTTCTCCTACAACAGGGAGAAGGAAATGGAAATGGAAGGAAAGACCTGCAGAGGCTTAGTTCTCACTGAGCTGGTAAACAGGGCTGGGACCTATATGACTGAATGCTCCTCCATAGAAAAAAATAATTCAATTCATTATTGAACTCAACCTTATGGCCAACTGGGAGAAAAAAAGAATCAGGAATTCACCATTAGTTGAAAAGTAATCTGCAAATCAGTGAAATGACACTGCTTATTCAACCAAATAAAGTTTGCATCCCTGTTTGGAACACAGGAATCACAAAACCCTAACAATTAACAAGGGCTGATCATGCAGCTGGCTGGCTGCTCTGCGTTAATTCAAATGCACCTGGGCTCAGCTGGCGCTCCCCTCCACTGGCCTTGGGAAAGTTCCAAAGAAAGGAAGATGTATGATGCAAGGGCTTGAAACCAACCCATTGCCAAGGTGATGCTTGATGTGGTGGTTCATTCTTCAGGGGAAACATGGAGGCAGCCTTTCACTGGGTTTGATCTCCCTGGATTAAGTGGACAAATTTTAACTAAGCTTGGAAGCAGAAGTTTCTCTGTGATCAGCAATTCAGAGCAGAATGTTTCTGTTACACTATGCACCACTGATATTTTACTTAAACAGAAATTCAAAGGGAATGGAGAGGTTTCTCCTCAGGCCAAACATCTGATGTATTTCAAGGCAAAGGAAACTAGTTTGGAGGATATGGCTAGTGAAATTTCTCTAAGGATGTGGGCATTCTCATGCAAGGCACAGTCAGGATATGGCATTTACAGCCGAAGATGTTATAGTGAAGGTCTCTGGCTGAGCTGTTAGATTAATTCATGGAGCTAAATTCACCCTCCATGTTCAGATATGGTATACTTTTGAATACTTATTTACATGAGTGTGCAGCTACCTTCACATTCTGCTGTGATCTTCCCAGAAGCTGGAATGGTTGGAAACAGGATTCTGAATTAGGTGGACTTGGATCCAGCCAGACTTTCCTTATGTTTTTATGGAGTTCCATACAATTTGGAATTTTATTTATTTACCTTATGTATTTTATCAATTTATAATTTAATTTATTTATTTAACTTATTTGCAATTCATCTTTCTGACTGAAACCCAAGATGTATTATAGAGTACAGAAATTCTCTCTCTCTCTCTCTCTCTCTCTTTCTCAGTGTGTGTGTTTAATACAGGATATCAAATGTGTGTGTGTTTAATACAGGATATCAAATAAACAATGCAATAGGATGGTTGTTTTTGTTGTTTTGGGGCCATTAAGTCACAGCTGACTTATGGTGACTCTGTAGGGTTTTTAAGGCAAGAGACATTCTAAGATTGTTTGCCATTGCCTGCCTCCGGGTCACAACCCTGGTATTCCTCGGAGGTTTCACATTCGAATACCAGTCAGGGCTAGCCCTGCTTAGGTTCTGAGATCTGATGAGATTGGGCTAGTCTGGGCCTATACAGGTTAGGACACAATAGGATTAGGAATACAAAATTGAATGGCAATGCCACCAACTGCATGTACATACAGCACAAGACATACACTGAACAATGCAAATCAGCAATGAACCAGAGCTAGGAACACAAATTGAATGTCAATACCAAAATTGTTACTGATTTCACCTTAAGCAGGGGTAGGGAACCTGTGGCTCGAGAGCCGCATGCGGCTCTTCTGCCCTTGCACTGCGGCTCCACGAGCTGAGCCACTGGCTTCATACTTGCCTGCCCTGCAGGCAGCAGGGCGGACGCACCAACTGCCCGCGGACAGCTGGGCCGCACTGCGGGCTTCCCCTCTCGCCCGCCCCGTTCGAGTGGGGCAGGCACTTTCCCTGCGGCCGGCAAGGCCAAGCTGCTGGCCCCATCCTTGCCCGCCCTGCAAGCAGCAGGGCGGGCGCATCCATGCGCTTCTCAGAATGAGTGGAGTAAAAGGTAAAAAAAACCCCCAATATATACAGTGTTATCTTTATTTTAAATGTCAAAAATTATTTGCGGCTCCAAATGTTTTCTTTTCCCGTGGAAAATGGGTCCAAATGGCTTTTTGAGTGTTAAAGGTTCCCTACCCCTGACCTAAAGCAAATCAAAAGTGAAATTTAGGCTCCTTCCACACATGCAGAATTATGCACTTTCAAACTGCTTTCAGTGCTCTTTGAAGCTGTGCAGAATAGCAAAATCCACTTGCAAACAGTTGTGAAAGGCAGTGGTTTGAAAACACATTATTCTGTGTCTGCGGAAAGGGCCTTAGAGAGCCTTTCTCAAGCAACTGAATAGGCCATAGAGCACCTAGAGAGAACATGCTTCAAAAGCATAATGAGTCTAATCCATAGCATCTTCACTTAAAGATTTCAGGTGGTAGGAATGAGAAATTTTTTTGCCTGAGATCTTGGATGGCCAAGGTGAGCATAGACCATGTTGGGCCAGCTGATAAAGTTAAAGGCAGCCAAACCTGAGACAAATTTCACAAGACAGAAAAGGAAGCTAAAAAGAATTCAAGAAGTATAGTAGCTCATATTAGGGGAGTTGCAGAAGCCCCTAAGACACTTGCTAAGAACTAAGAAAATATATTCACTATTCACTTCTGAACACGATATATTTCCTTCACCTGCTTGCTTTTTCTCCCTAGTGAAAAAAAGACGTCAGAAGGACCAGTTCTGATCCCCAACAACTAGTTATACCTGAGACAATTCAGCCTCAGCTCCCCAATCTGTAAAATGGGTATAACAGGTGACCTACATTGCAGGTGATAATGAGAATGAGCTTCAAGGATAACTGCAAAGCCCCCCTGCAGCTTAAAAATGCTGCATAAATGATTAATTACAAGAGCCACCATATAACTGCTGATGGATTTAGCAGCTTCATCTCTTGCAAACACCTCTTTAGGTTTACAACAAAACCTGAAGGGGGAAAAGAATGCTTTCTGAGCACTGCCTTAGGAATGTGTTACCTTTTATTTAGAAGAGCAAGCCTTCAAAATGCACGGAATGCCTAACACAGATTACATTAAAAATATCACTTATCTGGACTTGGAAATGTAATGTGCAACATCTTGTGGCAATATCCAAGCTAATTTGACATGATGAATTAGCATCTAGGCATGGAAGATAAGTGCAGAGGTTTCATTATCTTTTGATATCCCCCATTTTTCAAGCACACACAGTTGACAGATTATTCATATTCATTTCTCTCTGTACATATTTTGTTAAAGCACAAACTAGCAATAAGCTCAGATTCTTTTGCTTGGGGATCTTCTCCTTATACTCAGAAATCCTAGAACATCTGATGCAATGTGATGCAATGAACAGGGAAAGGGGGAGAAGGAGTTTAGGTACAGCCAGATTGTGCTGAATGCTAATTTAACAGCAGCAACTAATGGTTATAAACCAGCCTATGTGGCAAAGCTTTTGGACGCATCGACACATGAAGCTGCTTCATACTAAATGAGACCATTGTCTATGGAAGACAATACTGTCTACTCAGACTGGCAGCAGCTCTCCAGGCTCTCTCATATGGGTGCTTCCCCACTTCCCTTTGCTTCCCTTTGCTGTGCGCTACTCTCAATGCGTGACATCTCTGGCACGCGCCCGGGCGTCCCCACGACTCTGCACTCTGCGCGAGGTCATCAAAAGGCGCCATTTTGAGGAGTGCCAGGGATGCCGCACGCTGAGGGGGCGCGAGAGCGGCAGCGTCGGGCGGCTGCGTTGTCGCCACCCCTGTAGTGGGGCGTGCTGGGGGACCCCGTGCTACTTGAGGAGAGTAGCGCGGGGCTTAAGGTAAGTGCGGAAAGGGCCATAGAGGTCTTTCACATCATCTACTATCTCATCCTTTAAACTGGATTTGCTGGGGACTGAACTTGGGAACTTCTGCATGACAGGTTGTTATGGGTTTTCCAGGCTGTGTGGCCATGGTCTGGTTACACACAGACTTCTCTCTGTGATACATCTCTGAAGATGCCAGCTACAGATGCAGGCGAAACATTAGGAACAAGATCTACCAGACCACGGCCACACAGTCCGGAAAACCCACAACAACCAGTTGAGTCTGGTCGTGAAAGTATTTGACACTACATTCTGAATGACAACTTGCTCTATCACTGAGCCACAGCCTCTCTCCTCTTCTTAGTAGTAGTTCCCTGTATCACCCCCACAATGGAACCACCGTGCCTTCCCGGTTTGTTGCTGTTCTGCTGAATTTTGCTGCAATATCAAGGCTCTCTCCATGAAGGAACACGGTTCATATCATCCCCCCTCCCCTCCCCCCCAGTCCTAGAATGATCAACTGGCATTCTATCCTTTTGCAAAGACAAACATGTATAGTTCAGGAGATACGTCTGTGAGCCACACATACTTTATGCATTGTTAAAATCTCCCAGTCTTGCATTCCTATTAAGAGACAAACCATTTAATCAATAGACCATTTAATTATCCAACGTAATTCAGCGTAATCCTCAACATTTAACTAGCGGCTGGGTGAGCCAGGAGGGAATAAGCTCTGGAAACAAAGGAACTGACAAAGACGAAGGGCTACTCAAAACAAACCAACTTTCAGGAAAATAATAAAAGCTATATGAGATGATTTCCATAAACAAACAAACCAAGAATACTTTCTCCTACTTCCTTTTACAATTTTGGGTCAATTTGCCTTGTATGAACCCAAGGTTGCCACCTGAAGAGCTCCATGATAAGGAACACATCATTAGACTATAAGAAAGTGACATATATATATGTCAGAACATTAATAGGACTTTACGAGATTATACAAGCCTAATAATGTATAAAGTTGTACAATGTATTATATTTTTAATAAATATCTAAGGCCGGCATCTCTACAGCTACACATGACAGGTTTCTTTTCAGGCCTTTGCTTCAGTTGGGATGAATCTGATTCTGCCCGCACTTTTGCAGGATTGACAAATCCAGAAAAATCCAGCCTTTGGTTTTTATTAAGACAGTCCTTATCAGTTTGGGACCCAGACCCACCAAGTCATACATGGCCCATTCATGGCAGTGGGCTGATCAATGTAGTTTTGCTTTTATCTGGGACAATTAGAAGAAGAAGTGTCTGGATTTATACCTCACCTTTCCCTCCTGAAAGGAGTCTCAAAGTGGCTTACAAACTCTATCCCTTCCTCTCCCCTCTTTGTGAGGTAGGTGAGGCTGAGAGAGTTCTGAGAGAACTGTGACTAGTCCAGGGACACCCAGCAGGTTTCATGCAGAGGAGTATGGAAATAAATCCAGTTCACCAAATAAGAGTCCACTGCTCATGTGGAGGAGTGGGGAACCAAATCCAATTCACCAGATAAGAGTCCACCCCTCTTAACTACACCACACTATATATTCACTTATCTTAGAGTATCACAGGTTATGCAGTCTGAATTTCTAATGGTGTGCTGTTTGTTTGGCAAGATAGGACTAGATCTTGCACTCTAAAACTTTTTATGCATTGTACCAAAATTGATGTTATTTATTTAAATGAAACCAACCAAACAAGAATTCCAGAAGGGTACAATGATTCTCATCTAAGCAGCTTTCAAACCGATATTTTAGGGAGCTTCAATGTTGAAACTAGGCCAATACAGAACAATTGTGTTAATTAAGCAACACAGGAGAATATTCTACACATTTTCTTTTGTTTGACAGGACCGTCATGCTATTTTCTTATCCACAGTTAATGAGCTGAATTCCATGGTCTGGTGATTCTGTGCAATTAAAACAATAAAATAAAAATCTGCAGGCCCAAATATTTCATTTACTATTCAAACCACAACTGAGCCAAAAAACTGCTATCTTTTTTTCAGCTCGTTGTGGAATCTTCAGCTGTGGGAAAACTAAATAAAGGAATAAGATGTCACCCAATAGAAGTAATGCAGCATAATTTCATTAAACAGCAGAACACATTACAATATGGACCCCAAAAAATGTGTTGAAAAGGCAAGTGCCTATGGATTTGTAAATGAGATCTCAAAACCAATTTGCACGCTTGACTTCACTTATGCCAGCAAGGTAGCCTACTATTGTTTATTCAATAGCTTTTTATTAATATTATTTTCAGTCCTGGCATGCTCATTGCTGATTAAGAGGTACTATCAAGGCACAACCAGTTCTCAAGAAATCTGCTCTCTATAACAGAATATAGGTCATTTAGGTGCATCTCTCTCCACTGATCCATACATCTGTTTGCTTCTAGGCTGAGAACCAGCTCCCTGGGCAGCAGTTCAGGCCAGTGTTAGGGAAAAACTACTATACAGAACAAAAACACTGGCATGGATTTTCCCCCTCCCCCACAGCAGGGAAGGGTAGCACTGGCCACTGAATGTAGGAATGACACTGTCTCCTCCAGCACCAGCAAACAGTAGATAAATGGACCATTAAGAGATTAGCAGATGCCTGGCGCAATATTTTTTCAGTGGTTATACTGAGTGAGGATACTGCAGAGTCTCTAGCATAATGGGCTGTTGTGGGTCCTTCAGATGGTGGAGCTGTGGCCTGGTAATTTTTATTCCTAATTTTTCCCTACATCCGTGGCTTGCATCTTCAGAGGTGTGTCATTGTAAGATGTGTTTCTCTCTGGGGCACAGTGTGGAGTCATAGAGTCCACACCCACTCTACACCACTGTGCCAAGGAGTGAAACATATCTTACTGTGGCACAATGCTAGCCACAGATGCAAGTGAAATGTTAGGAGCAAAAACTACCACACCACAGCCACACAGCATGAAAAACCCATAGCAGTCTGTTAATTCCCACTGTGAAAGCCTTCAACAATCTCTAGTATAACCCTCACACAAATGCTGTCTCTATTCTGAGTGTGCTAAGACTCAGCCCAAAGAACCAAATTCCAGACAGGACTCTCCCACACTTTATTTTTGAGCATCCAGTGCCAACTTTATCCCATGCCCCCACATATGGCTGCACTTTTGCTTCTGCTACCTGCTATCATCCTGTGAAAGAGTGTAAAACTCTAGACTAACAATGCTAATTCAATGAAAGATGCTTACAGTGGTGTACAGAATGGTAGCTGGGTGACTCTTCCAGAAGTCTCCCTGACTATGTTAATGTAGGACTCTCCCAAGATATTCTTAATTCTCCACCTTCAAGGGGTGGTTCAAATATGAGGTTCAAATAGCATAACACTCCTACATACATCTTTTCCCTGGACATGGTGGAATCACTTCTCCTACTTTACCAGAGGTAATTAAAGCAATTATATTTGGGGAACTAATTTCACAGTTTGTTTCTGAATGATGCAAGTTCTGAAGGTAGTTTTTAGAAGGTTAGGGGAGTACAGGAACAATGTTCTGAGTGCCATTTCCTGTCAATACCTGACTGCTTGGTCTTGTCATATGTTTTTGAGGGGAATGGGAGTTCTGGCACATGCGGGAAAGCCTGGGTTCAGTATGCTTGCTTGCATTTTCCTTTATCTCTATTGCTTTGGCTATGTAAGCCTGTTAGGGAATAACCTTCACTTGGAAACTTCAGAGATCCAGGGTGTGGAGGGTGCACAGCTGTACCAGCTTGAGAATAACCATTTCTGACTAACTGGACCTGAGGAAAGGGGCTGGGGTGATTCTGCTGGGGTTTTCATGCTAATTTTCAGATTGGACAAAGCTCTTGTCCAGAGTGATCTCTTGATTTTCTATCAATAAAATAAAATTAATTTCCAACTGAGTCTGCTTTATTTGAGAAAACTGGAGAACATGACATTTCCTCATTTAATGAGGATGGGTTTCTGTCAGTTCTTGGAGCCAAACTGTATCATGGGAATCTTGGCCATTATTTTACTGGTCCAAGTCCGCCAAGTACTGAATATATACCCCTGCTAGTCCATCTTAAGAAGATAGGAGCTTCTCATGAGGTGGTCCTTTTGCACTAAAAGGGCTGAAGCCTAGCAAGAAGACTTCTCCTGGGTTCCAATGCTCATATCTTGTTCTGGTCTTTTTCTGCCTCTCTCAAAATACTAGAATTCAAGGGCATCCAATGAAGCCAATAGGCAGTAGATTCAGGACAGACAGAATGAAATACTTCTTTACATAGTAAGGGATTAAAATACAGCATTCATTCCCAGAGGACAGCTTTAAAATGGGATTGGATTCATGGAGGACAGATCTATCAGTGGCTGCTAAAGAGAACTTCCACATTTAAAGGCTGTAGGACTCCAAATACCAGGCCAGGAGACATTGTCAGGAAAAGGCCTCAATTCCTATGCCCTGCTGTTGGATCTCCAAAGGAACATGTTGGTCTCTGCATGAAATGAGTTGCTGGACTAGATGGGCCACTGGTCTCATCTAGCAAGGCTTTTCTTGTGTTCCTATGCAGGTCTCCCAGGCACTATAGGGAGTTTTTCATAATTCTGATATTCAGTGTTCTAGCAATTATATTATCTTGAAATTGCTTTTTCCCCTAATGATATGAGCTAGTTGGAAACTGTTGCTAATGTCTTGTGCTTATTTTTAAATAGTTGTAATAGTCAACGATTTATCACTTTTTTCCAATGCTCTCCAACCTATGGTAGGTAGGAAATAATAAAATAAACAAATAAATATTATTCAGTCTGCAATAGCCCTTTATCACTGCTACCATGTAGCTACTAAACAATCTCCTAGAAGGGTTGAAACAGACACCTATCTGGGGTCTTCTAGTGAGGGCATAAGATACAGCTGTGTAAAACAGCTTACGGAGAAGCTTGTGGGCTCTGGTTCAACTTTTTAAACTGAGATTTATGGCAACCCTATGAATCAATGACCTCCAAAAACATCCTATCATTAACAGCCTGGCTCAGATCTTGCAAACTAAGGGCTGTGGCTTTTAGTCATCTGCATTTAATTATACGTTTGAATGAATTTAAGAGATGATTATTTTTGAATTATATTAATTTTGTCACTCACCTTGTGCCCTGACTGTGGCCATTTGTGCCCCACAGTGAGCATACATTCCCTTTGGATCAGATTCTCAGTTGTGCACACCTTTCCTCCCACACACACACCTCCCAAATTCACTGCGCCACAGATCAGGTAATCCCCACTGTTTTTAAAACCTTTGAAACAGTAACTTTTCCTCTTCCTGTGCAGGGAGAGTGTAGAGAATCAGCACGTTTTTTGCTTTCTTTGGATTTTCTCACTTCTCCCTGCCTTTCCCACCCATACAATAACCAATTGAAAAACCTTGAATGACCCAGTGAAGAAATGCTAGATGACAGGTAATAACAACAAAAGGTGGCAGGCAACCTCCCCAAATGGAGGTTGCACAGACAGAACAAAAAAGCGGCGGGTGGGCATAAAAACAGTTCGGCTCAGCTCGGATTGGGATACTTTCCCACAGGGTAATCTGGTTAGGTCAGAAAACTGCAGGGAAACCCCCCTGCAAAGAAGAGAGCCAAGGGATAAGCACTGCATGCATAATGAGCCTGTGTTGGCAGAAAGATGGGGTATATATTTGTTCTAAACAAACCAACAAAAGGGTCAAGTCAGTGGGCCAGGTGGATCTCATGGTTAGAAGTGGTAAACTAACCATGGAAACAGAACAGTGGGGGAATGGCAGGAAAGGTTATTTTGGAGCTTTGGAAGCTGCTCTACATCTGGTTTGCCATGTATGCAGGGTGAATGATTGTCGAGAACAAAATCAACAACAATTAAATCAATAAAAAAATTAAAGCAACATGCAGACAATGTTACAGAAGGGCAAATTTTAAGGAGAACTTCAATTAGAGTGGCAGGCAAACACATCAACTGCAAAAGAAGGTTACTGGATGTGTTTTTCCCAGTCACCAATGGCTCTCTGCTTGCAAAACATTACCTCATTTGTTGTTTTCTTTTCATCCCAGGAGTGCAAGCAAGTTTACATTGTGTGCCTTTTCTCAGACATTGAGCCAAGCTATGTGTCTACTGAAAGTACTATTCTAGGAAGGTAGATATCATGCATAACTGAGTGCAGCGTCAAAATAATTTGTTTGAATTTGCTAAATGCACTTTGAATGCATCCATCCATCACTGGAACATCATATGCTTAGGGAGCTGAGGCTCAAGAGCTGCCTGCTTTTAAATCAATCACATAGATTGGAACCTTGTACAGTAGAACTGGAAAAACTGACATTGGTGTATGAAATTCAAAGAAAAACTTAAGGAACCCGTGCCAAGCATCCCAAGACTATAACCATGGTTGAAGCAGCTATAGTGTTTGCCATCTTGGCAGTGATGTAGCGCCCATGGGGTGGGGGTGGGGTGATGCCCGGGGTGAAGCTGCAGTGGAGGCGTGGACAGGCTGCGGAGGGGGCATGGCGGGGCATTCCAGGAGTGGGGGTGGGTGGTGCTGTGGCAGGGGCGGAAGGGACCGCGTGCGCCCAGGGCAGAGTTTTCCTCACTTTGCCTCTGCATCTTGGTCTCCCCCTCTGTGATCTTTTATCACCTCCCCCATGGGAGCTATAAATGTTTTTAGTGAATTTTGCCATCTAGCCATCCAGTTAAATAGATTTTAGTACTGGCAGATTTTTATTTAATATAGTATTTTAATGTTTTACGAATGTTGGTAGCTTTCCTGAGCCCATAAGGGGAAAGGCAGCATATAAAATTAATGAAATAAAATGGATTATGGAAATGAACTTAAGGATTAAGTGCAAATTAGATGTAAGTTAACACTGAGTAAGGGAGAAATTGGAGATGGTATTTATGTATATATGCATGTATTTAATAGCCAAGTATGCCCCTCTATGTATACCTAAATATCTATATGGAGGACTAAGATATTAACAAAACTTTTAAAAGGGGTCTAAAACCTCACAAAATACTATGAGCAACATTTTATTTATTTATTTTATTTATCAGTCTTATATACCGCCCAATCCCCGAAGGGCTCTGGGCGGTTGACAACATAAAATTTCAGATACATAGTAGACTGTAAATAATTTAAATTAGATTTAAAATGCAGCAAATAATAAACAATAAACAATGCCCGCAATTCCTATTAGACCCTCCCAGGAGGGGAGAAGAGCAAGGGTCATATAGATGGTAATAGGCCCAAACATAGGAGGGTGGAGGGGGCACACAGTCAGCGGCTGGACACTCCAAAGGCCCGGTGGAACAACTCCGTCTTGCAGGCCCTCCGGAACTCACCAAGGTCCCGCAGGGCCCGGACAGCTGGAGGAAGAGTGTTCCACCAGGCAGGGGCCAGGGCTGTAAAAGTCCTGGCTCGAGTGGAGGCCAGCCGCATCATTGAGGGGCCAGGGACTACCAGCAAATTGGCCTCTGCTGAGCGCAGAGGCCTAGTAGGGACATATGGGGTAATGCGGTCCCGGAGGTATGAGGGTCCCAGGCCGCGTAAGGCCTTAAAGGTAAGCACTCATACCTTGAAGACGATCCGGAATTCAACCGGGAGCCAGTGCAAGCGACACAGTATTGGTCGAATATGGTCACGGAAAGCGCCTCCCATGAGCAAACGGGCCGCTGCATTCTGGAGCAGTTGTAACTTCCGGATCAACCGCAAGGGTAGGCCCGCGTAGAGCGAGTTACAGTAGTCCAACCTGGAGGTGACCGTTGCATGGATCACCGTGGCCAGGTCTGCGTGGGAGAGGAGGGGAGCCAGCCGCCGGGCCTGTCGAAGATGGAAAAACGTAACCCGGGTTATATGGGCCACCTGGGTCTCCATTGAAAGAGACGAATCCAGGTGGACCCCCAGGCTGCGGACTGAGGGGGCCGGCGCCAATAAGGCCCCCTCCCACACCGGCGGCTGGAAACTCCCCCCTCCCCCCCACGACCAAGCCAGAGGATCTCTGTCTTCGATGGATTGAGTTTTAACCTGCTCTGTTTCAACCAACCAGCAACCGCCTCCAAACAGTGCTGGAGAGCTGCAGGGGCGATGACCACCCTCCCCTCCATCAACAGAATGAACTGAGTGTCATCAGCGTACTGATGACAGATCAGCCCAAAGCTCCGTACCAGCTGAGCAAGGGGTTGCATGTAGATATTAAATAACAGCGGGGACAATAGCGCTCCCTGAGGCACCCCACAATAAAGTGGGCACCGCCGGGAGGCTTGGTCCCCACACCACACTTGCTGACTCTGATCCGGGAGGAACGAGGCAATCCATTGAAGGACAGTGCCCCGCACCCCAGAAGCGGCCAGGCGGTGGGTCAAAAGATCATGGTCGACCATATCAAACGCTGCGGTCAGATCTAACAATACCAACAGCGCCGATCCGCCTCGGTCAAGCTGCATACGGAGCGTATCTGTGATGGAGACGAGGACAGTCTCCGTCCCATGCCCAACACGGAAGCCGGACTGGAAGGGATCGAACGCCGATGCGTCATCCAGGAAACCCTGAAGCTGCTCCAACACCACTCTCTCAATTACCTTCCCCAGAAACGAAAGATTCAAGACGGGGTGGTAATTGGCCAGATCGCCAGGATCTAAGGATGGTCTTTTCAAGAGTGGGCGGACCACTGCCTCCTTCAACCCACCCGGAAAGGCTCCTTGCTCAAGGGAGTCATTGATAATCTTCAACAGGTGGGGTCGTAACTCCTCCCAGCAAAGCTTAACAAGCCAGGAGGGGCACGGATCCAGAGGACAGGTAGTAGGTCTAACAGCAGCCAAGGCCCTGTCAACAGCAGCTTCAGAGAGCAGGGAAAACTGGGCAAAACATGGGCCTGAAGACGGCAAGGGAGCCTCCAGTTCACTAATTGTAGACAAAGTGTGGGGAAGGTCCTGGCGGAGTGATGTGATTTTATCAGCAAAAAAGCTCATGAATGCCTCACAGCTAATGAGTCAATTGAGAATTTATAGGAGAACCCTCCGACAAGGAGGTCAAAAGAGCCGAGTCACACGGAAAAACAGATTGTGCTCTGGAAGCGAGGAGCTAGCCGGATCTATGCGAGAGAGGAGGAGAAGAAAACCCTCTTTGCCTCCTTCGTCGCCATCTCATAGGCCTTCATAAATGTCCTATAAGATGTTCGTGCCACTTCGTCACGAGATTTCCTCCACGCTCGCTCCAGACGTCTGAGGCCCTGTTTCATATGGCGGAGCTCCACAGTATACCACGGGGCCTGCCAAGAACAGGGGCGCAGAGGACGCCGGGGGGCAACAGCCTCGATGGCATCGGAGAGCCGGGAATTCCACTCCTCCACCTGCTCATCGAGTGTGCCGGCAGGTTCAGGATCCCGCAGAGCATTCAGGAAACCAATTGGATCTATAAGTCTCCACGGGCGGGCATAAATCAGCCTGTCGCCTAGACAGGGTTGGCGCGGCAGGTTCATCCGAACCTTCAGGGCAAAATGGTTGGACCATGGCACTCTATCAATAGAGGATACGACCAGATCAATCCCCGAACCGAAGACCAAATCCAGCGTGTGACCGGCCTCATGAGTGGGGCCAGAGTTTACTAAGGAGAGGCCTAGCGTCGCCATGGATGACACCAGGTCCACGGCCGCCACACAGGAGGCGGTATCGACATGGACGTTGAAATCACCCAAGACAATAAGTCGAGGGAACCGCAACGACCAGTCAGCCACCACCTCCAGCAACCGTGGCAGGCCGTCCCCAGGTACACTAGGCGACCGGTACACCAAAAGGACGGCCAACCTCTCCAAGGCCAACCACTCTAGACCGACACATTCCATGCCGGTGATCTCCGGGACAGGGACAGCCCTGAAGGGAATTGAATCACGGATGAACATCGCCACACCGCCCCCCCCCCACCGGCCCTGAGTTCGAGCCTGGTGAAGACACGCGAAACCTGGTGGCGCGACCTCGCCCAAGGCAACGGTCTCACCGTCACGCACCCAGGTTTCGGTGATGCAAGCCAGGTCCATCTGTTGATCTCCGAGATAATCACGGAGAACTGCGGTCTTATTATTGATGGACCTGGCATTGAACAACACCAGGGACGAAGCAGGGTATTTTCTCTGAACCCAACCACTCTCATTCCTCGGGATAGGACGGAGGTCAGAAGGCGAGCGAGCATAACCATATCTCGTCCGTCTTCTATCATAAGGCCGCCGCCTACCGTCATAATTACCCCGTCCCATTAACACTGGAATCCCTGGCCCCATGGATGGTGCCCCCCATCCCTCTATCTCCCCACTACCAAATCGCCCAGAACTCCACAACACGTGGGCCCAGGCTAGCCACTAATTCCACTAAAATTACTAACAATAATAAGCAAACTGGACTAATCCAGCTGCATCTAATCTACACTGAGTTAGTACAAAACTAATCAGAGACTAAAACAACAATACTGACTAGACTAGACTAACATACTATAATAACCCTAACTCTAATCTAGTAGCTAATGGTTCAGTTCAGTTCAGTTTTATTACGGCCATTAGGCCAGCAAAAAAGAGCAGAGAAGAACAAGAAAAAGGAGGAACAACAAACAAAAGAACAATCGAATTTGCACTGAAATCCACGAAACAGAAATCCACACAAAAAATATCATCAGCTTGTAGCATTCTTACGGTCACCCTCATGTGGTCTGGCTCTTGGTCCCAACATGGTTCTTCTCTTACTATATGCCAGCATACAAAATTTAGCTACCTGCTGAGATATAAGAGAAACTCGGTCTTCCAGCAAAATTCTCACAAGAACTGAGTCGGAATTAACTCTAGTTAAATTTCTGTACTGGATAAACAATGGATGAATTAACGCCTCCCTTTCCCCTTTATGGAGTTCACAATGCAATAAAATATGTAATACAGAGTCCACTTCCCCTGAGTTACAAACACATAGTCTCCTATGTCGTGGGATTTTTTTGAAATCTGCCCATTAGATTGGCTGATGGAAAAGCGTCAAAACGGGCCCTTGAAAAGGCCCAGCGGCATTTCGTAGATGTTATATTGGACAGGTAAGGGGCAGCCGAGATACCTGTCCAAGATTTTAATGGTTTATATAACGCCGGTAACAAGGAGAAATCTGTTTGCATTTCAATATCATTGAGCCGTTGATAGACCAAGGCTGTTGCTCTGCAATGATCCAGTTCCAATAATTGTACAGGATCCAAACCACACTGTGTAAGTTTAAGTGTTATTTTTTCTAGCCAGCTTGGATATGGTGTTGCTGCCAGAAGCAAAGGCAATAAACCCATGGGATGGGAGAGGACTTTAAGCCAGTATTTGATAATAAGCCTCCAAAAGGTTGTCTCAACTTTAACCAACCCTGCTTCTTGTCTTAAAGTAGCTAATGGTTAAAAAATGAGAGGTGCCAAAACTAAGCACCTAAGCAAACCCCAGGAGAAGTGATAGAGGCTAACAGCAGGGGGAGCTGCTGCCACCAGCTCCCTACAAGGATCACTCCTTGCTGCAAGGGACAAAATAATGGAAACAATCCACAGGTGGCAAGCGTGGTACAAAACTAATCAGAGACTAAAACAACAATATTGACTAGACTAGACTAACATACTATAATAACCCTAACTCTAATCTAGTAGCAGCAACCCCAATTTGAACAGTATTTCTGGTAGCTTTTATGAACCAAAATGGAACCTGACAATGAAATGAACTGATTTAGGGGGAAGGAGAATTGGGGAGAGGAGAAGGGGAAAATATAGCAACAGTAGGGGATGGGGAGAGCACTAGGGTAGGGAGTAAGTGGAGAGGAAGGGTATCCAAAAGGAGATGGCACAGGAAGAAGGCAAGTAAGGCCAGCTGGAAAGGAAATGAGATTTTCCTTCCCTATAGGTCTTCACAGGTCCATATTTCATAGCCATCCTAGGACGATTTAAGAACAGCTGTGGGGGTTGCCCAATCAGCTGTTCATTAATTTCCAAGAATGGTGGCAAATGTGGGAACAGTCCTGCCTTTACAGTTCACCTTTGGGGACAGTGGCTGGCAGTAGCATATTTGCCTAGGGACAGGGGGTACCCTCTGTCCCCGGGTGCCACTGATCTGCTCATGTGGGGGCGCAAGATCGACCAGGAAGACGTGACCAGGAAGACGGCAAGGCAGCAGGAAGTCATCATCGACATGGGCGGGGCCAAGGAAACCAGAGGACCCTCAAAGCCTTGTCCCCTCCCAGCTGCCAGATCTCCCTTCAAGTCCCACCCCCTCCCAGCTGCCGGCTCCAAGCCAGCAGTCCCTCCGAGCCAGCAGTCCCAAGCCAGCAGCCCAGAGGAGAGGGCAGAAGCAACTGGAAGGCTCCATGCTGGGGCCTTTGTTTTTATAAGCTCGGGGGTTGGTTTGGGTGTGGGACACGCCCCAGGCATAATGGGGAGGTGTGCCCGGAGAACGGATGTCTCTGGGCGCAATTTTTCCCTGGTACACCTCTGGTGGCTGGTGGGGCTGCCCAAACAGCTGTCCTAAGCCAGAAGGATGTCTGCAAAAACTGGACTGTTACCACATTGGGCAAACTAAAAATGATCTGCAACATCTTATCTATTTATTTGTTTGATTCATTGACTGGTTGCCCACAATGAAGTGGTTAACATTGGCTAAAACAGAGCATACAGCTGATACAATAAAAACTAAACCTGAGATGAATATCCAAAACACATAGTACTTAAAAGATGGCACCCCATTTCTGCTTTACAAGAGTGACCAAGCAACAGCCAGATATAAAATGCAGAACAGCATAGCCCAAAGATAGAAGGGGGTGATTCTCTGAGAGGGCCCAGCAGAGATGCCAACTAATATGCAACTATTACTGCCCTCAGCCACAGGCCCAGTGGAACATCTCTGTCTTACAAGCCCTGTGAAACTGAATCAAGTCTTAACAGGGCCCCCATTTCACTTGACACAGAGTTCCACCAGGCTGGTGCAAGGGCTGAAAAAGTCCTGGTTCTGGTTGAAGACATCCAGATATGCCTTGGGCCAAGGATCACCAATAGGTTAGTTCCAGATGAGCGCAGAGCTCTTTGTGAGATAGACTGAAAGAGGTTGTCTTATGACACTCAGTTAAAGCACTTAGCCAGACCAATTATAGCACTCAATTAAAACACTAAACAAAATGCCCAGGATGAATTTAAACATGATGCTGGTGAGTAATAAAACTTGCCTGAACCATTTTGAATGGGCCCAGCATCTTGTTTAACCTTGGCTGCTATGTGTGCAATGCTGTTACAAATACAATGTTATCACACTAGTACCATGCCTGCCAGTGTGAGACATGGAATATAGACTGGTGTTCTAACAGTTTATGCTTCATTAAATGCTTATATGTCTGATTCTAAGTCTGCAGGGTGAAGAGAAACAGCTATTGTGTAAACTACAACTGCCCTTGAAACTTTTTGTGTGTTCAGCAACTTCAGCATTGACAATTTCCTAAGCCATGTTTAGAAACAGAATGCTTGCAAGCTGCTGTGAAAAGCAGAAATAGGCTGAAGATCAAGGATGAAGAATTCTGGCCCTAGAATGGCATGATTCACTCCAATATGGCGTACATGAAATGTTTGAACCTCTCTATGTAGTCAGCCTCTCTCTCCTCTCAGCCAGTGTGACAAGATAGGGGGAAGTAACCCTGAAACAACAGAGATGATGGAGCTGCTGGGTAGAGCTATTAACCTCCAGGAGGTACTTGAAGGTCTTCCTCTATTACACTTGATTTCCAGAGGAAAAAGACCACTTCCCCTAGAGAAAATTAGTGCTTTTGAGGGTAGCCTCTATGGCAGTGATGGCGAACCTTTTTGAGACCGAGTGCCCAAATTGCAACCCGAACCCCACTTATTTATCGCAAAGTGCTAACCAGCAATTTAACCTGAATGCTGAGGTTTTAACTTAGAAAAAACTGGTTGGCTCCCTCTTCCTCCGCCCCACCTGCTCAAGCAGGGACCAGCCTGCTCTAGCCTCCAGCAAATCCCACATTCACCACTCTGTGCCTCTCTAGCCTCTCTGCCTCCTCTGCGCGCCCCCTTCGGGCAGCAGCCACCTGGAGCACAGGCACCAGGCCCGCCAGCCGAGTCCTCCCTGTTCACCATGGTGCACGCACGTCATGCCCAGTGGCCCAGGCCAGCCTAGATGTGTGTGTGTGTGTGTGTGGGGGGGGGTGATTTTCTGCACCCCCAAATGATGAACTCTGTGTGCATGTGCCCACAGAGAGAGCTCTGAGTGCCACCTCTGGCACCCATGCAATAGGTTCGCCATCACTGCTCTATGGCATTGTACCATGCTGAGGTACCTCCCCTACCCAAACTCCACCCCCAAAATCTCCAGGTATTTCCCATTTTGGGTATTCCCCAAACTGAAATCTTCCCAATGGGCCCGGCATAACCCAACAAAGCTGTCAAAAGGGACATTTGGTACCAGCCAAGAACTGGGTATACCAGAATTTGGAGAGTAAGGACAAAGAGCAAAAGAGGTCAAGAAAGAACAGAGAATGGCCAGAGATATTGTATCATTGCCGTACAAAGAAGAGAACCAGACGGGCTAAAACACAGTTCTACATGCCATTACCAGTGGAACTCCCCTGCTTGACCTGCCTGTGTATTCAGTTAGGTCTGGTCTACCTAACCTTGGGAGGCTGTGGAGTGGGAATGAGGCTAGCCTAGGATGCATTTCAGTAAAGCTTTGTTTTGTTAGATAGGTCCTTGTTAGAGATTCTCTGTCTGTTCACTGCTGACTTGTGGGCTCCAGCCCAGTTCTAGGGTCTGATCAACCCTAGAATGAGGGTAAGAGAAGCTACAGGTGCAATTTTGCATCTGACATGTGGGTTAGGAAACTTAGACCTAATCCTACTGCATGTATAGCAGCTGAGGACCCCGTATCATTTGAACATTCTGTATACACAGTGTTACATGGGTACATTTGTCTTGCTTGAAACCTTCACATTTAAATTGGGGCTAGCAGTCGAGGCATTAGTCAGGAGAGATTCCACAGTGATGCTATAATCACAGAGATTACCACACCTCTGGTCATCACTGACCTTATCTCAAAAACTGGGGTTCTATGGAGCAGGGTCTTTGGTGCTGTTCTTAACTGATGGACAAGTTTCCAAGGGAAAAGGCAATTCTTCAAAATCCTCTGTCTTAGACAATTGAGGACTTATAAGATAAGAAGCAGTACTTTAACAGTCAAGTCATTTCCGTACACAATTCAAGTTACCTAAAAACTGTCAAGATACGTTCACAGTAACACACTAGCTTTTGACCCTCTCTACATGGTTAGTTTCACCATGAGGAAATCCAAAATAAATAATGAAATCCAATTTATTATTATTGTTGTTGTTGTTGTAGATTTCACAGCTGCCAGATCTTTAGCTGGTTGTTGGCCTTCATTACAATTCGAGCCTCACCCAGAGGCCTAGGAAGTTGTAATGTATTGGTGTAGTATTTGTGCGGATCCCAGCAGGGCTGCCTTCTGAATTTGACAGATGTTAATTTTGTCAATTCGAAGATGTTTTAAGTGCTGCCCTAGTGTTTTTGGGATGACACCCAGCGTGCCGATTACCACTGGGACGACCTCAGCTGGTTTGTGTCATAGACGCTGAAGCTCGATTTTCAAATCGCGGTATCCAGTGACCTTCAACTATCATCATCATCATCATCATCATCATCATCATCATCATCATCATCATCATCATCATCATCATCATCATCATCATCATCATCATCATCAATAATAATAATAATAAAAGAAGGAGGAGGAGGAGGAGGCTGGAAGAAGAGTTGGTTTTATACCCCCATTGTTTCTACTGTAAGGAGTCTCAAAGCAACTTACATTTGCCTCCCCCAACCACCCACACACCCAACAGGCACCCTGAGAGGAAGATCAGGTTGAGGGAGTTCTGAGAGAACTGTGAATAACACAAGGTCACCCAGCATGTTTTGTAAAGAGGATCAAACCCAGATCTTCAGATTAGAGTTCTTTGCTCTTACACTTTGCTCTTACACTACACCATGTTAGAGTATGTATAGAAAACCTTGAAACTCTGTGTTGTGGATATTGTTCCCCTATGGCTAGATTGGGTGATGCAGCCTAAACTATGTGGAATGCAGGTAATTATTACACCAGCAGTCACATCTGTACAGGGATGGTAGGTCTGAAATTTCCCAACTGTTCCATGTGTCCACAGTGTTGAAAACCAGATAGTACCACTACAATGAGAGATCAAGCTGTGAGGAAGGGTTCTAAGCCTAATTGATCTCTATGCATGTGCATATGTGCCATCACATTATGGCGATCCCATAGGTTTTTCAAGGCTAGAAATGTTGGGAGGTGATTTGTCATTGCTTGCCTCCACAAGGGCTGAGAGAGTTCTGAGAGATCACTGCACTGTTTGTAAACTAACTATGCCCTTAGTTAATCAATTAAATGGAGTTTGGATGCCAATAAGTCAGCTGGAATTTGGGCATAACTTCTACTGAAGCCCACCAGACAGAGTTAGGGTCAGTATCAGAATCCTGGAAACACAGGCATACTATTGTAATACATGTTATTTTAAAAAATGTTTATTTAGCTCTACAGTTCCTCCCAACTGGATGCAATTTGGAGAGTAAACAGGCTGTCTGTTTCTTTACTGTGGTGCTTTAATCTGATATTCCGAAACTGACATTTTCTTTTTTAAAAGGGGTTTCACATGCTCATTTCAAACTTACAGATGAACAATTTAGCACCACAGTCTTGTTTCAATTATACCTATTTTTCTGTCTACTTTCTGGAATGCTTCCATTTTCCTGCAATACACAAGCAGATATTACTTTTGCTGTAGGGAGCCTGGTGGAAGATTGGTGATGTATTTTTCCGCAAGGCATTCTAGAGTTGCTAAGGAAGTCCTGGGGCTGTGGTGTAGTTGTGGAAGTGTTAGAATTCTGTCTGTCACATGGGAGTTTCCCTCCTTTCCACAGTTACAGAAAAACATCACTTAACCAACTGTATGAATTTAAATCCAGCTTACTTGTAAAAAATGTTGATTTAAATGTCTCTCTGAATTTCATCCTTAACTTGAGGTGTAAATGTATGAGAATGGATTCACATTCAGTACAGAGAGGCATGAGCAAGACAAACCAAGAAGCCCATACTATTTCCTTTTGTAGAAATGAGAGGCCAGCATGGTAGCCAGCATGAACAGGTCTTGATTGGTTCCCTTCTCCCTTCTGCTCACAGAAATACTGAGAGAGACTGGTGAGGTGAGAAATAATCCCAGCCCAACCCCCATTTCACCTACTTCCCCTCCTTTACTCTGATCCACAGACCAGTCACACAGACTTGGTCACCAATCTCTGTGTAATTACCATCTTCTGCAAGCTTCACTGTGGGGCCCTGTGTGTGCTATACTACAATCTGGCTGCTTAGTGAGGCAACTGAACAACCTTTCCACACCAAGATGAATCAAGTGAATACACAGTTCAAACGAAGAGGTTTCCAGAGTCATCCTAAGCAGAGCCATTGTCTTCAAAGTACTTAGAAGGGTGTAATTCTGCTTAGAGTATGACTACTAAACCTCTAGTAGGGGTAGGAGATCCCACACCCCCAAATTCCATCCCCCCCCCCCCGAGCAGTGTGGGAGGAATTTTTGTCTAACTTAGTAGAAATGACAAACAGTAGCACTAGACATTGCTGGAAACTATGATTTCACCAAGGAGTTTCCAATTATTCCTTGAGCTACCCTTTATCACTTCCGGTAAGAGCTACCAATAAATATATGAGGATGCATTTTTTTAAAAAAAATCTCCATTGATACTACCCCTGTCACCAGGTCCCAGGCATTGCCTGGCAACCCTAATTTATGATGGCATCATTAATGTGAATGTTATCCAAAGGTACTCGAAGAAATGCTACTTTCTTACAACTTTGTTTCACATAAAAGTTATAAAAACTTTTCAAGAGTCTAACATTTTATGTCACTGAGAAGCTTTGTCCCGGCACCTCTATCAGAAGTATGGTTTGCTAGGCCAACTGAGGGGTTTTGCCCTTCAAACAGACTGCCTAAAGTCATTCAGTCACACATTCCATGACGTAAGACTGAATTCCTTGCCGTTGGCACTAAGATCAAAGCTGTTAAAATCACTATTAGAACACATGTATGATAATTTAGCTTCCCATTAAATAATTAAGTAATGTCTATATGGAATTCTAGTGCTAAAAGTGCAAAGCAAACATTTTTGGTAGAGTGTTTCCTTTGAAGCCTTAGAACTCAAAAGCGCCGAACGGATCATCTAATAGAAAGGACCCCAATCTAAAGCCTGTGCAACCTTTCCTTCAAAACTTCCAAGGGAGGAGATGCTCTTATAGTTAAAATAAAACTATTTGTCATAATGTTTTCCCCAAGGGGGAATATTTATATGATTGTTTGCAAAAGGAAAATGTCAGTATAAGGAGTTTTAAGAACCGGACACAATCCTTTTTCAAGTGTTCTTCCTCTGCAGGTTTGAGAGGGCAGTGTCCTCTCCTGCAATGTAGTCTGAGGAGGAAAAGGACAAGAGGTCAGGACTGGGAGCCCAGCCCCAGTCCAAGTATAGGTGCTTTCCTGCAACTATGTCCCATTGAATGAATCTCAATAGGATTCTGAGTACATCTGCTTAGGAGTGAACTGCTAATCATTCATGGATATTAAAAGAAATGTTGTCCAAGTCCTTGTAACTGAAAAAAGTGTGATAGATTTCCTCATCAAACTTCACTGAGTTGGCTAATAATATTGGCTAAGAATTGGCTAAGAATTGGCTAATAATATTGTTTACCTTTATCATATTTCATAAAGTATTTATTCAGTGCGTACACAGAAAACCTTTCTCCCTTGAACAGTGGATTTTATGAACCTATGTGTTTTTCTAAGCTAGTTTTTTTACAGTTGCCCCTGCTAAATTGGTCAACACTTTTGAAAAATGTGGACCTGCCTCCTACTTCTACAGGCTATGGTGAGTGAATGAGTGCGTGAGTGAATGAATAAATCAATAGTTTGTTTTGGTCACAGACCAAAGGAATTTTTATAGGTTATGACACAGAGGTCAAAAAGGCCCAAGTGCACAGACAAAGCATAAAGCTTTGATTTGTGCTTACACTGCAATGATTTTAAGAAAGCCAAGCATAGGGAAAATGGGGGCTTAACTTCAAGTTGTCTCCTTAAGAATTAGCATCAGGCATATTACTACAGCTTCAAAAGTTGATTTTCTGCATGGAAAATTATTTTCCATAATTTGATCACAGTAATTTTATGTAGAACGTGCGCCCCCCCCCCCGCATGTATCTTCTTCTTTTAATGAAGAAGAAGAAGAGGAGGAGGAGGAGGAGGAGGAGGAGGAGGAGTTTGGATTTATATCCCCCCTTTCTCTCCTATCAAGAGACTCAAATGGGCTTACAATCTTCTTTCCCTTCCCCCCCCCCCACAATAAACACCCTGTGAGGTGGGTGGGACTGAAAGAGCTCCAAAGAACTGTGACTAGCCCGAGGTCACCCAGCTGGCATGTGTTGGAGTGCACAAGTTAATCCACAGATATGCCTCCACAGCTCAAGTGGCAGAGTGGGGAATCATACCTGGTTCTCCAGATTAGAGAACACCTGCTCTTGACCACTATACCACCATGTAATCTAACATTACATATTTGCTATTTTGAAATATTTCAGGCTGGATAACTACAAATGTTTATAGAAGCAGTATCATTTTAAGTCTTAGCTTAGTATTCTAGCTGAGGATTTGAGAAGAGATAGCCCAACAGGGGCAAGAGTCAACAATCTGAAATTCTGGAGAGTCTCTGCCAGTCAGACTAGGTGCTACTCATCCTGATGAACCAGTGGTTTGATTCAGTACATGGATTCTCCATTTGACGTAAATAAATAATGCACAAAACTTGCAAAAACAGTCATGTTGTTAACTTGAGAATGCAAATGGTTAAAATGAAAAGCTGTGAAAATGATGTTTTTTGGTTAGAAGATTCTTAGCTCAGGATATAAGGACCTGTCTGGAGGATGAAATACAATGTCCTGAAAGACATCTGTACCATTGAGCTGTCAAATGCCCCATGAAATATAATGTTGTGTAGCTGTTATTCTATATGCTTTGCTTACTATGCTGAAATTATTAGCACATCTACTAAATGTGACGGTAATATGACGTAGTATGATGCCTGCAACTGCTTAGCAGAGGTGGGATCCAACCAGTTCTCACCACTTCTCTAGAAGTGGTTACTATTTTTTTCTGTGTGCTGAGAAGGGGTTACTAAAGCAACCTCCTTGCCCAGTAGGGACTGGAGGTGCGTGTGTGCTGCAGCGCCACTGTTTGAATCCCACCACCATCGGAACCTGTTATTAAAATTTTTGGATCCCACCACTGCTGCTTACCCAATGAAATTATGGGGGCTGGAGGTAGTAGTATGCTATGGGAACGCCTGCTAAAGTTATACTATAAAACGACTTGTAACCAATAAATCGGGGTCCTGAATCCTTATTCAGTTCCTGTGTGATCAGATGTATATGCCTTGGCTTTTAAAATAAATAAATAAGTCCGCTGATTCAAGAAACAGCCTGTCCACCTTTGCTTTCTGATTCAGTTCTGTGAAGCTGTCCCTCGTGAGACAGGGGGTTGACAATGTAGGCTTTGGGTTCAGCCTTAAATTTCACAAGATTTATTAGGTGCACTTCCTTTCTAACTAGGGTTGCCAGCTTTGAGTTGGGTAATACCTGGAGATACCGGGGGTGGATCCTAGGAAGGGCAGGATATAAGGAGAAAAAGGTCCTCAGCAGGGTATAATGCCAGAGAATCCACTCTCCAAAGCAGCCATTTTCTCCAGAAGAACTGATTCCTATCGCCTGGAGATCAGCTGTAATAGCTGATCTCCAGGCACCACCTGGAAACTGGCAACCCCACTTTCAGCTGAGGCATAGTACAAATACAACTAATGTGAAGGAAATTGTCCCTTCAAATTCAATCTTCAGGTGCCACCTGGATGTTGGTCACCCTACTTCTACATGATACAAATATGACTAAATGTAAAGCAAATTGCCGCTTCAAATTCATTTACTACAGGAAGAGTTTTAAACACAGATTTTCCTGAAGAATTCTGCAACAGAAATTATTTATCTGTTAAAATATATGGACAGGCTCAAAGGCTTATTGAAACAGTGTTATTTTCTACTAATTCAGCAGTGACCTTTCCAAATTGCTGAAGGCTAAAGCACTCAGACAATGTAATACTTGAGGTTATTAGTACAAGGAAGTGGATGTAAGGGTTGAACAGACCAACCTAAGTTGCTTTGCCCTTTCAAATATATTTCCAAAGTCATTGCTCTTATAATGCAATACAATTCACACATTGCATTTGTTCAAAGTCAGCATCCAAATAGTTCCAGAAATGTCAGCCAATCCAGAAACGTAGATGATTACTTGTTGACCTATAAGTTGCTAGCAGGTGCCAGATTAATGCTTAAGGTAACCAAAAATGTGAATGCTGAATGGCAAGTGCATGCCCATTTAATTAGTTTGAAGATTCTCTCAAATGCATTTTCATTGTCCACTCCTAGGCTTACAAACATAACAGCGAACAAAATTAGCTCTGTCAGGTTATCCCTGACTCATAAAAACACGTTCTCAAAAAATGAACTCTGCAACTAGTCCGAAATCAATTCAGGCAAATTCATGGGTTTCGCTATCAGGCAAAATGCACAGCTTCTGAGATCTGGTGACATCAGGTCATCCTGGGCTATCCAGGCTAGGGCTTTAAACAGAGGTATAACCTGATCAACTTGCTGATTTCAACCAGAGCCGTAGCAAGGGGGAACTGCGCCCAGGGCATGTGTGGCACATGTGTGCCCTGCACCCCGCCCCCGCCCACCCCCGAAATGCCCCTCTACCTTCCCACCCTGGCACATGCCCGGTGCAAGATGCCCCACCTCCCCCTGGGTGCTACACCACTGATTTCAACTGACTGAGAAGGGTGTAGCTCTGGTTAGTTAATATGTTATAGTGAATGCCAATAATCACTTTTGAATGATTCTATGAATATCCAGACATTCAGAGATGCAGTACTGAATGTCAACTATCACATAAATATCATGGGTTTGTTCCACACAGCTGAAATGTCATGAGGATGCAAAAAAAGGCATCCTGGGAAGGCACTCCACACAGCCTTTTTCGCAAGGCATCCTTAGGACACCTTATTTCTGCCCAAGATGTCTTTTTTAAAAAAGCTTTAAAATGAATCTTTCTTCCCTAAGCTGTATACAAGATGGCTGTGTGGAATGCAGAGTTCAGGAGGAATCTTTTTTCCTGCCTGACCATTTTGTTCTCTCATCAGTTTTACCCTCAGCTTGCTCCCAACATTTTGTGCGCAGCTGAACGGATTCTCCCTGCCACCATTTGCTGAAGGAAACCCCAGGACGTTTCTCTGCAGGCTGCAATCCTGGGTTTCTGTTCAGCCCCCAAAGTACATGGTTGTACTCAGCTGATCCTGCCAAATACAGCAATATATAATTTTCTTATGTAAAAAAAATATTTTTAATTTTTTTAAAGTATTTTGCTTTGCATTGGCTGACTTGGTTTTTTAAAAATGAAGTTGGCCAGTGGAGGACAGGTCAACTGAATGCTTTTCAATGGGCAGCAGACCCATCTTCCAAGTGGCTAAGATTCTCCTATGCGTGAATGCGTAGCTACAAAGATAGCTCCTTGAAGAAGAAGAAAAAAGGAACACTATATATTGTCAGAATTGGCAAGACCAGCTGAGCATACTTTTTGTGTACTTTTTGGGCTGAAAAGGCATTTAGGATTGGAGCCTGCAGAGCAAATGTCCTAAGGCTGCCTTCAGCACATGGCAGCAGGGAGAATCATTTCAGAAGCACACAAAATGTTGGGCACAAGTTGAGGGTGAAACTGACCAGTGAGCAAAATGGTCAGGTGGAAAAGAGCCTCTTTTCCACTCTGATACCTTTGCTGTCTGGATAACATTCAGAAGCTACCCCTTTTTAAGATGCCCCACATACCAGTATGTCTTTTTTGTACTGTGTGGAATGGATCATGGTCAGCACTCACTGAAATGATATAATTTTGAAAATTTGAGAAATTCCTGATGTGGAATAAAGAAAGAGGGTTCCCCTTTGACACCCCCCCCCCCAAAGGCTATGCTGGGGATCATGGGTCTTGTATATACAAAAGTAATGTGCAAGGAAGGATATAGTAAGAAGGAAGGTTGGGCAAGACTGAATGAAAAATCTGGCTGGATCCATCCTGCCATTTTTTTAAGGTGGCTGGGGTGGATTTAAGAAATTCAGCTTGGATATTGAAATATACATGTGAATGTAAATATCTGTTTTACCAAACACTGGGCATTCATTGCAACATAGTATATCATGGACAGTGGAGGCAGGAGATGAAGTGACCTCAAATATCAAAGGAATGCATATACACAAAAGAGGATAGGCCACAAATCACCAATTCACACACAGCCAAAATGCTAGATATTTTTCCAGGTTTGCTGAAAAACAGGAGCTGGTTTATTTGAAATGAGATTTGGATTAAGAATTACTGGGTGTAGGAAACTTTTAACTCCTCCCAGGCATGTATCTTTTGCTTGCCACTTTAAAACATGTGTTCTGAGTAATAACACAGTCTTTGTGGAGATTACAAGGACACAGGTCTTATCCAAATCCAGGCTTGAAATGAGCACAAGAGCCTGAATGCTATTGGATGTCAAGCGGCTGTTCTTCTGAGTCAATGCCGCCGTCTCCCTTGGCCAGTGGCAATCTTGAATTTTATTTTGATTTAAAAAAAACCCCTTAAGGCCATTTACATGTTTGCTATGGAAACCCAAGTACATTTCCTCCCCTTCTGTCAGGTTAAGGTTAAAAATTATCTTGAAGTACAGAATGAAAAACCAGAACAAAAGCCCTCACTAATCCCAAAGGCTATTGCTTCGGTTGCAGCAGGGAACAACAAAAAAAGTGGCCAAGGTCTAAGAGGCTATTTTTCACAAAGAAGAAAACAAATTTCCTTAACATGACTGATGTGGACAGACAGGCAATTTATAAGGAAATGTTGAAATGAGAGAGATTGCTTTGTGGACCTGAAGGTACAACTCCCCAGGACGTTCTCCTGTGCAAGACCAATTGAAATTAATGGAAAGAAATTTGGGTCTCCTTCACACATGTGGAGATGTGGAAGACGGGACCTTCAATATGCCCATGAAAACTGGTTTGAAGGAGACCAAAATGTCACCCAAAGGTGCCTGCAGAGGAAATCTCTTCATATGACTCAAGTAAGCATTGCAGGGGGTTGGACTTGATAGCCCTTTGGGGCAAAGGCGTACCAAGATAAAATGATGCCCGGGGGCAACACCTACTCCTGTATCATCCGGTCCCTCCTGCACCCCACTTACCTCCTCTGGGGCAGCAGGCACCCAGCCCAGCTGCTCCTGCAGGGAGCCCGCCGCGGCCCTGAAGCCAGGCCAGGAGCCTGCCGAGGGGCGCCCCTCAGCTGGGGATTGCAGGCTCCCGGGCCGGCTGCTCCTCCTATGCCTGACTGCTCCTTCAGATTTTGTGCCCCCATGTGACCTAATGGGTGGTGCCCGGGGTCAATTGACCCTCTGCCAGATGTCCCTCTGCCAGATACGCCCTGCTCTACCCATATCCTGGAGCACTATTTTTTTTAAAAAAACCCAGCCCTTTTGATCCTGACCAGAAGAGTTGGTGTGTGTGCAGGGAAAGATGGTGAGGAGCTGGAAAACCTGAAGGAGGCATAAAACATGCTAATTCCCTCCACTTTGTTGCACAAAGTTGCACTTTGCCCAGTTTTGGAAACAGTGGAGCTTCTCTGATCTGAGAACGTGGTGACTTCCAAAGAGGCAAAAAGTGTATGATGAAAAATCCAACGCGGAGGGCATGTGCCTGAATGCAGGGCAGACCCCAAGTGCACAAAAGGCCATAGGCAATAAGCCATTGTGGAATAGTAAATTACAGTCATTCACACAGTGAATAATTTAGGGAAACCTGATTTCCCAACCCCTCTCAAGCATGAGATTCACTGAAATGGGGCCACCCACAAGCAAGTGAGACGATAAACAGCATCTTGACTTTATTGGGGAAAGAACAGGGAAATAATCTAATAGAGACACAAAGTACTTTTTTTTTTTGCTGAGAAAAAGGCCTCCCCCTCTGCACCCCCATCTCACCAGTTCAGTTGCCTTTTGGAGCTGTTTACATTGTGCTTCAGCATACATCTAGAAGCCTATTTCCCTAATGTCTTGTAAGCTATCAGCATCATAGTATGCATCTATCTTTTTTAATTAAAAGAAGAAAAACACAAATTGGCAATCTATCCATGAGTTGGTTGTTTTCTGTGTATTGAGGTTTTCCTATCTATTGGAGTGGGATCAGTTCATTGCATTGCTAGATATAGATAGCCGTAATAGTGAGATCAAATCTCCACATGCTGAGGCAGCAGGTATATAAATTGCAGATGGTTGAGACAAATACAGGGAATTGGCCATCACCTTCATGTGCTTCTGTGCTAGGTAGCTCTGGCTAGCTGCTGTTGGAAACACCGAGCTAGAGCTGGATTTTGTCTAATTCAACAAAGATACAATTATAGCTATTGCTAAATAAGTGCAGAAGAAAAAAATATCCACTAGGAGGCTCCTTAATGTAGTTTAACTGCCCATAACGCTATGATCTCCTTGCCTGAGGATCCATCTCTGATGTTCATCATCACCTTATGAGAATGTTTTCCATAATCTTTCAAAACGTCCAACTGATCTAGTATCATATCCCCAATAGTGCCTTTCCCTGATACTTTAAATAAAGAAAGAAAAGAGATTTTCTTGAGCTGAACAATCCTTTACATCCACTGATACTAGAGGCAAAAGAATCTTCAGTGACCATAACAAAATTGATATAATGTATTGTACTGCACTGGGCAAGGTCAGAGTTGTGGGAGGTTGTATCCAGCATTGGAAAATATCTCACCATTCTTAAGACCAGTAGCTGGATTTGAGGCAAGGACAGACTCACTGTATTTATCTTGAGTCTGGTCTCCAGCATTTCAAATCTTATCGGGCAAGACCTAATATTGACATAGGGTGGAAACTGATGATGTCACATTGAATAACAAAACTTATAGTAGTATTTGTGTACAGCACTAGGAAATGTACCACATGGTGTCTATAAATGTGTGCAGTCACCATAATGTGACTTGGAGGAGATGGCCTATTTATCTCACAAAAATTAAACAATAGCATGGATATTAGCATAAAATGTAGATGAATGATGAATGCCAGACTGCTTTGTCCCTTATGTGCAATATTTAGGAAAGCAGGAATGCACTGAAGACTTAAAAGAAGACATCAGTTGTGTGCATGATAGATGATAGCCTAAAATTTCAGCAAACAGCCCTGGAATAGTTCTAAAATGGTGATCCTAGTTGATCATTCTAGAGCAGTGATCCCAAACATGGTCCCTGTGGAAGTCATGATGTCTACCACAGATATCTCAG